>NC_139147.1:93538764-94138764 GCF_964270905.1 Leucopleurus acutus | reverse complement strand
TGTGTGACAGGATATTATATTTAGAAAACGAAGAAAATAAAATATTTTCACGATAACAATCGTAATTATAGGAAAATCGATAAATTCTTGGCTTCCCCCCTCGGGGAAGGGGGGAGGGGCGGGTGCAGCAGCTAACAATTTACTTTGGCTCCAGAAGCGTCTAGAATCTCGGGACATATTTTTACATTTGTTCAAATGCAAGCTTATATATTTTTTTAAAAAGGCTTAGAAACACTAAGAATTTATTCTAATCATCCGTGAAATTCCCTAGACCAGAGCACAGTGCTTTACATACGTCAGGATTTAAATAAGAGGCTGCTGATTTGAAGTCCATCTGGAGAGACTCCGAGTTCCCGTGTCCTGGGCCCCGCCGCGCCAACACAACCACCAAACCCCAAACCCCTTAACCCAACTTTAAATTCCTAAAGCTCAGGCAGAAAAATCTTACAGCTCACAGGAATCACTGGAGAAAAATTCATCTGTCAAGGCACTGATTACGTTTAAAGGATTTGGTGGCGGGGGAAAAAAAAAAAAGCCGAGGGGACGAAGAATCCACTCAAACTTTCCTTAGGAAACGGGATGTTTACTGAGTAAACAAGCGGTAGTCACAGACACACCTGCTACTCCCACAGAAGCCCAGGAGCCATTACTACCACCTCCTGGTAACATCCGGGCACTTCTCTACAAATTCGGGACGTTCTGACGTCGGAGCCGTTGGGTTTATTTGAAACACACGCACAACCAATCGGTTGGCACCTGCGGGGAGGTGGGCGGAGAGCGGCGGCCAATCACCGCCCCTCTGCGGGTCACTTTTTGAATTGGCTGCGGCCGCCGGCGGCGAGGAATGGCGGTAAAAGTGAGAAGGGTCGGTTCTTGAAAAGGTGGAACTTCCAGGGCGTCTTTTGAGAGTGGTGAGGGCTCTGTGGGTGCGGGTGGCGGAGGTGGGAGAGGGCCGGCGTCCCTGGAGCAGTGGGCCGCTCTGCTTGTGTCCCACGGCCCCGCCCCGGTGACCGCGAATTCCGGAGCTCCCAGCCTTGGCTTCCCGGCTCTGGGAACCACACCGCCGCCTTCCCAACATCGGGGCCGGGATGCGGAGTGGGAGCCCGAGGTCCGGCTGGCTGCTGTGCGTCGTCACCGCTCACCTGGTTGAATATTTCTTCCGAAAGAGTTTCTGGGCAAAGTGGGGAGTTGTCGGGAAAGGGGTCTTGGCAAACCGCAGTGGGCTCTGCGGCTCTGGGGGCCGGCAGCTGCGCCCTTTGGGGGCTTATCTCAGATTACTTAGTGGTTTCACCCTTGGATTCTTCTTGGCGTCTTCTCTTTAGTTTTTAGTATTTAAGATAAAACGCCAGCTCATTCCAGCGCCCCACCCCGCGTACAGACGGGTATGGCTTAATGGTTAAAAGCGCAGCCTCTGGAATCAGACCGGATTTGAACCCTTGTTTTGCCACTAACAACACTCTGACCTGGGGGGAATTAATCTCTCCGCTCTAGTTTTCTTTACCTGTAAGAGGAATATGTTAATAGTACCTGCCTCTTAGGATTGTTGCAAAGATTAAATGAATACAAGTAAAAGGTTTAGAACAATGTCTAAAAGTTTAGAATAATGCCGCATATTAAGCGTTAAATAAATATTGTTAGTCACAGTGTTATGTAATGTTAGCAGTGTTATTGTAACACCACCAACATACCCAGGAAGGCGTTTAGCTCCTCCACCCTGAAAGATGATTGCCTAAAAAAATAAGTAAAAGAAAACTTGTTTAAATGACAAATTTTATCTTTGTGATGAAAAAAGGCATGAGTTGTATTTAGTTAGAAGCTCCTTGAGTATGTTCTCAGATGAGAAGTAATCTGTATGGGTTTATGAACACTGATCCTTTTGTGTTTGTTATAAAAACTTACAGAATACATAAATGTGAAAAAGTGATTAGTGTTTTTCAGTTTGTAATCAGACTGTTGATATGTGATGAGTTTGGCATGCAGCTTTTTTCTAAATTTTAAAACTGTTTTGGCAGTAAATTGATCACATACAGTGTCATCAGTCAATTTTAATTTTTAATCACCTACCTTTTTTTTTTTTGGCTGCGTGGGATCTTAGTTGTGGCATGCAGGATATTCGTTGCCCCAGGATCTTCGTTGTGCAGGATCTTCGTTGGGGTCACATGGGATCTTTAGTTGCGGCATGCGAACTCTTAGCTGCAACATATGGGATCTAGTTCCCTGACCAGGGATCGAACCTGGGCCCCCTGCATTGGGAGCGCAGTCTTAGCCCCTGGACCACCAGCGAAGTCCCAGTCACCTACCTGTTTTGATGGTCTTTAAACAGAGAGGCATAGGTGAAAAATGTAAACTCATGGTGTTTTTGATTTATTAAAGTCTCCCTCCTCCTACATTCCTTAAGGCAGGTTAATTCATCTCTTGGTTTTTCTTTTTTTTTTTAAGGATATTAATTAATTTATTTTTGCTGTGTTGGGTCTTCGTTTCTGCGTGAGGGCTTTCTCTAGTTGTGGCAAGCGGGGGCCACTCTTCATCGCGGTGCGCGGGCCTCTCACTATCGTGGTCTCTCCCCTTGCGGACCACAGGCTCCAGACGCGCAGGCTCAGTAGTTGTGGCTCATGGGCCCAGTCGTTCCGCGGCACGCGGGATCCTCCCAGACCAGGGCCTGAACCCGTGTCCCCTGCATTAGCAGGCAGACTCTCAACCACTGCACCACCAGGGAAGCCCCGGTTTTTCTTTTTAACATTCTTTTAAGGGGACTTTAAATGAAAGCCTGTTTAGATAGAGCCTTTCTTTTTCACTGGAAACATTTAAGTGTGAGACTTAACAAAAAAATAAGGGCTGGATAGAATTTATCATTGATTCTAAGTAAAGGCTCTTATTAACAACTATTGGAGCACTCCTTTGGAGAGCCTTAGAATAATGATTGCCGTGGATGTTTGGTAAGACAATGAGAAATGTCCACATTGTGAGTATATATGAGAATGAATAATCGTCACTCATTTAGAGACATCATCTATTCACAATTGGATTTGAGTGGTGCTATTATTTCTTTTCCTGATGTGGAAGCTGAGGCTTAACCTACTAAGTGCAGAGCTGAGAGAGGAAGCTGAGTTGCTTGTCTTTGAAGTGTGCACCTAATAATTGCGCTTAGGTCTGTTGTTATTAATATGTACATATTTACACTATTTGACATCACCATGCCGAAATGCTGCTAATGATACCTGAAACTATTACTTTGCTAAAAATCTGGTGGAAGTTATTTGTATATTTTATTATTCTGAAAAAGTAGGAAAGAGATCAGGCATAGACTTCCAGATAAGATTGGGCTTTCTCTTTATATTTGCCCAATATTCTGGAAATTTACTTCAAGATAATAAACATGTAAAAACCCCAATTTAAATTGATGAAGATCTATTCAACTTTTTCTTTGTTCCCTGCTTGCTTAACTTTTCAACTCTTTAAGTCCTGGAAATTTAAAAACAAAGATTTTCTTTCATAGTCCAGAGTCTTATTGACATGTGTTAATTGTCTCGTGAAATCTTTTAGACATTTGTAAAGTAATATAAAAATACAAGTAAGGGAGCAGTCCAGTTATACATGAGAGGTTTGGAGGAATCTACAGAGGATAAGTCAAGAGTGGTGGGTCAGGGGTTGAAAGACATGATAGGTGGAGAATGGAGCACTATTAAATACAAGTAGGTGTGGAGTAAATTATGATCTGTATTTGAAAAAAGCTGGGAAATGCTTTGTGGCTGGAGCATACAGTCGATGTGGACTGGGGGAAATACAGGAGATGAGGCTAAATAGGTAGGCTAGGACTAAAGTGTAAAGTGGATGGTGAATTTGAACTTGATCGGATAGGGAGCAGTGCTCATGGAAGTTCTAAGTAGCGAAATAATATGGTCACATTTGTTTTTAGGAGCATACCCTGAAAACCATGTGGAAAGTGACCGCTGAAGAAACTGGTGATAAAGTTGTTTGGAACTGTTGTATTTGACCAAGTGGCCACTGTGGCATTGGCCACAGAAAGGGGGGCTGGGTCCCAGAGATACAGAGATGCTTTGGGGCAGGGCGAATGAGGCAGATGAAAGAGTATGGCTGGATCGTGTTTTTGACTGGGATTATTTGGGGGATGATGGTATTATAAATGAATACAGGAAGAGAAATAGTTTGGTTGAGGGCAAAGGTATGGAGTGGAGAGGTAGCATAGTATTTATGAGTACCTTTGTGAGTACTTTTTGACTGTCAGGTAATATCTGAGTACTTTTGGTACATTGTTATTTTTACTGTGTCCCTGTGAGTCAGTTATTAGTATCTTTATTTTACAGAAGAGCAAACTGAGGTTCAGAGAAGTTGAGTGACTTTGTTTGGTTCAGTATTAAAAAAAAAAGGGTAGTGATACTTTTTATAAGTTCTAGGTATAATGCTTGTTTTTGCCCAGTAATTGTTTGTTTCATGTAATTTTATTCAAATTTTGTTTTTTTCAGCCATTGCAGCAGAGTACAAATAATGGCTGAAAATAGTGCATTAACATCCACTACTGGGAGTACAAGCTTGGCAGACTCTTCCATTTTTGATTCTAAAGTTACTGAAACTTCTAAGGAAAACTTATTTATTGGATCTACTTCATATGTTGAAGGTAAACATGTTATCTGCTTTAAAATATCAAATCACTATTTTAATCCTAAACTTACTGACTAGTAACTTTCTTATGATTTAACTGTAAAACTGTTAAGCTAGGCTACAGGTATTCAGTAAAAATTTGTTAACAGAAACTCTTTACACTAGATTTTTTATTATTGTTTGGATAAATGCTTCCCAAATTTGAAGGTGAAAGCATCTTGTTGGATATTGCTTTTTCCGTATGTGAGGGCAGTCTAGCTGCAACATTGTTAGCTAGAATATAGTCAGTTATGACTGGTCAGGAGAAGAGCCAGTTCTTCCTTTTTCACTGTATAAATGGATCTTTCCTAAAGTTGCATGTGCTGTTGATTTTGATGTTAGTGAATAAAAATGTTTTACTTAAACATTTTTAATTTTAATAGAAGAAATGCCTCAGATTGAAACAAGAATAATATTAGTTCAAGAAGCTGGAAAACAAGAAGAACTTATAAAAGCCTTAAAGGTATGGGAATTTAGTTTTTAGATTTTTGGGTTTTTTTAAATATTTTTCTTCCGTCTGTGTATAAATAAATTTATAGTTTTCTTAACCTCATACTTAAGTCTCTTTTCCACAGACTATTAAAATAATGGAAGTCCCTGTTATAAAGATAAAAGAAAGTTGTCCTGGAAAATCGGATGAAAAATTTATAAAAAGTATTGTTAATATGGTAGGTCAAGCATTTCATTGCATGTGGCATGCTGCACTTCCTTTGATTGTATTTGTAGAGTCCACTCATGGTGATTGGACCTAAATTAGGCACAAGTTATACTCTGAGCACTCTGAAGCTAGATTAATAGAAACTATTACATTTATTTTAAAATTTGGGTGTTTCTGAAACCCAAAAATATAATGTTTCATAAATAATGAAATCCTTATAAAGTAATTTGGCATTGTTAGATTTAAATGACATTCCATTTATGTATTTATGAAGATGACACTTTAAACTCTTTAGCTTCTTTTTTCTCAATAATTTTATATTTATTCTAAATTCTTGCTTTATTTCCAGAATTACAAATCACGATAATTGACAGTCATCAGGGAATTTACCTCAGCATGTGAAATATATCTAACTCTCTATACCAGTTATACTAGATTGTGAGGGCCTCCATGTCAAAATACCACAGACTGGGCAACTTAAACAACAGAAATTTATTTTCTCACTTTCCTGGAGACTAAAAGTCCAAGATCAAGGTGTCAGCAGGTTTGATTTCTCTTGAGGCCTCTCTCCTTGGTTTGTAGATGGCTGCCACCTTCTTCATATATCTTCACACAGCCTTCTGTGCATGCACATCTCTGCTCTTTCGTGTGTCCAAATTTCCCCTTCTTATAAGGACACCAATCCACCACTAATCCAATCTGACTAGGATCCACCCTTGTGACTTCATTTAACCTTAATTACATGTTGAAAGGCCATATCTCCAGATAGTCACATTCTAAGGTATCCCTATAGGACCTCAGCATGAGTTTTGGATATACACAATTCAGCCCGACACGTCAGCCTAGCAAATAAATCCCAAATAATTTACTGACCCATTTGAATTTTCTTTTAAATGGTTCTGTTCTTTAAAAACGGGAGGCATATAGATACCGAAATATCTTCATTCTTTTTCATAGATCTACAGTATAAAGTGTTAAACACTAACTTGCCTTTTTATATCCTGTGTTTGCCATGCTGCAACTGCCTACATATTTCATATATTTCTCTTACTTCCCTTGTATATACTGAAATCATTAAGTTAACTCCATCCTTTTTGTAGATGTTGCATGTCATAGTATTTTTTCTATTTTTCTGAAAACAGTTTGTGCAGGAAGAACTATATGCGTGGCATCATTTTCTTGATCAGAATAAAGAGCAGTAGTGGATATCTTTCTAATGCATCTTACTATAAATACGTGTACTTAAAAAATTCATCATCTTTATTTTGTATGCATACTAGATGCTTTATAATGACTACCTTTATAATAATCTGCAAAATTTAAGATCTTAATATGGATGGAGATACGTTTATATAAAAACATAAGTAAAGAAATATGACTGTTCACTATTAAGTATAATGCTTATTGTATGATTTTAAACTTCTACAAATATAAAAATGTTGATATTGAATTGATTTTTAGGTCTTATTTAGAGAGACACATGAATTAATTTTATAATATTTTATTTCTAATAACTCCGTGAAAAAAATCAAGGAAATTAAAGTGCCATTTGTGAAGATGGAATCAGTTGAAGAATTTAAAAGTTTGGATTCTCCAGAATTTGAAAATGTATTCATAGTCACGGACTTCCAGGATTCTGTCTTTAATGAGTTATACAAGACTGACTGTAGAGTTATTGGACCACCAGTTGTACTAAACTATGCACAAAAAGGAGAGGTAAGAAAGAATATACGCTTATTATAACTTCTCAAGGTTAAATTTTTATTAAAGAATTTTTATGCAGAAAAATTTCATTAATTGTTGAGAATGTGAATATTTAGGATAGGAATAGTAGTGGCTACTCTAATATAGTCCTTTAATTCTAAACAATATTATTTACATATATTTAGTCTCAATACCTGCAGTATCTTGGGAAGTAGTAGTTTGCTTAAACTTGAGTTCTAAAGATGTGTACATATACATAAACTTTAATTTTCCTTCGCACAACTGGTACCACAATTCCATTTTTATCAGTTTCTGCATGATTTAAAATTAGGGAAATTACTTTAGCTATTTATTTATTTATTTATTCATTCATTCATTCATTTATTTATGACTGTGTTGGGTCTTCGTTGCTGCGTGCAGGCTTTCTCTATTTGCGGCGAGAGGGGCCTACTCTTCGTTGCGGCGCACGGGCTTCTCATTGTGGTGGCTCCTCTTGTTGCGGAGCACAGGCTCTAGGCACGCGGGCTTCAGTAGTTGTGGCACGTGGGCTCAGTAGTTGTGGCTCGCTGGCTCTAGAGCGCAGGCTCAGTAGTTGTGGCTTAGTTGCTCTGTGGCATGTGGGCTCTTCCCAGACCAGGGCTTGAACCCATGTCCCCTGCATTGGCAGGGAAGTCCTACTTTAGCTTTTTGTTTTTAAATAGCATTTCAATGTAAGAGTTGTAGTAGAGTTAATACCTATTCTTTGGTTTTTATTGCTCTGTTTTGGCATTCTTAAGCTTGCCTTAACTTTAAATTGCTTGGGTCTTTGTGCTTCTTTTGTTATAGATACTAGTAATGAGCACATGATAATCTTTAATTCTCTGCTTTGATTCAGAAGTGTTGCTTTCAGAAACCACATAAACTTTTTAAAGGCCACAATTATGGAAAAGAACATTCCTGTATAATAGTGGAAATTAAATATATAGTTTTAACCATTCTCTTTCATGTATAGATAGATAAAACCATTTGTTAAATTATTTATTATCTCCATTTTTTAGCTCAAAAATTGGAATCATATTTGGTTCAAGTGTATGTATTATTAGTATTTATTAGAAACTATTTTTGACTTCTTTTAACTTTAATTTGAAGCATTTACAGTAACGTATGGAAATCTTTCCTTATAATACTTCATCTGTGTCAAAGTACATTTTGGAAATAAAGGTTTGGGTATGAATATTTATGTTTTATTTGCCAATAGTAAAGTGTGTCTAGATGATATGTATCAAATACGATACGGGAACCATGGGAAATTTTTATTGTGAAACTGGGTTTTTGCTATTTGTTGCATATTGAAAGATGGAAGTATATCTTTGGATTGGGAAAGTTAATTGGCAAGAGAGGGAAATACGTTTAGCTTGCGAAAGATGTGTTCTATTTTTTACTGTAAAGAAGCTCACAGATTTAAAATTGTTGTATCCTTCAGCCTTTGCCATTTTCATGTCGCCCACTCTTTTGTACAAGCATGATGAATCTAGTACTATGTTTTACTGGATTCAGGAAGAAAGAAGAACTAGTAAGTATTTTAAAACATTCTATTCAAAGAATATTTTTTCTAGCAAAATAAATTTAAATTAGCTTTTTTTTTTGGTAGTTATATCATGGTTTTATTTTTAAAACATTGAAGGAGAAATTACTATGAATATACTAGGTCTTAAACTTTGTGAAGAAATACTCTGAAGAGCCTTGTAAAGAAACAGATATTTCATCTAGGATAGCTGGTATGTGAATTAGAAAAATTTCATGACTATCTAATCTGTTTAAACTGTCTTTTTGTTAAGTATCACATCAGCCACATTATTTGAAGTTTTTGTTTACGCATTGTGAGTTTTTGTTATGCAGGTCCAGCCTTAAAGCATTCTCATTGCTCTAGAGAATTCATAGAAACTTCTTTCTTTGACCCATAAAATTTTTTATGTTGGAGCTAATGGGGTATTACTCTCATTTTGTGGGAAGAATCTTGGTGTGATGGCAACCTGGTTTTAAAAAAAATAATGTACTGGGACACACAGTTTTCCCAGGCATGAGCCCGATATATCCCCCTTTGCTTGGCAAAGCAATAATGCTATTCTTTTCTACTTCACCCCCCTCCAAAAAGTAATATATTTACTTTCTTACTTGTGTGAAAGCCAGTTGTTAATTAACTTAGTTTTGTGTGATCATCTTTACTAGCTTATCTCTGTATAATTTTGCCTGTGCCAATAAGGCAAATGAACCTTTAATTTTTTTGACATAAAATTTATCTTTATAAAAATTCACATATGTACCTTATAAATAGGAAGTATTCAGTAAATGCTAAATGAATTATAAACATAGTTTAAAATTTTGTTCAAATTAATGATAAAGTCAATGTTTACATTTTCTTTTGAGGTCAGATTGGTGACATTGGTTCATCACATGGGTGGAGTTATTCGAAAAGACTTCAATTCAAAAGTTACACATTTGGTGGCAAATTGTACACAAGGAGAAAAATTCAGGGTATGTAAACTTTGGTATTTTTGTATATTTCAATATAGCACTGTTTGAGGATGGATTTAACAGTAGTGCTCTTATCCTGTCTATTTCCCCCATAATTTATTGAGGAACAGGAATTCAATTTTTGCTATAGGAACATTTAATAAAAATTTTAAATCATAGGAGTGTGGCCCCTGAGGTTTGAAGGAGGCAGTGGAACTTGAGTTAGGTCTTAAAAGATGATGGGGATTGTGGAGGTTGGTAGGTGGATAATAGTTTAGGCAGATGAATAATATTAGCCAAGATTACTATGAGCAGTGGTGAATAAGGAAGTCAGAAGGTCATGAGGGCAGATATTTCTCTCTTATCTAAGAGCAGAACTTTGTTCTTATAAAATGGTTCCAAGATTTAACTTGTGAAAATTATAAAAGAATGGGAGAAAATACTTTCATTGGGATTAAAGTCTTAGTTTAAGATTGCACTTGAATATGTTAGGAAGAGTTTATCACTTTGTTCCCACCCTCCGTCAGTGTATTTATGTAGCAAATGGTAATTTTAGGGTATTGTTGAATTCCTGGGAGGTATACTTACAATTCATATCTAAGGTTTTAATGACTTAATCGGAAATTTTCTCTTACTCTTACTGCTGTCTTGGGGGTTAGTACGTCCAAGGAGGTAAACACAAAGAGAAATAGAAATGTAATAAAGATGAACTTAATTAACTTCACAGATGTATTTATTTAAAATACAGTGAAACAGTTTGGACATCATGGAACTTGTTTCAAAGTTATTTTTTTTTTTTTTTTTTTCAAAGTTATTTTAACCTAAATTGTATGATGGAAAGATAGTTTTTTCTTTTAATTTTTCTTTATATTTTGTTACAAAGCAGATGAACAATGATCTAAGACTGTGCAAAATGTATATATATAATTGCTTATAACTTGCATGAATGCAGTTATTTAAGGTAAAAATTCACCATATAATTAATGATAAACATGTTTATGTTTTTAGATAGCTGTGAGCCTGGGTACTCCAATTATGAAACCAGAATGGATATATAAAGCTTGGGAAAGGCGGAATGAACAGTAAGTGTTTAGAAATTCAGTGGTTAATTATGTGAATCAGTCACGTTGTGTCATGAAGATAAACCCACATGCCCAAAATTCATAGATTAGTATATAAAAAATTAAGTCACTCTTTGTGAAGCTTAGGGAATAAAGTCTAGGAGGAGCAAAGTTTTGTTTATAAAAAATTGAAAATGGCAAGACATCTATGATATCTTTGAACTTCACTTTGTGAAGTAATTTAATAACCATTAAGAACATTCTAAAATTATCAGGTAATAGCTTAATGCATCTGGATATTTGGGATGTGCCGTATTTTTTCTTATTTTCTGTTTGTCATTTTAAGTGGTGATTGCATTTCGTAACCTTGTTAAGCTTTACAATCTCATAATTCCTTGCTATTGTACTTCATTATTACTTAAGATTTTATGAAACTATAGAACTCCTGGAATGCATATAAAATTTCATGTACAGAGCAGAGATTTGCATCTTGTAAAGATTACCTGTGATTAAACTTTGTGAGATGTTGTTACTTCTGGGATGACTGAGGACACGTCAATTTTTTTTTTAACTGAGGTTTTTATGAACATTTCAGGACCAAATGTAAAATATTTTCAGTAAATAGGTTATGCTAAAACCTTGAGAATTACCGTAGATTTATAAATTAATCTGCCTAACTTACTGAATTTCAGTTAAGCTGGTTTTAGAAGAGTGTGTTTTGTTTTTAGGGATTTCTGTGCATCATTTGATGAATTTAGAAATGAATTTAAAGTTCCTCCATTTCAAGATTGCATTTTAAGTTTCCTGGGATTTTCAGATGAAGAGAAAACCAATATGGAAGAAATGACTGAAATGCAAGGTAGAATTTAGCATAATTTAGAAGTTATATGTATTTTATTGCTTACTCCTGCTGATCAGGAGGTGAATATGCCTCTTTAAAAATTTGGGCCTGGGGCTAAATAGTTGGGCTTATGTATGCTTGTATGCTTTCCTCTTTAGGAGGAAACTGTTTACCTGTTGGAGATGAAAGATGCACTCACCTTATAGTTGAAGAAAATATAGTAAAAGAACTTCCATTTGAACCTTCAAAGAAACTTTATGTTGTCAAGCAAGAGGCAAGTAATTCTAGAATGAGATTGGTTTTTAAAAAACAGTGGTAATATTGATAGCTTATCTGATGAGATAAATTCTTAATTAAAATGTTCTTTCCCCTAGTGGTTCTGGGGAAGCATTCAGATGGATGCCCGAGCTGGAGAAACTATGTATTTATATGAAAAGGTATGCTTTTTGTCCCTTTTGTCATTTATTCTGTGAATTTGATTGTATAAAGATGACACTTTTTTATCCCCAAAGAGCATAGTATAATTAGCACACAGGTCATCTTTTTTGTCATATTTAGGGGTTTCAGAATAATTAAACAGTTGGATATTGAGTAATAGTCTATGTAGATTTTCATTCTGTGCAAATTCTTGGTAATACCATCATGAACAGTAACATCCTTATCTTCAAAAACTTAGAACCTTAAAGGAAAGAGAGACGTGCAGAAATGTGCTCTAATTGAGTAATGTATGTATTCTAACTAGCTTCACTCTGAGAGACTCAGGCGCAATTGAAAGAGCAAATAAATATGAGCCAGCTTCCTAGGCTAACCTGGTAAGGACATTCATGTTAGATAGCAGGTGGGAGAGGGAATGAAAACTTGAAAGTACATTAAAATAGCAAGTAGTTTAGTACGGCTTTGGAAAAGAGTGTGGGAAAGAAGGCCAACAGATAAAGCTGACTAGATAGGCAGAATCAAGTTTTTAATATGTTAAAGGGTTTGGATTTGTCCTGTACGTATTGGAACCACTGAAGAATATTAAGGGGAGAGATGGCATTTTAAAAATGACTGTAGTAGAAGGAATATAGGCAAGGAAAAATCCAGCCTTGCTGCTGGATCTTGGTGAAAAGTAGTATCATTCACCAAAATGTGACATAAAGGTATAGAAGCAGGCTTTAAGGAAAATTTACTTCAGTTCGAGATTTAATAATTTTGAATGGAATATTTGAAAGCGAAGATGTGGATTTATTGTATTTCTATAAAATCTAAATATGTACTCTGTTGTGTTCTCTTTGGACTCTTTTATTCTCAATGTAAGGTTCCTGACATAAAGTTTAAAAAATATGCCTTAGATTTCAGAAGAGAACTCCTAAAATCAAGTGGTATTCGACAAATATTGGAGAGCACTATGTCCAAGCATTGTGCTAAATGCCAGAGATACGGTGAATGAAATATGAATGGTCTCTGTCTTCCTGGAGTTTATGGCCTAATGGGGAGTAGACAATAAAGAAGCGTACAGATGAATATGTAATAGTAATAGTGCTATGGAGAAAAAGCATTAGGTGTTAAGGGTTAGATAATTACAATGCTCCTTTGATTATTATGTTTCATGAAGCTTCTGAATTACATGGAAGAGTATATAGATGTACAGTTCTTGTGCAAAACCCCGATTTTGTCAGACTCGTAAATATATTTTTCTTTTGTTCCTGTCTCAGTAAAGAACCACTGAAGTAAAATTGAGCTTTTGTGCTTTTGATTGCAGGCTAATACACCTGAGCTCAAGAAATCAGTATCACTACTTTCTCTAAATACCCCAAACAGCAATCGCAAAAGACGTCGTTTAAAAGAGACACTTGCTCAGCTTTCAAGAGAGACAGACATGTCACCTTTCCCTCCCCGTAAGCGCCCGTCAGCTGAACATTCCCTTTCTATAGGGTCACTCCTAGATATCTCCAACACACCAGAATCTAGCATTAACTACGGAGGTAATTCACATTTTAAAAAATTGATGTTTAAATTTAGTGGAATAGAATAATTATTAGAATATAGATAGATAAATTCCTACTACAGTGAATATGAAAGGCTCTTTGTTTTACATTAATTAATTAATTTATTTTTGGCTGCGTTGGGTCTTCGTTGCTGCACGCGGGCTTTCTTTAGTTGCGGCGAGCGGGGGCTACTCTTCGTTTCGGTGTGCGGGCTTCTCCTTGCGGTGGCTTCTCTTGTTGCGGAGCACAGGCTCTAGGCACGCGGGCTTCAGTACTTGTGGCATGCGGTCTCAGTAGTTGTGGCTCTCGGGCTGTAGAGCGCAGGGTCAGTAGTTGTGGCACACAGGCTTAGTTGCTCCGTGGCATGTGGGATCTTCCTGGACCAGGGCTCGAACCTGTCTCCCCTGCAATGGCAGGCGGATTCTTAACCACTGAGCCACCAGGGAAGTCCCAGAAAGGCTCTGTTTTTAATGACCTTTGTTCTGTCTGAGGAGAAAAGGCACATGAAAATGCTTACATTTAATAGTTGCTTGCTATATACTAACTGTTTATGTGTTTTGTATATTTATAAGATAGGTTTTATTGTCCCTGTTTTACAGATGACTAGATTGAGGTTAGAGAAGGAAAACTTGTCTGGGGTCACACAGCTAGAAAGTGATAGAACTGTTCAAAGAGCAGGTTCTTAACACACAGGAATCATAGAAGATGTCACATAGATTATAGAGAAAATAGGTACAGTGAAGTCAGAGGAAGGTGAATTTACTTTGTTCTCAGCTGATACAGGAAGCCACCTATAATTAGCTCTTCTCTCTTGATCTTCAGTTTTTCCCCTCTGTTTTTTTTAGTCTGCACACAAATTTGTTGTGTTTTCTAATTTATGAAACAATCAAAACCTTCCCTGGACTCTGTAATACTTTCCACTTACTGTCCCATTTCCCTCTTCCCTTTCATATAGGTACTCTTGAAGGAATCACCTTGATCCATTGTCTCATTTCCTTGCTTTTTATTTTCCTTTCAATTCATTCCAATTGAATTTCATTCATTCCAATTGCTCTTGCTGGGGGTGCTGACAGTTTTTGTGTAATCAGCAGCATTCAACACATTAGCAGCTACTCCTTCCTGGACACATTTTTTAATTTTGGCTTTTGCATATCATTCGTTTCACATTCTCCTTGACCTAACTTCTCTCTCTAACTCTAAATGTGGAATATTATTCCTGAGTCGTTTCTTCTCCATTGAATTCTTCCTAAATTATCTCATTTAATTCCATGGCTTTTCTATATGCTGTTGACTCCCAAATTTGAGGTTTTCCCTGTCCAACAATATACTTGACACCTCCTTGTTCATGTCTAATACACATCCTAAACTTAATATAATCAAATTAGAACTCTTGATTCTCTCTGCCACTCCAACTCTGTTCCTTTGTTACACTTCCTTTATCAACCTTTTCTGTAAAAATGGTCTCTCTTAGACAATTGCAGTGGTCCCCAAGTGGTCTCCCTGTACTCATTTTTGCCTTTCTACATGCAGACTAACCAGTCTCTAAAAACGTATAAATTAGTTCATGCCGCTCCTCTGCATGAAGTCATTCAATGGCTTTGTATTACCGTAGCTTTCAGGTTCCTATGTAATCTTTCTTCACCTACTTCTAACCTCATGTGCTTTTGTCCTCCACTAATCCTCTCTGGGTGTCAGTCATAATATCTTTATTATTCTTCAGATTTTTCTACTACAACCATACCTCAGGAACTTTATATTTGCTCTCCCTGTCTTAAATCTTATCGGGGTTCTCTTTAAAGTTAAGTCTCTGTCCCACTACTCCTTCCTACCAACCCGTTACCTGGTTGTTGCCTTCAGTAGTAGTTATCACTGTTAGAAATTGTTTGTTTACTGCTTTATTTTACTTGCTTCACCAGAATGTAAGCTGGAAGAGAACAAGAATCTTGTCTAGCTTCTCTGCTTTATTCCCAGTGCCTAGTATAGAGTAGGTACTCACTAAATATTTATGGAAGGAATTGAAAGTCAATTTAAGGTAGGCCCAGAAAACTGAGGTGGATTTGAGATTATAAGAGGAGCAAGAATACAGGTAACAGCGTACAAAATGAGTTTTTAGGGAAAAGTGAATAGGTCAGTTTGATTGGAGGATGGAGGAGTAAGAGTCACATTAGAAAAAGGTTAATTGGGGCCTAATATTAGAGAACTTTGAGATCAGACTGGCATGTCTGATCTGTATATTGTCATCAGCAAGGAACTTTAGAAACTTGAGCAGCAGAGTGATTCATTGAGTAAGTAATTTGTAGTGGATTATTCTGAAGCATGATTAGAAGTAAGGCAGTTTAGAGATAGCCTGACCATGAAGTAATCTCTAGAGACTTGGGCCACAAGGTAATAAGGCCCTAAACCAGGGTTGATGATGTTTGGAAAGAAAAGTAAGAAGCACTGGGGAAATATTGATAGAATGGAGTGATGGGGAGGAAGAGGAGAAGATGGCAAAGTATTAAATGGAAGAAATTCTTCCTTAGCAAAAATAGAAAGTTTATATTTTGGAGGAAAGAGTGTAGTTTGAGAGAAAATCCAGGTTAAATTGAGGTAGAAATGTCCAGTAGGCATTTGGAAAAGCTGAACCAGGTGCTTGGGCGGGGGATTATGATTAGATATGTAGATCTAAGAATTTACTGGTTCTGTGATCATGGTGGACCTCATGGGCATGAGATGATAAGAGATGAACATAAAGGACTGAAGCTTGAATATGAAGTTGAGGGGACAGAAGAAAATGAACCACTAAAGAAAACAGACATGACAACTGTTATGTATTAGGTATTCTGAATAATAGAATACCCAGTTTGTAGATCACTGCTTAGACACAATAATTAAATTAGATCAGTGTATGTCAGTTTTTTTCCCCCTAAAGTATACCGTAATGGCAGAGGCTCCTGGGTCTGGTGAGTGTAGCCCAAAATAATATATGGCAAGTGGGAAATTCTTTGAAGTCTGTTTTTTTGTTTTTTTTTAAACATTCAGAACTCCACAGTATGCATGATTGTTTAAATTAATGCTTAAGATTATTTATCATTGAGTAAATTTGATATGCTGGGACTATATATTGTCTTCTTTCATGTCATTCTATTATGTGTTATACATTCCTTTTCCTATTGAGAACTTGCTATTAGGAGATTCTGTATATAATGTTTAAGTATTCTAACCATATTGATAGTAAGAAAATGTATTTTAAGCTTTCATGAAATTTCATTAAAAATTTTTTCTTGAGATACATATAAAATATACTAATGCATCCTCCCTCCAATTTGGGTTAGACTGAATATCTTATGTTAAGATACTTTAACAGAGAATTTAGTTAATGTTGGGGTTTTTTTTTTTTTTTTAAGGGAGTCTTTCTCCATATATATATGAAAAGTTTTCCATTATTTTGACTGTGTAATCGTAACAACCTTTTCCTTCTTTTTTAACTTAAATATCTTTATATATTGCTGTAAAGATTCAGATTTCCTAAATGGAAATATTCTGCCATATTTGCTTTAGTATTCATTCATTCATTCTCTCTCTCTCTCTCTCTCTTTTTTTACATACACGTGTATTTTTTATATCTGTGCTGTTTTGAGAGAAAGTTGGAGATATGATGTGCCTCTACCTCTAAATACTTAATTGTGTATTTCCCAAAATACAGGAACATTTCTTACATAAGTACAGTATAAGTATTATAATTAGGAAATTAACATTTAATACTATGATCTACTCTATAGACCTTCAAATTTTACCAGTTATTCCACTAATGTCCTAATGTGCTTTTAAGCAAAAGAAAAAAGTTTTTTCTGGCTTAGGATCCAATCCATGATCACAGGTTGTTGTGTTATCTTTCTCTAGTTTCTTCTTATCTGGAACAGTTCTTTTTTTCAATCAATCTTTGTTTTTAATGACCTCGATATTTTTGAAGAGTACACGACCATTATTTTTTTCTGGCCTTATTCTAGGAGGAAATTCTACTTTAATGAAAATGTGTATGGTGGTATATTTATAGGAGTAGATATCTTTCCCTTTTTTCCTATTAAATTTGTACAGTGTTTGGTACTTACATCTGACTTCCATTTTAAATCTTTCCTCCTTTATACCTTTTAGAAACACCAAAGTCTTGTACTAAGTCATCTAAAAATTCTACTCCAGTTCCTTCAAAGCAGTCAGCCAGGTGGCAAGTTGCAAGAGAGCTCTATCAGACTGAAAGTAATTACGTAAATATATTGGCCACAATTATTCAGGTAAGAGTTGGGAAAAATGTTCTCTGTTCCAGTGTTTATAAGTAAAAAAATCTAAGTGGTATTATTTTTTATAAGAAAATTATATAAGCATAGAATTTGAACAGATATTAAAAATGAAAATGTATGACAAAAACTGCTCTTAGGGAAATGGCATAACTGTAAGAGTAGCGTTTTATTCATGCAGAAATAGCATCTTTTTTTAATAGTGACTTTAAAGAGAGAAGGATCCTCAATAGACAATCTTAGAGGGGACTGAGTTTAATTCAGAATTTAGCAGCTTCCATGTCAAGATACTGCATTTTTATTTGGAAGTGGTAGCTTTTTCTGATAATGTGTATTCTAGAGTCACTGCTTTATTTAGTACTGTATATATATGGAAAAGCAATTAGCAATGAAGCATAACAATATGGTTGTCATTTTTTTTAGTAATCCTTTACTGTGTCGAGTTTTCTTAAATTACGCAGTAGTCAAATGTTGACTCATTGCTTACTAATATTAAAACGTACTATGAAGTTATTTCTGAAGAAAAACAATTCTAATGAATCCTTGTAGGTTGAGATTGAAGAAGATATTAAGGAATAAATCAAAATTCAAGGTTCTGAAAGACACAATAATAGGACATTATTTTGGAATCTGTAGAAAGAAGGAATAACTTTGTGGTAATGAAGGAAATAGTTTGTCAGGAAAATAAGGTTGATACCACCAAGCTTGACTTTGAATAGAAAAATATAGGGAGTTTCTGATTTGGGTTTAATTTTTAACTGATCTCTATTTGAAATCTTAATATATCTCATTAAGGTCCAATATAATGGCCTTTAGTTGCTTGTACCATTGATAAAATGCATGAATAAGAAATGAAAAGACTTCTTTCTTGGTATTCACAGAGAGATTATTCTTCACAGTTAATTTGTTTAGCAGTAGTCAGGGTTTTATGAGGCCCTCTGCTATATTAAACTTCACTTGTTTTAAGTCAGCTCTGCTCTTCTTCCTCAAGGGAAATCATCCTAGATGAGTTTCTTGTTGAAGTTTTTATAGTCAGCCAAAATGTGGTTGAGTAGCAGAAAATCCCTTTGGCATATACTGTTCATGTACTTTGGTAGCATTTATTACCTAGAAATGTAAATCCTTTCAGGCTGTGGTAAAGGCACTGGAGTTTCAGAATTTTAATTTGCATATCAATTAAATTCACTAAAACTTCTTTTTCAAAAGCACTTGTAATTATTACACTGTAGACAGACTTTCATACCACTGTGCTTAGTATAAACTCACCTAAGTTTATTTAAAAGATTGTGGTCTAAATTCATGATAGTGTTCTTTTTAAGCTTTTTTTTTTAGGACTAATGTGTCTTTTTTTTTTTTTTTTTAGTTTGAATTTGGAATAGCTTAATTTTAACTTAGCTCCCAAATTAAGTGACTATCCAGCAGCTTGATGTATTCCAAATAATACTTAGGTACCTATTAATATAAAGTTTTGTGACAAGTGTTAAAGAGGGTTCCTGTTTCAAAGGAACTTAGACTGGAAGAGGAGTTAAAACATACACACTTATTATAATACCAAGTGGAAGGTTATGAACTTCATGAAGGAGGTTTAGTTAAGGTATTTGGAGATTTGTATGGTGAGAATTTTGCTCCTCTTCCAGCTTAGGGAAGGTTTGGTCTGGAATTTTCAATGGTTGAACATTGGGAGAAGTATCATAAAGAAGATACAAATTGAAGTGAGTGTTAAAGCATAATTATGATTGGTGCATGCAAAGAGGATGGAAGGAAGTGTATTTGAGATTATTCCAACAGTACAAACTGAAGATATGTATCATTCAAGGTATTACAGAGTAGTCTAGGGGGATTAGAGTTGAGGGTGGGTTAAGTGGACTGGGATAGGGGTTGGAGTATGGATACAGTGAGAGTTAAGACTGCTTATGCCAGACTGGAGACGGCCTTTGTACAGTGTGTCACGTGTAATTATAGAAGAATTTTTGATGGGAGGAGGGATGATATCACTTGACTTGTATTTTAGAAGGGAACTTGGTTCACTTTGAAGGAGGTATTGAAGAAGGGGAAATTGTGGAGGCAAGGAAATCTACTTGGAGGTTATTTTGGCAGTCTTGGTTAGAGATTTTGAGAACCTGAACTTCTTATGATAGTATCAGTGAGAATGAAAAGAGGATAGATTTGAGAAATATTGGAAAGGTAGAATCAATAGTATTTTGGCTAACTAATTTTATATGAGGGATTAAAACAAACAGTAGAACTGTTTTAAGGTATTGTGTCTTAAGAATACTGAGAAGTTTTAATGAATCTTGATGTATTTTGGTGTCTGAATATTTTTGTTTAGGAATTTTAATTAAATGTTGACTAGATAAAGGAATGCTTATAAATGGTTACAGATATCTTTGCATCCTCTATTGTGTTTTTTCCCAATTCCATTTCTTTCCCCTCTCTCAGCAATAACTGTAATCTGGAATTTTGTGCTTATCATTTTCCTTATAGATCTATCACATATGTGTAGAACATCAAATGTAACAGTATATATTTTTTAGTGAATTGCTTTTTTCACTTGATAGAAATGTTCTTGAAACACATCTGTGTCACTGCATGTAGTAGTAATTCATTTTCCTGTATGAATATTTCAACTTTAACTTTTATTTTTAATAGACATTGAGATTTGTTTTAGTGTTTCGTTGCTGACATTGAAATTTGTTTTAGTGTTTCGTTGCTGTTTGTTTTTACTGTTACTAGTAGTGCTGCTGTGAATATTCTTATTCATGGCTCCTTGAGAACATATTCCGGGCAAAAACCTGGAATTTCTGGATCATTGGTTAAACACACTTAATTTTACTGAAAGTTGTTAGTATGTTGGAAACTAGGTTTTGTGTTGGTCTCCTGTTCCCACTGAGGCTTTTATAGGTGAAGCTTAACTTTCATCAGTTTAGGCAAATGTCTTTGGGGCAAAAGGTGATTTAGTACTCAACTTTCTACTTTCACTTAGATTTTGGCCTCCGAAGGTACCTCACTTTCTTGTCAGCTTATTGCTGTATTTAGAAAGAGGTTTTTCTTCAGTATTTTGTTTTCAGCAGGTAGCTTTCACCATACTTACAGAAATGGAAAGCCTGAATATATATATATATGTGTGTGTGTGTGTGTATATATATATATATATGTGTGTGTGTGTGTGTGTGTGTATACACACATTTTTTTAAGGGGGGATAAACTGTTGTAGAATTGTAGTCGTTCTTAAAAATAGGAACAATTCATAATCTTAATGAAGTTTCTTACTATTTAGAATGTACTTTCTTCCCCCCCCTTCCTTCAATCCCCTCCTGCCCTTTGTGCTGTTGTTATTCATTTTATTTCCACATATGTTAAGAACACAATAATACATTATTATTTTTACTTTGAATAGTCAATGAACATTTTAAAATTTAAGTCAAATTTTATTAATTATAGAGTAAAATTGACTCTTTCTTTGATGTACATTTCCATGAATTTTAACACGTGAAAATTTGTTTAACCACCACTACAATGAGGATACAGAATATTTCCATCCCCCAAAAAACTCCTGGTACTATTCCTTTATGTCACACCCTTTTCTCCTTCCACCTCCTGGTAACCACTGATCTATTCTCCATTTTTATAATTCTGTGGTTTTTGAAAATGTCATAAAATGGAATCATATAATACAGTAGTCCCCAACCTTTTTGGCACCAGGGGCCGGTTTTCTGGAAGACAATTATTCCACATATGGTGGGGGTGCGGGGGATGGTTTCGGGATGATTCAAGGGCATTACATTATTGTGCACTTTATTTCTATTATTATTACATTGTAATATATAATGAAAAAATTATACAACTCACCATAATGCAGAATTAGTGGGAGCCCTGAGCTTGTTTTTTTTTTTTTTTTTCCTGAGCTTGTTTTCACTTGCCACTTCTGACAGGGTTTTGATATGAATCTGCAAGCAGTTGATTTATTATGGTCTCTGTGCAGTCACACCTCTCTGCTAATGATGATCTATATTTGCAGCTGCTCCCCTGTGCTAGCATCACTGCCTCAGCTCCACCTTAGATCAACATGGTTATAAACAGGTCTTCTAGCTTCACATCCAGTCTTTTCCCCCTAAACCAAGTTTTTTTGCTATCATTTAAAAACATTTAGTACTTACATTAAGTGTATGACTGCTTATTGCTTTGTTCCTTACTTACTTGAATAAAAAAAGTAGAAATTACTGTGAATCCTACTAACAATTTTAATGATTTATAGTACTGTGATAAACTTTTACTAGATTCTAATGTAACATTTTATTTTATTTTTTTAAATTTATTTATTTATTTATTTTTGGCTGTGTTGGGTCTTCGTTTCTGTGCAAGGGCTTTCTCTAGTTGCGGCAAGCAGGGGCCACTCTTCATCGTGGTGCGCGGGCCTCTCACTATCGCGGCCTCTCTTGTTGCGGAGCACAGGCTCCAGACACTCAGAGGCTCAGTAGTTGCGGCTCACTGGCCTAGTTGCTCCGTGGCATGTGGGATCTTCCCAGAGCAGGGCTCGAACCCGTGTCCCCTGCATTGGCAGGCAGATTCTCAACCACTGCGCCACCAGGGAAGCCCTAATGTAACATTTTATTACAAGATTGTATATACACACAGAGATGAATAAATAAATAGGATAAAACAGACTAGAAAATGTTATGAGAAAAGGTCGCAAATTTAGGGAGAAGTATTTTTTTTCAACTTTTTTTTCTTTTCCATTAACATCATAGCTCTCCTTTATCACTGTCTGTATGTTAGATTTTTAATTTTTTTTTCTTTTTCTACAATCGACCTAAACTAATCTTTTTTACCTTTTAGCTATTTCAAGTGCCTTTGGAAGAGGAAGGACAACGAGGTGGGCCTATCCTTGCACCAGAAGAGATTAAGACTATTTTTGGTAGTATTCCAGATATCTTTGATGTGCACACTAAGATAAAGGTAAATTTGTATGTGTTAGTGTAGTAGTAATTCTTTTTTCATTGTATATATTTAGTACAATTTTTCAGGTGCTTCTGACTAGCTAAATAAAGTTTTGTATTTAAAATTGCTTAATCCCTCATTTATTCCTTTGAATCATTTGTCCCTTTGCTCCAGTGCCTTATTAATATTTGCTGTTTGCCTGTGTTTTGATTTTGATTAATTTGAAAATAAGGAATTTAGACCTTATGAAGTCTTTTCTATAGAGACATGTTTGCTAGTACTATTTTTCTTATTTTCCTGCTGTTGTTCATCCTAAGTTGTATGTTTTTGTTTTACTTTGGTTTATTTGAAAAACTGTGAAGTTGGAAGGGACTCGAGATCATTTCTTTCATTTCTCTCTATCTTTATGGTCAGATAAATGCCAAAACCGTGTAAGACAATGCTGTCCTCTTTTTAATGATTTTCTCTTGATAAAGGGTCCATGAATTCCAGGTATCAATCTCTCATAGTAAAGTAATTTTGGGGCAGGTTTAGCTGAACCCTTAAAAGTAGTTTAGCATTATTTCCTCTTAGTTTACCTATGTGATGCCTGAGCAAAATTTATCAGTTTTCCTCTCAAAACAACCCATATTAATGTCTCTTCCAGCTTTGTGCAGTGGCAGTATCATACCCAGTGAGGTTTATCTGAGGTGTGCTATTATTGCTAATTGAAAACTTTTCCCTAAATGTTTATTCTATATTACAATAAAAAGATCAATCTGAATTACAGAATGTTTTCAAACAAATACATTAACTTACTTTTGATTTTACTGCACGTTGTAGACAAAAATATAAAAGACTTATAAGTTAATAAAAATGCAATTTATCAAATGCTTGTATTGTATATTTTATTCAATGTATATTATTGAATATTGAATATATTATTCAATATATTCAATGTATATTTATATTGTATATATAAATATACAATAATATATATTTATATTATTGTATATTTTTATTTATTTATGGTCAATATTCTTGACCATATTTCACTTATTTCTAGATTTACAAGTAATTTTGAAGGAGAGTCTGTCTTTTCTTAAAAAGCTATAGAATCGGGCTTCCCTGGTGGCGCAGTGGTTGAGAGTCCGCCTGCCGATGCAGGGTACACAGGTTTGTGCCCTGGTCCAGGAGGATCCCGCATGCCGCGGAGCAGCTGGGCCCGTGAGCCATGGCCACTGAGCCTGCACGTCCGGAGCCTGTGCTCCACAACGGGAGAGGCCACAACAGTGAGAGGCCCGCATACCGCAAAAAAAAAACCAAAAAACTATAGAATCTCAGGCTAGTTTCTCCTTATTTCCAGTTAGGATTCTGAATATTTGAAGAGTAAAATTTTCTTGGAATGGTTTTTGTTTTTTTTTTTTTTCATAAGAAACACTGAGAGGCATAAAGGTAGGTGGAAAGGCAAGCAGGTTTTCATCTTGGTGTTTTACTACTAATTTGTGGATCACTTTGTGTTAGTCATTTAGCCAGTCTGGGTGTGCAAGTTCCCATCCAGTATAAAATGTTACATACTTTTATGTGTATAGGATCGTAATCTCAATTCAGAAAATCATGTTCTCTGATTGACTGGATCTTTTTAAAAAAATTTTCTTTTTTACTAGATGAAAGAGTCTTTAAATTCTATAGTGCTTTACAGTTTTCAAAAGTTTCACATAAATAATTTCATCTAATCCCATAATAACCCTCTTTTTCCACACTACCCTTAAATTGCCCTCCTCGCTTCCATCTTCCCACCAGTAACCACTAGTTTGTTCTCTATATCTGTGAGTCTGCTTTTTTGTTTCATTCACTAGTGAGTCACTGGAGCTTTGAAAATAATGGTCACCCTTTAGTTTTCTAATGTGTAACATAATTTTTTAAGCTTTTATAAACTTGGATTACCAGTATTTCAACTAGTAGTTGTTTTTTAGCTGATTTCAGGTTTGTCATACGTTTAAAATTTTAAAGCCTATGTTTTTTTCTACAGTGACGGCAATGTGTGCTGTCAAACATTTATTTGTAAAATAAAGGAGAAAAGGAAAAAGGAGTAGAAAAAACCTATAATCCCATAACCCAAATACTCCTAAAATTTTGTTGTATTTTCTTTCTGTTTTTTTTTATGCATAACATTTTTTTCTTCTTTTGAATGTAGCCCACCATTTATCAAGTATTGTCACATCTATTGAACATTACCAAGAAGTTGATATTATAATTGTCTACTTTTACAGATGTGAAACTGCTACATACAGAGATTAAATAATTCTTCTAAAGTCAGTCATATAATAAATGCTGGACACTGAATTTGAACCCTTTTTTGTCTCAGTCTGTTCTCCTAAACCCTAATGTTGTCTTGCCCCCCCTTCTAATGAGATAAAATTGACATATAGCATTGTATTAGTTTTAGGTGTACAACATAATGGATTGATATATATATTGCAAAATGGTCAACACAATAAGTTTAGTTAACATCTGCCACCACACATAGTTGTTTTTTTTTTTTCCTTTGTGATGAGAACTTTTAAGATCTACTCCCTTAGCAACTTTCAGATATACAAAACAGTATTGTTAACTATAGTCACCATGCTCTACATTACAGCCTAAGGACTTATTTTTCTTATAACTGGAAGTTTGGACCTTTTGACCACCTTTACGCATTTCACCCACTCCTCCCCGTGCCTCTGGCAACTACCAATCTGTTCTCTGTATCTATGAGGTTTTTTTTTTTAAATATTCCACATGTAAGTGAGATCATATAGTATTTGTTTTCTCTGACTTATCTCACGTAGCATAATGCCCTCAAGGTCCATCCATGTTGTCACAGATTGCAGGATAACCTTCTTTTCATGGCTGAATAATATTTCATTGTATATACCACATTTTCTTTATCCATTAATTCATTTATGGACACTTAGTTTCTTTCCATGTCCTGACTATTACTAATGCTGTATTGCTTCTTGATTATCATGCTGTAGATTTATTCTTTTAATATGTAAATGAATAAACCGTGTAAATGTGGCTTAAGCTTGTACAGTTTTTCATATCATCTTATTGGTATGGTATTCCTGAGAAGCACTGGTATCTATTTTATAGCATTGCATAGTGATTTCAGATATGGCCTGTGGAATAAAGTAGATTTGGGTTTGAAGTAAGGTAACTTTAATTGCTTCAGTTTTCTTATCTGTAAAATGGGGATAGTAGTATCTGAATCATGGGTGGTTGTGAAATTTTTATTCTCAGTTTTTACATTTTTATAAGTCACTAAGCATAGTGCCTAACACTGAGCATTCAATAAATAACAATAGCAATTCATATTACCAATAAACTAAATTCAGAAGGCAAGTAAACTAATGTTTAGATGTTTTGTGAAGGACTAAAATCATTTTTTACCCACTGTGTTTACAACCACTGTCTGGCATTTAGATTTCTATCAGTAAATATTTGCTGAACATTGGTCATGCTACTTTTAAATGTCCAAATTAGGACTGGAACTTAGTGTATTTTGTCATCCTAGATATCATGTGGATACCTTTAGCCTTATTCTTAATTTGCCTCCAACTTTTAGCATGCTAATATTTAGATTAAGTTGAGAATTTTTGAGATTGTTATGAACACCTCTTTTCCTAAGTGTGAATTTTTCCTTTTCAGGGCTAATCACCATTGGTCCTTCTGCAAATGCCTGCTTTTGTATGGAACTATGATGAAACAAAAGAGAAGGGAAAGGGTTGGAGGGAGAATGTTTTTTTTCTGTGTTTGTGCTTTGTTATTTGTTAATTTAGTATAAGTCCTAAGGTACCTTGTACTTGTTTCAGGAACAGGTGTATACTGGGAAATCTGCTAATTTGGAGTATTGTGAGCTAAGCAAAAGAGAAACGTATCTTGTATAAAAATAGATGGTAACAGGACAGAAGAAATCTTAGCGAGGAAGAAGAGAAGGAAGGAGCTTAGCTTTCTTAATCCCATCTGCTTACAACTTCCTCTACTTTTGCAATACACTTTGGGAGCTATGCTCTATGTCTTAGAACTATAGAGTTCTCCTTTCTTATGGCCAGGAGGTAACTTTGGGAGCATCCGATGGAGAATTGTGTAATGGACAAGGAGGAGACATGTCCCAGGGTCTGTCCGAAACTGAATCAAGCATATTCCTACAGAAACATTGTAAGAAATGGTGGCACTATGAATAATGCTGTTTGGGGCTCGCCTGCCCACCTGACTCCCCGTTTCTGGTGGGGAGAACTGTGGTATAGGTCAAGTAGAATGACATAGAATCAGGAGTCAGACAAGCCTGAGTATGAATACTCGTTCACAACTGTGTGATTTGGGACAAATTAATGTCTCTAAGCCTTAGTTTCTTTACTTAGTCCCTGAGCTAACAGTTGATTAGGGCAGAGATCTTTATTTAATCAACAAGCATGAGGATTTAAAGGTTAACCAGAAACAGTAGACTATTTTTCGGATCCCCTAGAGATTATTTTGCTCTCTGGTAACAATATTCTTATATAAGTATATGCAGCCATCCTGTAATTTTTTACACTTTAAAAATGTACCACTAGATTATATTGGCAGTGCTATAAGGTTGTTTTTTGTTTTTTTTTTGCATCACAGTTTTCCAAATATCTCCCTTATTTATATTAAATACATAGGAAAATATAGTTAATAATAGCTTATTGAGCACTACTATAGGGTTAGGGTTAGGGTTTCTTCTAAGTGCTAATCAAGTATTAACTAATTTAATCCTTTATGAGATAGGAGTCATTACTATCCTCATTTTTCATAATAGAAAATTGAGGCACTTTAAGGTTAAGTAACTTGCTTAACAGCACAAAACTAACAGGCTCTAGAACCAGTATTTAAAACTAACTAGTCAGTGCCAGAATTCACTACATTATATTGTTCCAAGATTAGTCTTATTTGTAATCTTTTTCTTTTGTTTCTTTCAAGTGCAGTTTTAAACAGTTAAATCTTTGTTCTTGACACTGTGAGCTGTTAAATTATTCTTGCTTGAGTTCGCCTTTTTGCTATTGGAAGTAAATTTTTTCCCTTTTGGCTTTTCTGAATCTGCAGAATATAGGGTAGTGGTTCTTAAATTATTTGGTCTCAGGGTCCCTTTTCATTCTTAAAAATGACTGAGGAACTTATGTTATATGGTTTTGTTATTTTTGGGTTTTTTTGGCGGTACACGGGCCTCTCACTGTTGTGGCCTCTCCCGTTGCGGAGCACAGGCTCTGGACGCACAGGCTCAGCAGCCATGGCTTACGGGCCCAGCCGCTCCGCAGCATGTGGGATCTTCCCGGACCGGGGCACGAACCCGTGTCCCCTGCATCAGCAGGCAGACTCTCATCCACTGCGCCACCAGGGAAGCCCTATATGGGTTTTATCTATTGGTATTAACTGTTTTTGAAATTAAAACAAAAATCTAATAGTATTTTTAAAGATGCATCAGTTTTTTTAACAGCTTTATTGAGGTACATTTTACATCTTTAAATTCAACCTTTTTAAAATATATGATTCAATGATTTTAATAACTTTACCACGTCATGCAACCACCACCATAAATCCATTTTAGAGCATTTCACCTTCCCCATTAAGATCCTTCATACCCATTTGTAGTAAACCCCATTCCTAGGCCCTGGTCCAGGCAACCACTAATCTACTTTCTTATGAATTTGCCTTTTCTAGAAACTTCATATAAATGTGAATATATAATATGTGGTGTCTTATGTCTGGGTTCTTTCACTTAGCATATTTTTGAATTTCATCTATGATTTAGTACGTTAGTAGTTTGTTCCTTTGTGTGGCCAGATAATAGTCTATTATACGGCTATCCTACATTTCTTTATCCATTCACCAACTGATGGAAATTTAGCTTGTTTTCAGTTTTTGGCTGTTATGAATAATGCTGATACGAACATTATGTGCAAATCTTCGTTTGGGCATGCTTTCATTCTCTTCCGTAGATACTTAGGAGTAGTAGAATTGTTAGGTCATATTGGTAGACTTATATTTAAAATTTTTGAGAAACTGCCAGGTTTTTACATCATTTTATATTCTCACCAGTAATCTATAAGAGTTCAGATTTCTACACATTCTTGCCAATACTTATCCTTTTTCTTTTATAGCCATTCTGGGATGTGAAGTGATTTTGATTTACATTTCCCTAATGATTAATGATGTTGAGCATCTTTTCATGTGCTTGTTAACCATTCATATATTACCTTTGTGAAATGTGTGTTTAGATCTGGTGCCCATTTTTTGGTTGGGTTGTTTGTTGTCTTACTGAGTTGTAAGAGTTCTCTGTAAACTATAGATACAAGTCCTTTATCAGCTATGTGTTTTGCAGAAATTTCCTCCCACCCTGTCATTGCTTGTCATTTCATTTATTTAGTGGTGTCTTTTGAAGTACCAAAATTTTTAATTTTGATGAAGTCCTATTTATCCATTTTTGAAAATGTAATGTGCTTTTGGTGTCATATCTAAGAAATTTTTTCCTAACCCAAGGTTTTGAAGATTTTCTCCTATATTTTCTTCTAGAGGTTGTATTGTTTTAGCTCTTACAATTAGGTCTAGAACCTATCTTGAGTTCATTTTTGGCTGAGGTGAGGGTTTAAGTTCATCTTTTTTTGTGTGGATATCCAATTTTTAAAACATACATTAATAAATTTAAAGTAATAATGACTCATTATATGATAGATAAATAACGTGTTCTTTTTAAAAAATAACTGATTTCCAAAACAAATAGTGAGGAGCGATGTTGATTTATGTTTTTTTTTCTGTCTGGCTTAATAGAATACTATTTCTCCTGCCTACTTCTTAATTCATTCTGTTGCGGTATCACACATCATATATATAGCCTCTAGAAAACTCTTATGAGAGAATTAGAATAAAAAAGTCAAATAATTCCTTAGTAGTGTAGTAAAAATAGTTTAATCTCGTGGATCCCACTAAAAAAGTGTGTTTTGGGTGGGTCTGCATATAACACTTTGAAAAGCTCTTGTATAAGTTTATTGATTAATTTCTACTTTAAAGTCACTTTTAGGATTTCAATTAGGGCATGTCATTTCTTGGTATTTCATTTTATCATCTGATTTGTGTTTTGTTTTATTATCCTAGAAAGCTTTTAGGGTGTCTTCTAAATTTTTGAAAATATATAGTATTTTAGGATGATGATTGAGAAATTTTATAGGCCAGGGATTAGCAAACTGTAGTCAGTGGACCGAATCCAGCCAATTTAGGATTTTGGTAAAGTTTTGCTTGTTTTGGTAAGGGAAGTTTTATTGATACACAGCCACACACAGTCATTTATGTATTATCTATGGCTCCTTCCACTCTACAAGGACAGAGCTGAGGACGTGTGACAGAAACCATGTAGCCTGCAAGCCTTAAAATACTTACCTTCTGGCCCTTTAAGTAAAGTTTGCTGACCCCTTTATAGATTACAGTTTCTAATGGCTGATGTTTCAGCAGCAAGATCGAAAGTAGTTTTCTATAATTAATTAATTCTATAATTAATCACACCATCAGCTTTATAGTTAATAATTAGAAAAGATACTGAACTACCACATCATACTGGGAAGTTAGACGTAGTCTTCCTTTTTTTTTTAAATAAATTTATTTATTTGTTTTTGCCTGCGTTGGGTCTTTGCTGCCGTGCACGGGCTTTTTCCTAGTTGCGGCAAGTGGGGGCTACTCTTCGTTGCGGTGTGCAGGCTTCTCATTGCAGTGACTTCTCTTGTTGCGGAGCATGGGCCCTAGGTGCGTGGGCTTCAGTAATTGTGGTGCGTGGGCTCAGTAGTTGTGGCTCACGGGCTTAGTTGCTCCACAGCATGTGGGATCTTACCGGACCAGGACTCGAACCCTTGTCCCCTGCATTGGCAGGTGGATTTTTAACCACTGCGCCACCCAGGGAAGTCCCTAGACTTAAATCTTATTGACTTGACATTCTTTATATTTTCTTAATTATTTTTCAAAGGATATTTTCCTCATAGTCAAAAAGTTAATTTCTTGTTGAGGAGAAAGAATGTTATTAATTGTTATACACATCAAATTAAGATACATTGTAAAGTGCATCTTTCAAATGAATATCTTAAATATAAAAAGATGTTAAAGAGATTGTCAAAATCAATCTCCTTGTCCCATTTTGTGTTTTTTCAGGATGATCTTGAAGACCTTATTGTTAATTGGGATGAGAGCAAAAGTATTGGTGATATCTTTCTTAAATATGTAAGTATTTTATTTCCTTTTTAAGTTTTCAGATTAAAGTATCATCTCAACAAGGACTGACAGGGAATGAAAGTTACCTGTTTAAATGTGAGAGCTTTCTAAACACTTTGACATAGTTGTGTTTGTAAAATATATTGCAAGTGTTCTTCTCTTCTGAAACATGCCTTCTCTATACAGTCTTAACACTTTCTTGATAGCTCAAGGTCATCATTAGGAACACTAATTGTTGTATTGTGCTACAAACATTTTACTATATATATGTTATTTGCCTCTTATAAATAGCCACAGATTAATGATTTTTTTGGAATTTTCAGTAATCAAGTTTTAGTCATTTCTTTCCTTAATTGATAGCAGTTTTTACTGTCTTTGTGTCTGCATAAAAGTTTCTAATGAACTGTTTCTTCTCTAAGATAAGAACAACATAGTTTATCAAATAAAGTATATTAATTTTGGATGAGATGCTGTGAATAGGATTTATAAATTTCTTTCAGTCTCTTTGGATATGATTTGTAAGTTTCACTGCCTTGGATTCTTGCCCATTTACTTTTGTTTTCCGAGGTCTCCTAACTTTGATCTTTACCCTATATCCCTTAGATGTTTTTTTTCTGGTTGGTTGAGAATTCCAAATGTGCAAATTATTGTCCCATATCTTTTTGATACCTGTTAGTCTCAATTAGTCAAGACATTTTCCTTTTTTTTTGTTTTCATTTTACCTAAAAATTACCCAGTACAGTTGGTCTTTTAATGGTGGTTTGGATCCTTCAGTAGATAATAGCTTGTTCTTGGATTCTGTATAGATCAACTGTAATTACTATATTCTGAACTTATAGAAGTTTTAAAACTTTGTCATGTTTATATCAATGCTATAAGCTTTCCTATACTTCTTTTTCTTTTTGAGTCTTTGTTTGCTTTTCAGGCTTTAGGCTCTGGGTACCAATTGATGCATTTTGTTTAGCAGTTAACACAGTAGTTAGTGAAAAGTTTATAAAATAAATTCCTGTATTTAACTTGAGAAGAAACTTATTTTAAACTTTTATTTTGGGTCCAGTATGTCAGATTTTGACTATTGATTATTCAACTTTAAGTTTCATTGACTAAGGGTAACATCCATTACCAATTAATGTGTTGTTTTTTTTAATTGTTGCTAGTCAAAAGATTTGGTAAAAACATACCCTCCATTTGTGAACTTCTTTGAAATGAGCAAGGAAACAATTATTAAATGTGAAAAACAGAAACCAAGATTTCATGCTTTTCTGAAGGTAATGTGCATTTCTTTCAAATAAAAATCTAATGAGTTCATTAAAATTATACTTTTAGTAAAAATGTATCCATGTAAGAACACCTTAATGTTATCTGTTAACTTTAGCTTTACCTGAGAGTGGCAGTGATGTTTGGCTTCACAAGTTTTGACATGCTACAAGCAGGATCCAAGAGGCAGCTGAATGAATATGAATGTTGTCTGTGGTTTTGTTTTCTTTTTTAATTTATTCATGTTTTAGTTCTCAAACACCTCTAAAAATTTTCCAATGAGTTTTGTTTTGCTTTTAATGATTTTTTTTTCTTACCAGTGCCTTACTTTGTTTATCCAAATGGTATCAGCATAATTAATATTTTAAATTTGTTTTTTTTTCTTTTGAATGGTGTAGATGTAAGAGAAACTCAAATGAAATGTATAAGAGTGCTTAGAGAACTCACTCTCTGTTTAAGGTGTTAATGCTTGGCTTGCCAGGAGGCCACTTCAGGCCTTGGGGAATTATTTAGCCACAGTAATCTGCCAGAGAACAACTGCCACCCTACTGCTGTTAGTTCTTATCAGGGCACAAATGATAAAAGTGTAATCTAGTAAATGTAATGTCTAATCTTTGCAGAAAACCTTTTAAATAATTATTGAATAAATTAATTCCTTTCAGATAAACCAAGCTAAACCAGAATGTGGGCGGCAAAGCCTTGTTGAACTTCTCATCCGACCAGTACAGAGGTTACCCAGTGTTGCATTACTTTTAAATGGTACTTGGCTGATCTTGGATGTTTCTATGGAATTGTTTTGTTCTAAAAATTTTGAAAAATTTCTCATTTTCAAAATCCTCTTAGGTTTCAACTTTAAAGCTTATATCTTTTACATAGGAAATATCTTTATGGATAATCTGAATAATCACTGGTGCTACAAAAATTCACTCTGGCCTAAAATGCTTTATTTGTTGTAATGTCAATTATATTGACTAGTATTGTACTTTTTGTCTGTCTACTAAAAGTCTTCTTATATTTCATGGTGCATCACTAATTTCACGATCAGTTTACATCCACACGAAATTCACCCACAAAATTACAAGATCAGAGATGATTAATGTGTCTCAAGTGGTTTAGTCTTTTTCTGAATCTTAGTAAAAGTTCTTTATGCTTCATTTTATGCTTTTTTTCTTACATTCTGCAGAACACTCTTGAAACATACATCCGTTTATTCTAAAACTTAAACTACAGATATAACTGAAAGGGATTTTTATAGCAGAGTTAATTTTTATGAATAAATATGAATAAATTATGCCTGCATGAAAAGAAAGGCATATTTATATGCTTTTATATTACCTGACTAAAGTAGTGAATAGTTTTAGGACAGTCAGTTTTTTTTTATTATTTTTATTTTTTTTAATTATTATTATTTTTTTTGCGGTACGCGGGCCCCTCACTCTTGTGGCCTCTCCAGTTGCGGAGCACAGGCTCCGGACGCACAGGCTCAGCGGCCATGGCTCACGGGCCCAGCTGCTCCGCGGCATGTGGGATCCTCCCGGACCGGGGCACGAACCCATGTCCCCTGCATTGGCAGGTGGACTCTCAACCACTGCGCCACCAGGGAAGCCCAATTTTTATATTTTTTAAATTTAAGTATGAAAATTAAATTACAAATAGGAATAAGTATAATAAAGTATTTTGGTCCCCAAACCTTAACTACAATAGTGTGTGTAGCAGATAAGGAGGCTAAGTTTGTGACTGTTTAATCTATTGTCTTTAAAGTATATTGGTTAAACTATGAGTTATGGTTGTAACTACAAAAATTGATCATTTTTATTCTCTTTGAGGTTATCTAATGTAGTTTATTACTAACATATAAGATGATTTCCCCAGTCTTTCAAAGCTATCCTGTTTTACAGATTATAAGAAGAATATATGAACACATGAACTTTTAACTTTACAAAGCAGGGTATTTTTTAAATTTATCTTCATTATTGTTTCCTTAAGTACTTATAGGAATCCCATCAAATGTTGTCATGACTAAAATGAACTTGATTTCTAAGTCTTTCTTCTATCATTCCACTTAAAAGATTAGGTGGGCCTGGTATTGGGGAACAAACAGTTAGATGGAACATTATAAGCAACTTGGATAAGAAGAGTCAAAGTGTAAGCATCTCATGAACCTACAAACTAAACAAAACCATCTCTTGAGGACACCAACTGCTTTCTGTGATGGAGCCATGGACCCCACTATGAAATATGGCATATATAATGATTTCTTAGCTAATTGAGAATCATGTGTTTTCCTTCAGCACTATGGAGAGAGTTTGAAGAATCTAGGAGTCCTCAAGCTTTACTAGAAGGGAATTGAAATAGTGTAAGAAAATCTGTTACATATTCTGGAAATTTAGTCAATGAAAAAACATGGAAACTTTAATATATTTAAGAAGAGAGCTCTTAAAAGGGAACATTGCATAAAACATTTTTTTTTTTTTTTTGCGATACGCGGGCCTCACACTGTTGTGGCCTCTCCCATTGCGGAGCACAGGCTCCGGACATGCAGGCTCAGTGGCCATGGCTCACAGGGCTCAGCCGCTCCGCAGCATGTGGTATCTTCCTGGACCGGGGCACGAACCCATGTCCCCTGCATCGGCAGGCGGACTCTCAACCACTGCACCACCAGGGAAGCCTGCATAAAACAAGTAAAAGTTAGATATTATTTTTAAAAAATTAATCAACCTGTATCTATCAAAGTGGACAGCATTTTTAAGTCATATTTGGAGAACCAATGAATTTTTTTTAATCATAGAGAAAACATTTTATCATTACAGATCTTAAGAAGCATACAGCTGAAGAAAATCCTGACAAAAGCACTCTAGAAAAAGCTATTGGATCACTAAAGGAAGTAATGACGTAAGTACATTATTTCAATTTTTTATTGCTCCTTAGATTTAAAATGGAATTGGTAGAACAACTAGAATCATAAATGGTGAGAAAAATATCAGTAGCATAATTCTGTAATAGTATCTAAATTATTTTATAGTAGTGTAGTCACACATTAAAATGTTAGAAGTATTGTTAAGCATACAATAATTAATTTAAAACATATTTCTGAAGGTATTGAACTATTATGCAGAGAGTAACAATGGTTTAGAAATGTGAAAATTGTAAAAAATACACTAGTAGACATTTTCTTCATATACCTCCAGTCTTAGCTTGTTTTTGTCTTCATATTCTTATAAACTACCCAAATCGAAATTGGGAATTTGACCATGATGTAAAGAAGAAGTTTATAATACTTTTTTCACATTAGCTTTGACTTTTTGTTTCTTACTTTGAATTCTATGGAATTAAATTGATACAGTTTGTTGGAGATGTATTAGAAGTATAAACGCAAAGAAATTTACTAGGGAACTTGATTGTTAAACTTAAGCTGTTTACTGTAGGTTTAACTTGAAGACATAGCATTGATCAGAAATGATTTTTTCCTGACTAATATGATCAAAATTGAAAACTCTGTTGCTGTTAATTGTTTTGCTTCATGAAGGGCGAGGGCATTTCACTTCTTTGAGCTTTACATAATAAACATATTCAGTAGATTTAAATGATTTCTGAGATTCCATGAGGTGCTTCTACGTGAAATAGCGTTTCTTAAAAATACTTGCAAAGGAGCTCCTAGAGAGAAAGATTACTATCTCTAGTGAAAGGATCCAGCAGTAGCATAATGCTCAAATTAATGAATACCAGCTTCTGTTGCTGCTGAAAGCATTATGCATATTTTGGCTTTTGCTTATGTTTGTATATTATATGTTAATCAGCCAGCCTTCACGCTTTTGCTTTGTTATTTTGGGATCAGGATAATAGTGTTTTTCAACACTTTGTGGTTTAACGTACTCACACGTTATTTAACTTGATCCTTTCTACAAACTACGAATTAAGCAGTGAGTGTTAACGTATTTTCATAAAAGATAAAAGCTTTTAGGTTTGTTGATTTTTTTCTATTCTCTATTTCATTCATTTTCACTCTGATCTTTATGATTTCTTTTTTCCTGCTTGCTTTAGATTTAGCTTGCTCTTTTTTCCTCCCCAGTGTCTTACAGTAGAAGGCTAGGAAACTGATTTGAGATCTTTTTTTTTTTCTTTTTTTTTTTTTTTTGCTGTACGCGGGCCTCTCACTGTTGCGGCCTCTCCCGTTGTGGAGCACAGGCTCTGGATGCACAGGCTCAGCGGCCATGGCTCACAGGCCCAGCTGCTCCGCGGCATGTGGGATCTTCCCGGACCAGGGCACGAACCCGTGTCCCCTGCATTGGCAGGCGGACTCTCAACCACTGCGCCACCAGGGAAGCCCTGAGATCATTTTTTTAATTGTACACTTTTTTTTTCACTTCTTTAAATTTATTTATTTTTGGCTGCACTGGGTCTTCATTGTTGTCTTCTTTGCTGTGCGGGGGCTTTCTCTAGTTGCGGTGAGCAGGGGCTACTCTTCATTGCGGTGTGCGGGCTTCTCATTGTGGTGGCTTCTCCTGTTGTGGAGCACAGGCTTTAGACGTGCAGGCTTCAGTAGTCGTGGCATGTGGGCTCTAGAGCGCAGGCTCAGAAGCTGTGGCACACAGGCTTAGTTGCTCCGTGGCATGTGGGAACTTCCTGGACCAGGGCTCAAACCCATGTCACCTGCATTGGCAGGCAGATTCTCAACCACTGCGCCACCAGGGAAGCCCCTAATTGTACACTTTTATAGCTATAAATTTCCCTTTAAGCATTGCTTTAGTCATATTCCATAAATTTTGTGTTTTTGTTTATCTGAAAGTATTTTCTAATTTCCCTTGTGATTACTTCTTGACCCATTGGTTGTGTAGGAGTGTTTTGGCTAATTCCCACATATTTGTGAATTTTCAAAATTTCCTTTTGTTATCAATTTCTGATTTTACTTCATTGTTTATGGAAAATATACTTTGTATTATTTCAGTCCTTTCAAACTTTTTGAGGCCTATTTTATGGCTTAACCTGGAGAATGTTCCATGTACACTTGAGGAGAATATATTGTGCTCTTTTTCATCATTTTACTTTCAGTCTATTTATGTCTTTGTATGTAAAGTGTATCTTTTGTATACAGGATATAATTGGCCTTGCATTGTTTCCTGTCTCACAGGAATTGACTTCCAGTGACTTGAGAACCCTGTTTGGTTATATTTTGATTGTTTTTATTTTTTTAGTTGTTTCAGGCAGAGTATATTTTTTTCCTCCTTATTCCATCTTGTCCGTTAGTCTTAATTTTTATTTCAGTGAAATGATTAGCATATGACTTAGGAATGATTTGCATAAAACCTTACCTGAACTTACACTTAGATTATGAGAACCTGAAGTTTATACCATTGTAACGTATTTTAGGAAGTGAGTGAGTATAGTGAGTATAATTTTTTAAAAAGACACAATATTGTAAGGACTAAAGCAAAATATACTTCTCTGAAGGGTTGTATGAAATTTTTTTTAATGTAGTGGGATACTTTTAGGGAATATTTTAACTGATACAGGTATCAAAATTAAGATAGACTCACATGGAAGGATTTTTGTTTGTGACACGAGATGTATGTATATACAGTTTTTATAGTCTTGTTCTAAAAGTAACCTTATTAATTTTTCAGCCATATTAATGAGGATAAGAGAAAGACAGAAGCTCAAAAGCAAATTTTCGATGTTGTTTATGAAGTAGATGGATGTCCAGTAGGTATTCATTTTTGATGATTGTCAACTTATTTTCTTTTTCTTGTTAACGGTTGACCCTTGAACAACTGGGTGTTAAGGGCATCAGCCCCACCAGTGCAGTAGAAAATCTGCATGTAACTTTATAGTTGGCCCTTTGTTTCTGTGGTTCTGTATTCATGGATTCAACCAATCATGGATCGTGTAGTACTTATTTATTGAAAAAACACTGTGTATAAGTGGACCAACACAGTTCAAACCTGTGTTGTTAAAGGCTCAACTGTATTTAGATTCTGCAGTTATAATATAAACAGAATCTCAACACAACTTTCTTTTAAATTATAACTTTTACAAATTATTTGCTATAAAGTAATCTTTTTTATTAACATTTTCAATCTATTCAGGCTAATCTTTTATCTTCTCACCGAAGCTTAGTTCAGCGAGTTGAAACAATTTCTCTAGGTGAGCACCCCTGTGACAGAGGAGAACAAGTAACCCTCTTCCTCTTCAATGACTGCCTAGAGGTAAAGTTGTCCTTAATACAGTATAATAACACTGCTGTTTTGTGTGACTTCACTGAATGTTTAAAACCAAACTTTGATTTAATTACAAAAACTTTAAATTAATTTAATTAAGTGATTAAAGTAAATAGCTTAAAGTGAACTTAATCACATTTTTTTGATGAGACTGGTTGTTGACTTAATACTATTAATTGAATGCTTTTAGGAGAAGGCCTAATATTAAGAAATGTGATGATTTTTTATGACTTCAGATCCAAGTCACAATGAAAATTTAGTTTATTTCCATGCAAATAAATGCTTAGGTGAAGAATTTTAGGAACTTCTTATATCTATGTATATTTCTTCAAGATTTACAAAATAATTATGAGTTCTTTTTGAAATTTAAGTAGATTTTTCCAGCAAAGAAATCAGCATTTTGTTGAAGAAGGAGATAAGTGGATTATTTAATACAATGAATTTATAATCCCCTGATTTCTTCCTTAAGTCTGCAGGTTTTAGAGTGAGTTAAGGGTCAGTTTATCAGATGCAGTGTAATGATTCTAATTCTAAAATTCTTATCTATCCAAGTTAAATTTTTTCCCCATATTAGTCCTACAGGCAGATTGAATTATATTTATGTGCTTTTTCAACCCCTTTCTTTCATTCTTTTATTCGTGTATTTTTAATCAACTAAACAGTCTAATTGGGGGATATAAAGGAATGTATTTTCCTTCATCTCAGAAAATAGAACACATTCTGTCTTCTAATGATAAAGTCATTAACCAGGAGACTCATTTGACATTTGTGTTATTGGGTAAGTTTTTGTTGCATTCATTGAAGTGATTTTGATTAGTTGCTGTTCTCTTTAAAATTTATACTTCTTCCTTTTATTCCTTTCTACTTCATTTCTTATCTAGTGCTACCCTCTTGTATCATGCACATTAGTATTTTTTTTTTAACATCTTTATTGGAGTCTAATTTTTTTTTTTTTTTTTTTTGCGGTACGCGGGCCTCTCACTGTTGTGGCCTCTCCCGTTGCGGACCACAGGCTCCAGACGCACAGGCCCAGCGGCCATGGCTCACGGGCCAAGCCGCTCCGCGGCATGTGGGATCCTTTCGGACCCGGGCACGAACCCGTGTCCCCTGCATTGGCAGGCAGACTCTCAACCACTGCGCCACCAGGGAAGCCCTGGAGTATAATTGATTTACAATGGTGTGTTAGTTTCTGCTTTATAACAAAATGAATCAGCTATACATATATCCCGATAGCTCCTCCCGCTTGCATCTCCCTCCCACCATCCCTATCCCACCCCACTAGGTGGTCACAAAGCACCAAGCTGATCTCCCTATGCTATGTGGCTTCTTTCCACTAGCTATCTGTTTTACATTTGGTAGTGTATATATGTCCATGCCAGTCTCTCACTTCGTCCCAGCTTACCCTTCCCCCTTCCCGTGTCCGCAAGTCCATTCTCTATGTCTGCCTCTTTATTCCTGTCCTGCCCCTAGGTTCTTCAGAACCTTTTTTTTTTTGTATTCCATATATATGTGTTACCATATGGTGTTTGTTTTTCTCTTTCTGACTTAACTTCACTCTGTATGACAGACTCTAGGTCCATCCACCTCACTACAAATAACTCAGTTTTGTTCTTTTTATGGCTGAGTAATATTCCATTGTATATATGTGCCACATCTTCTTTATCCATTCATCTGTTGATGGACAGACACTTAGGTTGCTTCCATGTCCTGGCTATCATAAATAGAGCTGGAATGAACATTGTGGCACATGACTCTTTGTTTTTTTGGGTTTTTTTTTTAATTTTTCAATTTTATTTTATTTATTTTTTTATACAGCAGGTTCTTATTCATTATCCATTTTATACATATTAGTGTATATATGTCAATCCCAATCTCCCAATTCATCACACCACCACTCTCCCCCTTGGTGTCCATAACATTTCTTCTCTACATTTGTGTCTCTATTTCTGCCCTGCAAACTGGTTCATCTGTACCATTTTTCTAGGCTCCACATATATGCGTTAATATACAATATTTTTCTCTTTCTGACTCACTTCACTCTGTATGACAGTCTCTAGATCCATCCACATCTCTACAAATGACCCAATTTTGTTCCTTTTTATGGCTGAGTAACATTCCATTGTATATATGTACCACATCTTCTTCATCCATTCATCTGTCAATGGGCATTTGTGTGTATTGAAGAATCCTTGCATTCCTGGGATAAACCCCACTTGATCATGGTGTATGATCCTTTTAATGTGCTGTTGGATTCTGTTTGCTAGTATTTTGTTGAGGAATTTTGAATCTATGTTCATCAGTGATATTGGCCTGTAGTTTTCTTTCTTTGTGACATCTTTGTCTAGTTTTGGTATCATGGTGATGGTGGCCTCGTAGAATGAGTTTGGGTGTGTTCCTCCCTCTGCTATATTTAGGAAGAGTTTGAGAAGGATAGGTGTTAGCTCTTCTCTAAATGTTTGATAGAATTCACCTGTGAAGCCATCTGATCCTGGGCTTTTGTTTGTTGGAATATTTTTTATTTTATTTTATTTTATTTTATTTATTTTTTTGTTTGTTGGAATATTTTTAATCATAGTTTCAAATGCAGTGCTTGTGATTGGTCTGTTCATGTTTTCTATTTCTTCCTGGTTCAGTGTTGGAAGGTTGTGCATTTCTAAGAATTTGTCCATTTCTTCCAGGTTGTCCATTTTATTGGCATATAGTTGCTTGCAATAGTCTCTCATAATCCTTTGTATTTTCTGCATTGTCAGTTGTTACTTTTCCTATTTCTTTTCTAATTCTATTGATTTGAGTCTTCTCCCTTTTTTTCTTGAGGAGCCTGACTAATGGTTTATCAATATGGTTTATTTTCTCAAAGAACCAGCTTTTAGTTTTATTGATCTTTGCTATTGTTTCCTTCATTTCTTTTTCATTTATTTCTGATCTGATCTTTATGACTTCTTTCCTTCTGCTAACTTTGGGGTTTTTTTGTTCTTCTTTCTCTAATTGCTTTAGGTGTAAGGTTAGGTTGTTTATTTGAGATGTTTCTTGTTTCTTGAGGTAGGATTGTATTGCTGTAAAGTTCCCTCTTAGAACTGCTTCTGCTGCATCCCATGGGTTTTGGGTCATCGTGTTTTCCTTGTCATTTGTTTCTAGGTTTTTTTTTTGTTTGTTTGTTTGTTTTTTGTGGTACACGGGCCTCTCACTCCTGTGGCCTCTCCCGTTGTGGAGCACAGGCTCCGGACGCGCAGGCTCAGCAGCCATGGCTCACTGGCCCAGCCACTCCGCGGCATGTGGGATCCTCCCGGACCAGGGCACGAACCCCCATCCCCTGCATCAGCAGGCGGACTCTCAACCACTGCGCCACCAGGGAAGCTCTCTGGGTATTTTTTGATTTCCTCTTTGATTTCTTCAATGATCTCTTGTTTCTCAACTAGTGTACTGTTTAGCCTCCATGTGTTTGTATTTTTTCCTGTAATTGATATCTAGTCTGCTAGCGTTGTGGTTGGAAAAGATACTTGATACGATTTCAGTTTTCTTAAATTTACCAAAGCTTGATTTGTGACCCAAGATATGATCTCTCCTGGGGAATGTTCTATAAGCACTTGAGAAGAAAGTGTATTCTATTGTTTTTGGATGGAATGTCCTATAACTATCAATTAAGTCCATCTTGTTTAATGTATCATTTAAAGCTTGTGTTTCCTTATTTATTTTCATTTTGGATGATCTGTCCATTGTTGAAAGTGGGGTATTAAAGTCCCCTAATATGAATTTGTTACTGTCGATTTCTCCTTTTATGGCTGTTAGCATTTGCCTTATGTGCTCCTATGTTGGATCCATAAATACTTATAATTGTTATATCTTCTTAGATTGATCCCTTGATCATTATGTAGTGTCCATATTTGTCTCTTGTAATAGTCTTTGTTTTAAAGTCTGTTTTGTCTGATATGAGAATTGCTACTCCAGCTTTTTTTTTTTTTTTTTTTGGTGGTACGCAGGCATCTCACTGCTGCAGCCTCTTCCGTCACGGAGCACAGGCTCCAGATGTGCAGGTGCAGCGGCCATGGCTCACGGGCCCAGCCACTCCGCGGCACGCGGGACCCTCCCGGACTGGGGCACGAACCCGTATCCCCTGCATTGGCAGGCAGACTCCCAACCACTGCGCCACCAGGGAAGCCCTCCAGCTTTCTTTTGATTTCCTTTTGCTTGGAATATCTTTTTCCATCCCTTCACTTTCAGTCTGTATGTGTCCCTAGGTCTGGAGTGGGTCCCTTGTAGACAGCATATGTACGGGTCTTGTTTTTGTATCCATTCACCCAGTCTGTGTCTTTTGGTTGGAACACTTAATCCATTTACATTTAAGGTAGTTATCGATATGTATGTTCCTATTACCATTTTCTTAATTGTTTTGGGTTTGTTATTGTAGGTCTTTTCCTTCTTTTGTTTTTCCTGCCTAGAGAAGTTCCTTTAGCATTTGTTGTAAAGCTGGTTTGGTGGTGCCGAATTCTCTTAGCCTTTGCTTGTCTGTAAAGGTTTTAATTTCTCCATCAAATCTGAATGAGATCCTTGCTGGGTAGAGTAATCTTGGTAGTAGGTTTTTCCCTTTCATCACTTTAAATATGTCCTGCTACTCCCTTCTGGCTTGCAGAGTTTCTGCTGAAGGCTCAGCTGTTAACCTTATGGGGATTCCCTTGTATGTTATTTGTTGTTTTTCCCTTGCTGCTTTTAATATTTTTTCTTTGTATTTAATTTTTAGTAGTTTGATTAATTTCTGTCTTGGTGTGTTTCTCCTTGGATTTATCCTGTATGGGACTCTCTTTGCTTCCTGGATTTGATTGACTATTTCCTTTCCCATATTAGGGAAGTATTCAAGTATAATCTCTTCAAATATTTTCTCAGTCCCTTTCTTTTTCTCTTCATCTTCTGGGACCCCTATAATTTGAATGTTGGTGTGTTTAATGTTGTCCCAGAGGTCTCTGAGACGGTCCTCAGTTCTTTTCATTCTTTTTTTCTTTATTCTGCTCTGCGGTAGTTATTTCCACTATGGTATCTTCCAGGTCACTTATCTGTTCTTTCTCAGTTATTCTGCTATTGATTCCTTCTAGAGAATTTTTAATTTCATTTATTGTGCTGTTCATCATTGTTTGTTTGCTCTTTAGTTCTTCTAGGTCCGTGTTAAACACTTCTTGTGTTTCCTCCATTCTATTTCCAAGATTTTGGATCATCTTTACCATCATTACTCTGAATTTGTTTTCAGGTACACTGCCTATTTCCTCTTCATTTGTTTGGTCTGGTGGGTTTTTACCTTGCTCCTTCATCTGCTGTGTGTTTCTCTGTCTTCTCATTGTTCTTAACTTACTGTGTTTGGGGTTTCCTTTTCACAGGCTGCAGGTTTGTAGTTACCATTGATTTTGGTGTCTGGCCCAGTGGCTAAAGTTGGTTCAGTGGGTTGTGTAGGCTTCCTGGTGGAGGGGACTGGTGCCTGTGTTCTGGTGGATGAGGCTGGATCTTGTCTTTCTGGTGGACATGACTGCATCTGGTGGTGTGTTTTGTGGTTTTGTGGTGTCTGTGACCTTATTATGATTTTAGGCAGCCTCTCTGCTCATGGGTAGCGTTGTGTTCCTGTCTTGTTAGTTGTTTGGGATAAGGTATCCAGCACTGTAGCTTGCTGGTCGTTGAGTGGAGCTGGGTCTTAGCGTTGAGGTGCAGATCTCTGGGAGAGCTTTCGCCGTTTGATATTACATGAAGTCGGGAGTTCTCTGGTAGACCAGTATCCTGAATTTGGCTCTCCCACGTCAGAGGCACAGGCCTGACACCTGGCTGGAGTACCAAGACCCTGTTAGCCACATGGCTCAGAAGAAAAGGGAGAAACAAAGACATAAAGAAAGAAAGAAAAATAAATAAAATGAAGTTATTAAAATAAAAAATAAAAACGTTATTAAAAATAAAAAAATAAGAAGTAATTTTAAAAAAGAAAAGAAAGACAGAAGAGAACGACCAAAGCAAAATACAGATCCACCAATGATAACAAGCTCCAAAAAGTATACTAAAAAAAAAAAAAGTAGACAGACAGAGCCTTAGGACAAATGGTAAAAGCAACGCTATACAGACAGAATCACACAAAGAAGCACACACATACACATTCACAAAAAGAGAAAAAGGGGGGAAAAAATCTATGTATTAAAAAAAAAAAATAGGAAGAGAGCAACCAAAGCAATAAACAAATCTACCAATGATAATAAACTCTAAATACTAAACTAAGATAAACATAAGACCAGACACAAATGAGATGCAGAAAGCAAACCCCAAGTCTACAGTTGCTCCCGAAGTCCACCTCCTCAATTTGGGATGATTCGTTGTCTATTCAGGTATTCCACAGATGCAGGGTACATCAGGGTGACTGTGGAGATGTCATCCGCTGCTCCTGAAGCTGCAGGGAGAGATTTCCTTTCTCTTCTTTGTTCCCACAGCTCCTGGAGTTCAGCTTTAGATTTGGCCCTGACTCTGCCTGTAGGTCGCCTGAGCGCATCTGTTCCCACCCAGACAGGACGGGGTTAAAGGAGCAGCTGATTAGGGGGCTCTGGCTCACTCAGGGCGGGGGGAGGGAGGGGTACGGAATGTGGGGCCGAGCGTGCCGCGGCAGAGGCCCACATGACGTTGCAACAGCCTGAGGTGCGCCATGTGTTCTCCCGGGGAAGTTGTCCCTGGATCACAGGACCCTGGCAGTGGCGGGCTGCACAGGCTCCCAGGAGGGGAGGTGTGAGTAGTGACCTGTGCTCGCACACAGGCTTCTTGGTGGCGGCAGCAACAGCCTTGGTGTCTCATGCCTGTCTCTCGTGTCCGTGCTGATAGCCGCGACTTGCACCCATCTCTGGACCTAATTTAGGCGGTGCTCTGAATCCCCTCTCCTCGTGCACCCCAAAACAATGATCTCTTGCCTTTTCGGCAGCTCCATACTTTTTCCCGGACTCTCTCCCGACTAGCTGTGGTGCACTAGCCCCTTCAGGGTGTGTTCACGCTGCCAGCCCCATTCCTCTCCCTGGGATCTGACCGAAGCCCAAGCCTCAGCTCCCAGCCCCCGCCCACCCCGGCGGCTGAGTAGACAAGCCTCTTGGGCTGGTGAGTGCTTGTCGGCACCGATACTCTGTGTGGGAATCTCTCCACTTTGCCCTCTGCACCCCTGTTGCTGCGCTCTCCTCCATGGCACTGAAGTTTCCCCCCCGCCCACCCCCCTGTCTCCACCAGTGAACGGGCTTCCTAATGTGTGGAAACCTTTCCTCCTTCACAGCTCCCTCCCACTGGTGCGGGTCCCGTCCCTATCCTTTTGTCTCTGTTTATTCTTTTCTCTTTTGCCCTACCCAGGTACGTGGGGGAGTTTCTTGCCTTTTGGGAGGTCTGAGGTCTTCTGCCAGCGTTCAGTAGGTGTTCTGTAGGAGTTGTTCCACATGCAGATGTATTTCTGATGTATTTGTGGGGAGGAAGATGATCTCCATGTCTTACTCCTCCGCCATCTTGAAGGTCTCCTGCACATTAGTTTTTAAAGTATAAATACAACAGAATCTTACAGAAAAAGCCAGGTACAGTTACAGGTGCAATAAAATCTCACCAAAAATGTACTTGTGTTAAAGAGTTTTGTTGTTGTGAAGTTAGTAAAAAATGGTATTTTCATTTGGTCAGTAGTGTCACAAAACACAAAAGTAAAGGCAGTGAAAATACTGTACACAATTGACCTTACCCCGAACTGAGAAAGTTATAAAAAATCATGAGGCAGATAATTCTGAACTACTTGTCTCCCCTGTAATGAGAGCTTTAGCCGGCTCTGCTTTTGAGAACAGGGACTAGGTAGAGTCAATTTTTGATCATATTTTATTTGAATCTGCAGTATCATGCTCACTGAGTACCATGTAGCTGCTTAGTAGTTCTGTTTGTTTGCTTTCATTAAAGCTTTTGTAAGTTTTTCCTGTTGACATTCATAGGTCAGCTGGCTCCATTCATCTAATAGGTTAGGTTATCTGTACTTCCTTTGCTAATCCATTCTGGTCTTTATCCTCTTAATCCTTAGATAGCTGAGACTTACTTTAAATTTTACATCCCCTTCAATTTTTGTGAAGTCTTCTACAACTGGCTCATTGACTTACCTTCCATTTTAATTCCTGCCATTGGTCATTCCTTGTAGCCTCCAAGTCTGTTATCTGATACCCTGGTTTCTCACTTCCTTCATCTTCCTGAATTCAGTGACTTTTTGTTCTACTCTCTCTTAGTCTCCATGTCAGAATCACATTAACTGTAACATTTCTATTTCTAACATTAAATTTGAACTCCAAATTTATAATTTGGACTTTTAGATTTATAAACTCTTATTCTTTAGCTTGTTTGTTTAAAAAAAAAAAAAAACTTTGAGCAAATTTGGAATGAAGAGAATGATAAAAGTTAGAAGCATTTAAAATAGATAAGATCTAAACTGACTTCACTTAAACATGACAGGTGATGTATCTATATTTTGAGTTTTTACCTTGATGGACTAGCATTTGTATCATCAATATTAGCACTTGTCATCGTTTTTCCTTTTTAAAAATGAAACTTAAAATTATTTATTTTGCTTAGCTAAATTAAAAGTATATTCAAATAGTACAGTGGAAATAATTATTTAAAGAATCAGCTTTTTTCATATATTAATGTAAATGGGCCTTTAATATTTGATATGTATCATAGATCTGTGTCATATTTCTGCATCAATGTGAATATGATACTGACTGCCTTTTGATCTTTTCTCATTAGCCAACACAAGCTATCAACAGTACATTTTTCAGCCTTACTTTGTCATATTCATGATGATGACCAGTCAATCTCAATTCATTAAGTAGCTTAATCTAAATCATTTTGTGTTAATGTCTTTCAGTTGATGATTATAACCCCCAAAGAAATGTTCTTTTAAAAAGGCAAAATAATATACTAGGATTTCATGGAAATGAAAACAATAAATTTAAAGACCTTATAAAATTCACAGAACTCAAATACATCATGAGTCACAGGGTCCTTTCTGATTTTGTTCCTGTCTTCTCCAGCATTACTTTACCTGTCTTCCTTTGCATGAGTTCCCAGTTTAGGTAAAGTTATATCTTAACAGAGCACCTTGACTTTATAATTTGTATCAATTTGTAATGTATTATTTAGTTACTTTAATTTTCCTGTTTGTCAGTAGTATGTAGGTATCATGAGAGCCAGAACCATTTCTGTATTATTCACTCCTTTATCCTCAGTGCCTTGCAAAGCATCTGAGATAATTGTGTATTCTGCTCTTACACTGAAATCAATTATCTTTTGAACCCAAGGCAGCAATCCCAGAGCAACTATTCCCCTTTCCGAATTCAAGGCCTTTTATTGAAGGTTCCTTCATCCTTTGATCCTGTTACTTCTCACAGTGCTTCTAAGTTCTTTCACACCTCTGGGATCTTTTCCATATATCCTGTTTTCCTGACTTTTGAGCTCTTCTCATATAAACATGAGCATTCCTGCTACATAGTTACATGTATGAATCTGTCACATAGTAACTATGCTTCTTATCAGATAGTAATTTTGGAATGACTGGTAGTTAAATAAGCTGCATATAGATTTATGTGATTAGTGCCATTTAACTTTTAAGCATTTGGTGTTTGTTTTTATGTTACTGACGATGACTTTTTTTTTTTTCTATAATCAGATAGCAAGAAAACGACACAAGGTTATTGGCACTTTTAGGAGTCCTCATGGCCAGACCCGACCCCCAGCTTCTCTTAAGCATATTCATCTAATGCCTCTTTCTCAGATTAAGAAGGTGCTAGACATACGAGAGACAGAAGGTATGGTCATTGGATAAACTATTGGCTAGATAAAAATAGTTTATATTCATTGAAATATATATTTTTTAAGCTGGTATATTATCTTTAAATATTGTTGGTTAGTTCTGGCAAAGTAATTGTTCTTATACTTCAACTACATCTCTAGGAACTGGGAGATTTTTAGTTCAAATGGAAATACTATCTCAGTCTGAAGGATATCTTCATCTCTTAAGGGATAGAGAGCTTTTAAGTGGTTACATGTCAAAATAGAGCCCATTCCCACACCAAAACTTATTTTTATTCCTTCAGAATCCGAAGACAATTGTAGTCTATTACGTGTGCCCCACAGCTTATAACCTTCCCTGTTGCCAATGGCTGTATTGTTAGGGATACACTTAGGATATGACAGGAATAGATGTGCATGAGTAAGTACACCCAAAGTAACTATGGTAGACTCAACATGGGCTCAAATGTGTATTAAGGAAAGCTTTTACTCTATACTTTGGGAGTGTTAGAGAGGATTCTTTGAAGGCCTGAAATTGGGAAAAGTTTATACCTACTGGCGCAGTATCAGTTTTTAAAATAGTACCTAGTGATGTGCATGCCTGGCAATATTTTGTTTGTTTAGGCATATATTTTTACAGTGTAAACTGGTTCCATTACTGATCCCATCCTCAAATGATGGAAAGCTTTTAATTTATGAGAAACAATAAAAAAACCCTTAAATGGCAACTTATATTGCTATCTTTACTCAATTGTCAAATTCTGGATTTATTAAAGGTTACATAGAACATTCACTTAAATGATCTCTATATTTTTGGATTATAATTATGGAAGACTTCATTGTTTAAAATAGGTTCTGTTTTAGCATCTTGGTCATAAAACATTTCGTAACAATTTGAGTATTTTATTTATTTGAACTTGATTTAAATAGGTTGAATTATTGAATTATTCTTACAATGTCACTTTATTTTAAAACTTAAATTCTAGAATTCTAAGAAATGATATAATCTAATTTTTTAAAACTCCATCAAAGAAAATATGAAATGTCATGGAAAATACTGCTTACTTAACAATATCATTGTTGGTTCCTCACATGGTACATACTATTATAATTCTTTCCAGTGTTTCAACTTAATATGATGCTATTCTTTGTCCAGTTAAAAACAGAGGGGAGGGCTTCCCTGGTGGCACAGTGGTTGAGAGTCCGCCTGCCGATGCAGGGGACACGGGTTTGTGCCCCGGTCCGGGAAGATCCTACGTGCTGCGGAGCGGCTAGGCCCATGAGCTATGGCCGCTGAGCCTGTGCGTCCAGAGCCTATGCTCCGCAACGGGAGAGGCCACAACAGTGAGAGGCCCATGTAACACACACACACACACAAAAAAAAAGCAGAGGGGACAGAAAAGGTAGAGAAGAGATAATTTTTTGGAGTTTCATTGCTCTGAGGGAACTTGTGTTAAGTCTGTCATTTTCCAAGGAGTAACATTTAATGTTTGTGATTATTCTGGAACCCTAGATTGCCATAATGCTTTTGCCTTGCTTGTGAGGCCACCTACAGAGCAGGCAAATGTGCTGCTCAGTTTCCAGATGACATCAGAGGAACCTCCAAAAGAAAACTGGCTAAAGATGCTATGTCGACATGTAGCCAACACCATTTGTAAAGCAGATGCTGTAAGTTCTTAAACCACTATTATAATGAAAGTTTAAACTCCATGGTAATATACAGACTAAACGTGTACGTTTCTAATGACTTGTTAATTATGGATGAAGGAGAGTTTGTGTTGTGTTTATTGAGGAAAACTGATTTAAAAGTTGCTTTGGAGGAAATTTTTAAAAATATAGACACATGAAACATTTCTTTGAGTCCCTAGCTTACAGACAGGGCCTCATATATAAGGCCTCATAGCCTTACAGCTCCTTTGGCTCTGCTGTAGTGAAGCTTTTGGGACTTATAATGTATTTTCATTAATGCTCTTTGACTTGGCTATCTGTGAGAGAGTATTTTGTTCTATTGTTCTTTTATCTTATTGAGAGCAATAGGTGAATTGTAGCAAGTTGCTTTTCCTGTTAGGCAAGTTGCCAATGCAGTTTTCTTAGTCCAATCTCTTAAAATCAAATGCCATTATGAATATATAACCATTTTTATCCTGTACAGATTAAAGTGAAGATATATGAGAAAATCAAATTCTTGAAGTTAAATGACTCACCAGAAATCAGGTAGCTTGTAGTAGATCTTGGATGAAATCTAGGTCCATTAAAAGATAATTTGGGGGCTTCCCTGGTGGCGCAGTGGTTGAGAGTCCGCCTGCCGATGCAGGGGACACGGGTTCGTGCCCCTGTCCAGGAAGATCCCACATGCTGCGGAGCGGCTAGGCCCGTGAGCCATGGCCGCTGAGCCTGCACGTCCGGAGCCTGTGCTCTGCAAACGGGAGAGGCCACAACAGTGAGAGGCCCACATACCGAAAAAAAAAAAAAAAAAAAAGATAATTTGATTTCTTCATTATATATGGAAGAGACATGTGATAGATATAGATCCCTTCATCTTTGCACAAATGACATAGATGGAGGAGAATGTATAGACAGATAACCTTTTTCAGTATAGTACTTGGACATTTCCTGTGGGAATAAAACATACAGTTTATTATAGTTAAATCTGATCTTAAAGACATTGAGGTATAATTATTATTGCTTATAAAGTAAATACTTTATTAAAAGTATTTACCTAACTGTTTAGAAAAATTAACAGACTTTTAAATTTTATGTTTTTTAATTGAAGTATAGTTGATTTACAGCATTGTGTTAGTTTCTGGTGTACAGCAAAGTGATTCAGTTATACATATATATATACACACATATTCTTTTTCATTATGGTTTATTATAGGATACTGAATATAGTTCCCTGTGCTATACAGTAGGACCTTGTTGTTTAGCTATTTTATATATAGTAGTTTGTATCTGCTAATCCCAAACTCCTAGTTTATCCCTCTCCCACCCCTGTTCCCCTTTGGTAACCATAAGTTTTTACATTTTCTATATCTGTGAGTCTGTTTCTTTTTCGTAAATAAGTTCATTTATGTCCTATTTTAGATTCCACATATAAGTGATATCATATGGTATTTGTCTTTTCTCTTTGTGATTTACTTCATTTAGTATGATAATCTCTAGGTCCATCCATGTTGCTGCATGGCATACTTTCATTCTTTCTCATTGCTGAGGGGTAGTCAGTCCATTTTTTTAAACTTTTTTTTCTTTTTAAATTAATTAATTATTTATTTTTGGCTGCATTGGGTCTTTGCTGCTGCGCATGGGCTTTTTTCCTAGCTGTGGCGAATGGGGGCTACTCTTCGTTGCTGTGCGCAGGCTTCTCATTGTGGTGGCTTCTCGTTGCAGAGCATGGGCTCTAGGCACGTGGGCTTCAGTAGTTGTAGCTCGCCACCAGAGAAGTCCCTATTCCATTTTGTATATATACCACATCTTCTTTATCCATTCATCTGTCAATGGACATTTAGGTTGCTTCCATGTCTCAGCAATTGTAAATTGTGCTGCTGTGGACATTGGGGTGTATGTATTTTTGAATTATAGTTTTCTCTGGATATATGCCCAGGAGTGGGATTCCTAGGTCATATGATAACTCTATTTTTAGTTTTTTTAAGGAACCTCCATACTGTTTTCATAGTGGCTGCACCAGTTTACATTCCAACCAACAGTGTAGGAGGGTTCCCTTTTTCTCCACACCCTCTCTGGGATTTGTTATTTGTAGACTTTTTAATGATGGCCATTCTGACTGGTGTGAGGGGTACCTCATTGTAGGTTTGATTTTCATTTCTCTAATAATTAGTGATGTTGAGCATCTTTCCATGTGCCTCTTGGCTATCTGTATGTCTTCTTTGGAGAAATGTTTATTTAGGTCTTCTGCCCAGTTATTGATTGGGTTGTTTTCTTGTTATAGAGTTGTATGAACTATTTGTATATTTTGGAAGTTAATCCCTTGTTGATTGAATTGTTTGCAAATATTTTCTCCCCTTCTGTAGGTTGTCTTTTCTTTATATGGTTTCCTTCCTGTGCAAAAGCTTATAAGTTTGATTAGGTCCAATTTGTTTATTTTTGCCTTTATTTCTATTGCCTTGGGAGACTGACCTAAGAAAACATTGGTACAATTTATGTCAGAATGTTTTGCCTGTGTTCTCTTCTAGGAGTTTTATGGTGTCTTGTCTTATATTTAATTCTTTACCATTTTGAGTTTATTTTTATGTATGGCGCGAGGGTGTCTTCTCACTTCATTGATTTACATACAGCTGTCCAGCTTTCCCAGCACCAGTTGCTGACGAGAGCGTCTTTTCTCCATTGTATATTCTTGCCTCCTTTGTCAAAGGTTAATTGACTGTAGGTATGTTGGTTTATTTCTGGGCGCTCTGTTCTGTTCCATTGATCCATATGTCTGTTTGGGGGCCAATACAACACTGTTTTGATTACTGTAGCTTTGTAGTATTCTCTGAAGTCTGAGAGGGTTATGCCTCCAGCCTTGTTATTTTTCCTCAGGATTGCTTTGGTAATTCTGTTTTTTTTATGGTTCCATATAAATATGAGAACTATTTGTTTTAGTTCTGTGAAAAATGTCATGAGTAAGTTGATAGGGATTGCATTAAATCTGTAGAGTGCTTTGGGTAGTATGGCTGTTTTAACAATATTAATTCTTCCAATCAAGAGCATGATTTCATTTCTTTGAATCATCTTCAGTTTCCTTTAACAATTTTCTAGTGTTCTCAGCATATAAATCTTTGACCTCCTTGGTCAGGTTTATTCCTAAATATTTTGTGTGTGTATGATGTGGTTTTAAAAGGAATTTTTTCTTTTTTCTTTTTTTTTTTTTTACTCTCTGATATTTCATTGTTAGTGTAAAGAAATACAACAGATTTCTGTATGTTAATCTTGTATCATTACCTTGCTGAATTTATCAGTTCTAATAGTTTTTGTGTGGAGTCTATAGGGTTTTCTATATTTAGTGTCATGTCATCTGCATGTAATGACAGTTTTACCTCTTTTCCAATTTTGATCCTTTTATTCCTTTTTCTTGTCCATTGCTGTGGCTCAGACTTCCAATCCTATATTGAATAGAAGTGGTGAGAGTGGGCACCCTTATCTTGTTCCAGATTTTAGCGGGGAGGCTTTCAGCTTTTCACCATTGAGTATTATCTTGGCTGGGGGTTTGTCAAAACAGCTTTTATTATGTTGCAATATGTTCCCTCTATACCCGCTTTGGTAAGAGTTTTTATCATGAATGGACATTGAATTTTATCAGTTGCTTTTCCTGCATCTATTGAGATGATCATGTGTTTTTTGTCTTTTCTTTTGTTGATGTGGTGTTATCACACTGATATTTGTATGTCGAACCATCTTTGTGACCCTGGGATGAATCCAACTTGATTGTGGTATATGATCTTGTTTTTATGTGTTGTTGGATTTGGTTTCCTAATATTTTGTTGAGGATTTTTTCATTTATATTCATCAAAGATATTGACCTTTAATTTTCTTTTTTGGTATTGTTTTTGGTTTTGGTATCAGGGTGATGGTGGCTTTCTAGAATGCCTTTGGCTTTCTAGAATGCCTTTTCAATCTTTTGGTGGAAGAGCTTGGGGAGGGTTTTTATAAGTTCTTCTTTGTATGCTTGGCAGAATTCCTCAGTGAAGCCATCTGGTCCTGACTTCGGTTTGCAGGGAGTTTTTTCATTACATATTGTATTTCACTTCTAGTGAATGGTCTGTTCAAATTTTCTTTCTTCTTCATTCAGTTTTGGTGTGTTGTATGTTTCTAGAAAATTGTACATTTTTTCTGGGTTGTTGAATTTGTTGGCATATAATTGTTCATAGTATTGTCTTGTGGTTTTTTAAATTTCTGTTGTACTGGTTGTTATTTCTCCTCTTTCATTTCTTATTTTATTTGGTTCCTCTGTTCTTGATGAGCCTGAAGAGAGGTTTGTTGATTTTGTTTACCATTTCAAAGAACCAGCTCTTTTCTTTTGTTTTTTAATCTATATTTTATTTATTTTCTCTCTGATCTTTACTATTTCCTTCCTTATAAGAACTTCTTTTGCTGCATGCCATAGATTTTGTATGGTTGTGTTTTTATGTCATATGTTTCAAGGTATCTTCTGATTTCCTCTTTGATTGCATCATCAACCCATTGGTTTTTGTAGCATGTTTTTTAGTCTCCATGTAATCATTTTTTTCTCATTTCTCTTTTTGTGGTTGATTTCTAGTTTCACACCTTTGTGGTCAGAAAAGATGCTTGAAATAATTTCTATCTTCTTAAATTTGTTCAGGCTTGTTTTTTGTCCTAGTATGTGGTTTGTCCTAGAGATTATTCCATGTGCACTTAAAAAGAATGTGTATTCTGGTTTTTTGGGATGTAATGTCCTGAAAATAGCAATTAAGTCTAACTGTTCTATTGTATCATTTAGGATCTCTCTTGCCTTACTGATTATTATATCTGGAAGATCTGTCCATTGGTGTGAGTGAGGTGTTAAAGTCTCTTACTATTGTATTCCTGTCAATTTCTCCCTTTATGTCTGTTACCATTTGCTTTTTGTATTTAGGTGCTCCTGTACTGCATATGTTAACAAGTGTTATGTTAACGAGTGTAATAGCCTCTTCTTGTATTGACCCTTTTATCATTATAGAGTGTCCTTTATTATCTTTATTACATTAGTTTTAGAGTCTGTTTTGTCTGATAGGAGTATTGCTAGACCCACTTTCTTGTCATTTCTGTTTGCATGAAATATCTTTTTGCATCTCATCACTTTCAATCTATGTGTGTCCTTCGCCCTAAAGTGGGTCCCTTGTAGGCAGCATATTGTAAGCTTCTGTTTTTTTATTCAATCTTCCACTCTGTGTCTTTTTATTAGAGAATTTAGTCCATTGACATTTTAGGTAATTATTGGTAGATAATGTATTTATTGCCATTTTAAATCTTGTTTTCCAGTTGATTTTGTATTTCTTCTTTGTTCCTTTCTTTTTGTTTTTCATTTTGTAGTTTGATGGTTTTCTTTTGTATTACGCTTTTGTTCTGTTCTTTTCGGTTTTTGTGAATCTGTTGTATATTTTTCATACTCGCTTCCCCCACATTTTATGATTTTGATGTCCTCTTTTACATCTTCATGTTTATTCTTTTGGTGTTCATTGTAGTTATCATTGCTTTCACAAAAATTTATTTTTTTAATCTGTATACTGGCTTATTTAAGTGATTTACTTTCCAGTTGAGATATTTCTCTTTTCTCTAGATTCTTGCTTCTTTTCTATTTAAAGAAGACCTTTCAATACTCCTATTAAGATAGGTTTAATATTACTGTATTCTTTTAGTTTTTGCTTGTCTGAGAAATTCTTTATTTCTCCTTCTATCCTAAGTGATAATCTTGCTGGCTAGAGTATCCTGGGTTGCAGCTTCTTCCCTTTCAAGACTTTGAATATATCTTGCCACTCCCTTCTGGTCTTCAGTGTTTCTGTAGAGAAATCAGCTGATAGCCTTATGTGGTTTCCCTTGTAATTAACGCTTTGTTTTTCTCTTGCTGCCTTTAGAATCCTCATATCTTTTAACTTTTGCCATTTTAATTATAATATGTCTTGGTGTAGGTCTGTTTGGGTTCTTCTTGTTTGGGGCCCTCTGTGCTTCCTGTACCTGGGTATCTGTTTCCTTCTTTATATTTGGGAAGTCATCAGCCATAATTTCTTCAAATACATTTTTTTTTTTTTTTTGCAGTACGTGGGCTTCTCACTGTTGTGGCCTCTCTGGCTGCGGAGCACAGGCTCCGGACGCGCAGGCTCAGCGGCCATGGCTCACAGGCCCAGCCACTCCGTGGCATGTGGGATCTTCCTGGACCGGGGCACGAACCCATGTCCGCTGCATCGGCAGGCAGACTCTCAACCACTGCGCCACCAGGGAAGCTCCAAATAAATTTTTGATCCCCTTTTCTCTTTGTTTTCCTTCTGGGATCCCTATTATGCATAGATCTGGATACTTTATATTATCCCATAGGTCTCGTTTATTGCTTTCCTTTTTTTTTTTTTTTCATTTGTGTTTCTGTCTGCTGTTCTGATTGGGTGATTTCCATTATTCTATCTTCCAGATCACTTATAAGTTCTTTTGCATTATCCAGTTTGTTGTTGATTGCCTCGAGTTCAGCTTTTGTTTTGGCAAATGAGTTTTCTAATTTAATTGCCTCCTTTTTATAGTTTTTAGTTCCTTTTTACAGTAATGTGCATTTCTATTGATAGACTTGCTTAATTACTTCAGTATTTTCATTACCTCCTTTTTGGACTCCGATCTGCTAGACTGCAGATGTTTGTTTCATTGTTCTTTCAGGGGAATTCTCTTGGTCTTTTAATTGGGAGTGTTTCCTCTGCTTCATTTTACTTCTATTTCTCTGACTCTGTGAATTAAGGAGAAATAGTTATCTGCTGTGGTCTTGAAGGGCTGTTTTTTGTGTTTCCCTGTGTAGCCCTCGTGAGTGTAATATTTTTGTGCAAGGGCTGTTTTTATTATGGATGTCTGCCACATTTTTCTTCAGTGTGTGTTAGCCGTTATCCCCTTGATAGGGGGTATGATTGTTACCGTGATGACCAGAGCCTGCACTGATGTTGAGTGTGGCCTCCTCTTTGCTCTTTGGTTGTCACAGCTCTGTCAGGGGCAGGGTCTGCACCCCAGTTGTTGGAGTAGATGCCACCAGCTCTGTTTCTGGACTGGTGTGAGGTAGTTGGGCTTGAATGCCCCTGCTGGGAGAGGAACCCCTGATTATTCCTCTGCAGAAGCTGTCTACTGGGAAGTCGCTCTGTGGTTTTGCTTGTTACCTGTCGTGTTGGCTCACCAATGTATACTGTCTTTGGCACTGCCCTCAGTCCCACCTCAACCATGGGAATTCAGACAGTAAGCTGGGGTATCCCTCAGGTGCTGTGCTCACAAAGCCACTAGCATAGATCTTTTGACATGGAACCACTGAGTTCAAGCACTGGTATACCATGGTCGTGCACCTGGACTGGGTCAAGCATCTGGACCCACCGTAGGAGCTACTGAGTCAGCCCAGACCCCGGCCCCGGCTCTGTGTGTCAGCGCCAGCAGAGCCTGCTATCGCCAGACTTGCCCCAGCCACAGGAGCGCCAATAATCTACTCTGATGTCCTGCAGGCACTGGGTTTACAAAGCTGTCTCAGATGCACAAATCCGCAGATATCACAGCTGCTGGAACACTCAGATTTCAACCCTGCTTCTGAAGTTGTGCGGCCGCTGGCCATAGGCTAGGGTTTCAGCCCTGCCTCCATGTGTGGGCAGCTCACCCAAGCTTGCTCGCTCCCAAATCACAGAGGCAGAGCCTCACCCTCTGAGCACACCGAGAATGAGGCTGCTGTTCCAGGCCCCGCCCCTCCCTTTGAGCTTGCAGGTTAACAATGGGACATCAGTGACAGATCTGGGCTCCTTCTTGTGCATGCCCCTGTTTGCAGCTGTGGATCACACTCCAGCCTCTTCAGGCTGTCTCCATGCAGCCAATGCCAGTCTTCTCAGGTCTGTCCTCTGAAGCCCAAGTTTTAGCACTAGCCCCTGTGTGTACCAGCAGATGTGGGTCCTAGGCTGGGGATTGCAGTGAGATGGCCAGGGCCTTCTGTGCAGGTCTATGTTCTTCTTGTTGCACACTGGCTGCAGCACTCTCCTCCAAGCTTCTGAAGCTCCCTTTGTCTCCCCACTGATCTCCCCTGCTGGTAAAGCGGCTTCCCATGGTGAGGGAACCTTTCCTCTTTCACAGCACCCTCCCAGGGGCACAGATCCCATCCCAATTCCCGTTTTCTTTCTCTCACCCTACCTGTTAGGTGGTCATCTTTCTTGCATTTTGGTTTTATGAGATCTTCTGCTGGCATTCAGCAGGTATACTATAAGAATTATTCCACATGTAGATGTATTTGTGGTATATTTGTGGGAAGAGGTGAGTTCCACTTCCTTCTATTCCACCACCTCGTCTGGCCCTTGATTTGTTTGTTTTTTAAAAATTTCTGTGGGGGGCTTCCCTGGTGGCGCAGTGGTTGAGAGTCCGCCTGCCGATGCAGGGGACGCGGGTTCGTGCCCTGGTCCGGGAAGATCCCACATGCCGCAGAGCGGCTGGGCCCGTGAGCCATGGCCGCTGAGCCTGTGCGTCCGGAGCCTGTGCTCTGCAACGGGAGAGGCCACAGCAGTGAGAGGCCCGCGTACTGCCCAAAAAAAAAAAAAAAAAAAAAAATTTCTGTGGGCCAAGAATATGTTGTTATAAATAAAGGATTGTTCCACAAAAAGGTTCATAGAAGGAAATACAGTGCTAGTGTGTACAACAGAGTGCTGATGAGAAAAGAGATGCAGACAGCTTTTTGTAAAGCCAAAAAACTGCTCATTATAAGGAAGAATTTTTTCTCATAGTTCTAGATATCCATATATAAAATGGATTTCTGCAGTATAGTGATTGCCTATTATAGAGATTACTCCTGCATTTATCACAATGCCTGACTACATGGCTTATGCAGTCCTTTCTAAATTTATAACCATGATTCTGAAATGTAAACGGTTAATGGAAAAATTTCCTTAAAATAAAATCTATTGAATTACTAGCCACAGGATGGCTGATAATTCTAGAACTGAAATATAAACAGTTAATGAAGATATTTCATAAAGTAAAATTAACCACAAGATGGCAGCAAACATTTAACTATATCCTGATTTATACTGTGTTAAACCACAGAATTCTTCCCAGTTGTGAAATTTTGTTACTAAGAAATATTTGTAAATTCAGTATTAGGCAACTTCAGTTGAGCTCTTTCCTACATTTCAAATATTATGCATAGTAAATTTTTTAAAAGCCCTGAGTCGGTGTCTTATCATTTGAGAACTTTTGCCATGTTGAAGAGGAAATATTTCTATACTCTCACACACACACTGTAAAAAATATAAAAATCTGATTCTTTGAATCAGTTTTTGTTCTTCTGTTGTATACTTTTTGAGGCCTTAAATAAATTTCAGAGTAGAAATTATATCAAACCCATCAGAAATCTTGAGTAGCTTCATTTATATATGCTCCCTATGTGAGCATATAAGTTCTTAAAGGTTTGATTTTAGGAACAGTTCTGTATCTTTATTTTGTTTATTTTAAAATAAAAATATTAATTTTCAACAGGAGAATCTTATTTACACTGCTGATCCAGAATCCTTTGAAGTAAATACGAAAGATATGGACAGTACATTGAGTAGAGCATCTAGAGCAATAAAAAAGACTTCAAAAAAGGTGAGTCTTAGTGAAATTATTATTCAGCATATCTCCAAAATGTATTTTTCAGAGTATATTAAAATAGTATTGCCATAGACATCAGGTAGTGTATAAAATAAAGCTGTTTTTGGTTCTAGGCAATGGCCTACAGAGATAATAGTTTAGCTCAGTGAATTCTTTGGCACAGTAATTATAACAAATTGTTATCCTTCCCATTATAGTTACTATGATACTTCTGATGGTGTTTTAGATATAGATACGTGTGCATTCATGTTAGAAATTGCATTTAACATGAATTGCATTCATGTTAAAAATCAGATATTTTTCAGCAAAGGGCACACAGTAGAGTCAGGAAACCTGGGATCTATTCCTTACCATAAGTGTGTTTCAGACTTCTAATGATGAAGATAGCTTTGTTACTTACCTTGCAGTATTGAAGTTGTTGAGGACTACACAAGAATGTTGGTAATAGGGCTTTTTAAAAGTAGAACTAGACTTTTAATTTTACAGGTAAAATTTTGCAACTGTAGTCTACTTGCTAGGTTTATAAGTCTTGGTTGTTGTTTTCCTTGCCTTTGAGGGGAGGCTTTATACTTTAATCATCATTGTATCTCTGCATTTAACATGTATGATGTATAGTAGATAAACATGTTAACAATGATGATTCAAATAAACTCCTACACTTTTTCAATTAAAGAAATTGAGGTTTAAGTGACTTTGGATCGAAGATCTCACAACTAAATTGTAGCAGAATCAGATAACACCCAGGTTTCTTCTCTCATGCCAAATTTTCCCTCCCACTTTCTCCTGCTGGACTAGTGTAGGTGCTCTATGAAACCAAGATGGAGTAATCTACAATGTACTACATTTTCTCACTGCTTTGTCCAAAGAGATTCTAATTTTGCTATATACTTTTTATAGAAAAACTTTTGGTGTGAATTTGGCTTTGTTTACATATAATTGTTCTAATCAGTTAGATTTGTCTAGGTTTTTTAATTAATTGTAATTTAACTCTAGGTTACAAGAGCATTCTCTTTCTCCAAAACTCCAAAAAGAGCTCTACGAAGGGCTCTTATGACATCCCAAAGTTCAGTGGAGGGAAGAAGTCCTTCTAGCAATGATAAGCATGTAATGAGTCGTCTGTCTAGCACATCTTCATTAGCAGTAAGTGATTTTGATTTAATGGGCTAAATGACTCCAAATTTATGAAGTTGGTGTGGAATTTGTTAACTTTTTAAAGATGGAAATATTAATATCTCCATCAATTTTTTGGATATATCTAAGCATCTGACCTCTTTACTGGGTTATGTAACTGAGAAAACCTCACTTAATGAACTAGAGACTTACTTAATGTGTAGTTTGATATGAAATTTTATTGGGATTGAGTTGTAGGTCTCTAAGAAACACGTTTCAATCTGGCCTATCACTTTACTGATGTAAATAGCTATGGTTCTATTTATAGATTGGCTCCAGTAATATAGCAGAGACTGAGTTTTATTTCTTTCATTATTTCTGTGATGAATATATAATCTCTGAAGCTGTGAATATCAAAGGATGATATGGGTTCTAAATTCATGTATATATTTTTAAATGTTTCCTGAGCAATCCAAATTCCCAACAGTGTCAGAATTTTAGCCATTTAATTAATACTAAGGGCATTTCTAACGTTTATTATTATCACTAAATAGTGATGTATCTGTCCTTTGTAAAAATTATTAACCTTACCTACTAAGGTTAAGAAAAGCAAGTGACTGTCACTTCTTAGCTGTATGTCCTTCAGCAAGTTTCCTATTCTCTCTTATCCCCATTTTTGCAGATGAGAGAAAAGAGGTTAATAGTACTTACCTATGGTGTTATTGTAGAGAGTAAATACACACACACACTCACGTATAATGTGATTTTGTACTCAAAGGCAGTTTGAGTAGTGATTAAGAGCATGAACTCTGGAACTCACATGTTCAAATCCCGGTTCTGCTATTTGCTAGCTGTGTGACTTTTGTCAGCTTATTAGAGATCTTCCTGTGTCAATTTCACTGTCTGTAAAATGAATCTAAAGTAGTAGTTGTAAGGATTAAATAAGTTAATATACACAAAGGGAGTGCTTTGGTGTTTTATAAATGGTTACCTTTAATTGTTAAAGTTTATACAGAAAAGGCACATAATGCTTAATAACTTATTTTTTTATAAAGCTAGTTAAGTCGTTAGTTAATATACATCAAAGGTTATAGCTAATATGAGTATGTTTATACAGAACTTTTAATCAAGATTAACCTTCCAGTGAGAGAAATTGTACTTAATTGATGATATAAATTTTTGCAAAGAAATTTGATTAATGAAAAATATATTGAAATTGACAAAATTTAGCATTCATTTACTAAAATTGGACTGTAAGCTTTCTGAAGTCCAAAGTACTATCCCTTGTTTATTTCCTGCATTTATAGTAACTATTATAAACATTGCTTTTCAAATGAAGATAATTGGATTCAATAGAAGAATTTTGGAAAATTAATATATATTATTTATGGTTTTGTTAATTTTATGTAGGCAACATAAATAAGAAGTACCTAAAATATCTTTAAGACGTTCATGTCCTCTTCTCAATTGCGTATTTCTGTTCTAACAGATTACCCATTCTGTTTCCACAAGCACTATAATTGGATTTACTAAGCATGGTTATGTTCAGCGCTCAAACTCTACTGGTGGGCGCTCTCAAAACTCCTGGTTTCGATCTATACGTCATTCTGCCTCACGAGCTAGTTTTTCAGAGATGCTAGAAGGAAATACTGAGTTTTCAAATTTCAAAAAAAGTTCTATCCAAGTCATCTTTGACATTTGTGAAGAATTAGGAGATATGCCAACCAGTAATGGAAACAAGCCTCGTGAAGTTTAATGTGAGCTTATTAGCTATTTGAAGTTTGCATTTGTGAAAAAAGAAAGTATTTTTCTCCACTGAATTACTTATTAGGTGGGTGGGGACTTTTGAATTCACAACTTTATAACTGCTTTGAATTCACAACATAGGCTTAATAGAGTTTCTTTGCTTATTGGCACATAAAGATATGTTTGCAAGGTAATTTACTCATAAGTCCAGAAAAAATCAGTCCCATTAGAGATTTTCTTATTTATGAAAATGATTATTTAAAAAATAGTAGTAATTGTCCTGTGAAGTGGATTTATATTACAGATCTGATTCTTAATCTTAGATTTATGACATTTATATAAAATTTATGCTTTTAATATGGCAAATCGTAAAGGTTTTACCTGAGGAAAATGTAAACTATTATACTACCTACTTAAATCATTTCTTTGCTATCACTTGAATGGTAATACTTTACCAACCTAGCTCTTTAAACACTTCATTTTATTTACTACCTAGTTGATGAGAACTTATAGCTAGCTACCTTGCTGGCTCTAAGCTTAGTTACAGTTAGCCATTAATATCTGCTAAAATAAAACAGTACCTTTATAATTTGTTTTGATTTACACTCCCTCTTGAGTGTTTGGTATTCATGTCTATGTTTCTTTGTTATTAAAAATCTGATGATATTTAACTTTGACACTCTGAAACAATAAGTTTAGACAGCTTACTATATTAATAATCTCTATTATCAGAAGCACTGCTGTTTTGCTCAGTTTTTACATGGAGCAAAATCATACATACACACAAACACAGACATATAAATATGGTTTGCATACATAATATAAAAACTCTTTCGTAGTTTATGACTTTTAATTTAGAAAATTATTGCCCACGAAGTAATTTTACTCCTCTTAATTCTGCTTTATGATTAAGTTAAGAAGAAACCACTAGGGTTTGTCTTTTTAACCTCAAAACTTATACTCTAATTTATAATTTTAAAAAAACCTGAAACACTAAGCATATATCTGTTTCAACTGAGTTCATATGTAGTAAACTAGTCTATCCATTTGTTTCTTGTTTTCAGAATGCTAAAATAGTTTTAATTATGTGTTCTCCCCACCCTTCCCCCTAATTTTATTTAAAGAGTTTAAATTTTTCAGATGTCTTGTTATGATAATTTGTAAAATGTAAAAATAATATGTATGATACTAAACTATATATTACAATTTTTAAAAGAAAAAATTTTAAATACACAATATTTTGTCTTCACAGGGCATCCCATCTCCTTCCCTTGTCAGCCTTCCTTCCTTCTTTGAAAGGAGAAGTCATACTTTAAGTAGATCTACAACTCATTTGATATGAAGCTTAAAAAAATCTTAATTTGTAGAAACTTTTAAACAACCTCATATTCAAATAAGAAACTGACTTAAATGGTACTTGTTAGCACTTGGTGAACGCTGGAAAGAAGGTAACACTAAACTATGCCATTTTATTTTCTTCTTGAAAGAGTAAGATTAACCTCTTACATTTTTTGAGTTAATTCATGTAAAAAATTATATTGATTTTGATGTAATTTTTCTCTTTGTTGAATGCAATTGAAGACCAATCATTTAAGTTATTCATGATATTAGTAACTTTGCTACGTGATGCAGTAAATAAATTTTATTGGCTGACGCCAAATACTGCTGTGAATCTCTTTGTATAGTGTCCATGAATGAATTTTTGGAAATAAATATCTGTGTATCTCAGTTTGTTCAGAAATTAAGTGATACCACAGTACTTACTAGATAAAAACCTGCATAGATCTCTGAATAGTGGGTTCTTGGTCCACATGTGCTATTTAAAGTAGTTATTTAACTGCTCCTTTTGCAGTTTATTTTATAAATAAAGATACAGCATGTGGATTTTAAAAGATTTGCCGCTATTAACAAGAATAACAGTTAAAGGAGATGGTTTCAAAATATGCTTGCAAATTGACATAAGGGCAGAAAGATTAGAAAATAATGTATATTTTGCACAAACATGATACTGGTGTATACTTGTAGCTGTTTAAGGGACAATATACTTATGATGATTTTAGCCACTAGCAAATCTTGATTTAGTTTGATAGTGTGTGGAATTTTATTTTGAAGGATAAGACCATGGGGAAATTGTGGTAAAGATTGTTTATATTCTTTATGAAATAATTCTAAAGTTGGCTAACCTGCTGTAAAATACATAGATATGTGTATGGTCAAATTTTTATCATGGCCTCATAATTAAGTGTAAAACTGAAATACATTTATTTGCTTTTGTAAAATACTTTTCAAACCCTGATGTTATCTTTCACAGTAGTCTTTTTTTTTAAGTCAGTAATACAAATTAATCAAGTTCCTATGAATAAATGCATTTTTATTTCCTACCTGTTTAGGGAGTACTGCAAATGTTTAATTGTCACTTAACAATTTTCAGTTATCAGTTATAATAGTTTAACTGACTATATAGATTTTTTTCTATGCCACATATGTACCACTTTTAAATAGTAAATGATCCTTTATTGCTATATTTTAAAAGCAGTTGTATTAGGAAGAACTTTGTAAATAAATACTTAAAACTCAAGTATATTTTATGTTTCATGTTTTAAACAGTTCTTTCAGACAAATTTTCATAAGCCAGTATGAATGCTTATATCAGCCTTTGCTCTGTTGTGTATTTGCTTGCATATTTATTTCTTATTCCTCCCTCTATTAGTATTTGTAAGCATTATGTATACTGGGCAATGTGTAAGTTAGGAGTCGTTAATCTAGAATCTACTTTGCAGAATGGAGGTAGTGAATCCTATGATAGTTTATATAAAAGTTTGTGTTTATGTGCATGTATGCATTTTTTCTGGCAGAAAATACACAACTTTTATCATTGTATTGGGATGGAGGGAGCTATGGTTGCCTCCAAAGATGTGGGTTTTCCAGGGAGAGGAAGTGATGTGAGAAAAGGCATGAACTTGGAAATGTATTGGATGTTCACTGGCAAAGTGTAGCAGGTAGTTAATTTTAACTTTAAAGGGAGCTTTAAAGTCAATGTGGGAAGGTACTATTACCCAGGAGTGTGGATGCAGGAAGATGTGAGCAAATTGGAACTCATTACTGCAACAGAATACCACAATTCTCACAGACATATTTCTAGAGGAATGTAACTTATTAATACTGATACAGGAAGAAATAGAACACATATAAATGTTCCTATAAACACTATAGAAATGAAATCCACATTTAAAATTATTCCTAGAAAAAAATCACCAGGCCCAGATGGCTTCACTGGATAATGCTATTCAATATTTAATGAAGAATTAATACCAATCTTACACAAATACTTAAAGAGAATAGAGGAAGGAAACGTCCCATCTCATTTTATGAGTTCTGGATAACTTTGGACATTTTAAGAAATGTTAATCCTATTTGTGAAAATACATGCAATATTTCAAAATGTTAACAAATGAAATATTGTAATATATAAGAAGAATAGTATATCATAACCAAGTTGGGTTTATGCCAGGCACACAAGGTTATTCTAATTTTAGATAATTTATCAGTATATTTTCCTAATAGGTTAAGGGAGAAAAATTATATTACCTCTGTAGTTGCAGGGAAAACATCCGATAAATTTGTCTCTTGTGCTCAGACTTTTTGCAGATTAGGAGTAGAATGGAACATCCTTAAACTTATAAAAGATTATCTACCAAAAAAACTATAACAAACATCATACTTAATGATGAAACCTTGGCAACATATTCTTTGTGATCAGAAAGGAGTGGGGTGCCTACTTCACCTTTAATCAACATTTTAATGTAGTCCCTCCCAGTGCAGTATTGTAAGAAAAAGAAATGGTATAAAAATTAGAAAGGAAAAACCAATACTGCTGTTATTCACAGATGATATGATTGTGTAGATAGGAAATCCTAAAGAATCTACAGATAAGTTACTAAATTAAATTCTGATACAAAATCAGTATACAAGTATGAATTATATTAACACCAGCCACAAACAGGTTGAAAATGCTTTTTCTTAAAAGATACCTGTTACAATAGCATAAAAACCACTGAAGTACTTAAGAATAAATCTAATAAAAGATGTACAAGATCTTACAGAGAAGACCATGGGACTTTATTTACGTTAATTAAAGACCTTAATAGAGATATTATACCATAGTCATGGATTGGTTACTTTACTTTTGAAAAATGTTTCCCCCAAATTGAATTATAGATTCAAACAAAGCCAGTCAAAACACAAAGTGTGTGTGTTTGTGTGTGTGTAAAATAACAAACTTTTAAAAATTTATATGGAAATACAAGAGTTATGAATAACCACTCAGTTGAGGAAGCTTTATTAGAAACAAGGTTTATTATAAAGTCGTAGCAATCAAGACGTTGAGGTGTTGGAAGTTTTGGTGTACTGAACACAAATAGATTAATGGATTATAATTGAAAATACATAAACAGACAAAAGTAGCACTTTAAAACATTGGGGAAAAGACAGTCTGTTCAATAAATGGTACAGAGAAAAATGGGTATCTCTATTAAAAAAATAAGGGAAGGAAATTAATTTCTTCACATGCTATATACAAAAATGAATTTTAAGGGAATTGTAGACCTAAATATGAAAGGTAAAACTATAAAGATTTTACTAGGTAATATAGGAGAGTATGTTTAATCTGTTGGGTTGGAAAAGATTAGTTAAACTTGTTACTTTGTTTAAGCTAATTATAGTGGGAAAGATTGATAAATTTACATTAAAATTAAGAATTTCTAGTCATGAAAAGACATCATTAAGAGAGTGAGAGTCACAGAGTAGATGTTTGCAATTTATGCAGTTGACAAACGACTCATATCCAGAATATGTAAATAACTGAAAAATCTGAAAAATCAGACATCTCTATAGAAAAAAAGGCATTTTACAAGTGAGAAACCCAAATGGCTAATAAGTTTATTAAGAGATGTTCCTCATTCATAATGCAGAAAATGCAAGTAAGATACCATTGCACATGCACCATATTTGCTTAGCACAAATGGGAAGCAGAGAAGTCTCTTCCACTGCTTGTAGGAGTGTAAATTGTATAATCATTTTACAAAATGCTTGGGCATTAAGCAGTAAGGTTTAAGATATGCATACCTTAAAACCAAACAGTTGTAATCCCAGATATTTATTTCAGGAAAAATAGGCACACGAATACCAGAATCCATGTACAAAAGAATGTTCATAGCTACATTATACATAATAGCCTGAAAATGAAAAATCAGAAATTTATATCAACATTATAATGGATGAATATACTGTATTATAGTCATGCATTGAATGAACTCCTGAACATGCAATGACCTGGATAAATCTTGAGAGTATTGAGTGAAAGAAAACAGATATAAAAATAACTATTTTTTAAATTCTATTTATATAAAGTTTAAAAATTGACAAAGTGATACTTTATTGTGTAAGGTTGTAGAGTTATCTGGTAAAAATTTAAAGGCAAACAAGAAAATTGTTACTCTAAAAGCCAACATAGTATAACCTCCATGGGGGAAAATGAAGAAGGGGCACATGGGAATTTAGGTACTCGGGCAGCATTCTATTTCTTAACCTTTATGTTATATACTTGTTCACTTCATAGTAATTTATTGTTTTATTTAGCTTTTTAAGAAGACCAATAATGTTGACAAACATCTTTCAAGGTTGAGAGAGCAAATATAAAATGTTAGATGTGACATAATACACTGACACTTGCATATTATATTATGAACAACTTTCTGCCAGTCAAATTGCAGACTTAGTTGAAATTGATAAATTCTGAAGAAAATACAAAAAAAAATGACTCAGTAAGAAAAAAAAATCCTGGTTGGTTCTGTAATTATTAAAGAATAGATTCCAAAGTTAAAATTCTTTCTTACAAAGAAAATGCTTGGCCTAGATAGTTTCAGGGTAAGTACACCCCAAATTCAAGAAACAGATTGAAGAGAGAACATTTTCCATTTATTTATTTATTTTTGAATATTTATTTACCTATTTGTTTTTGGCTGCATTGGGTCTTAGTTGCGGCACGCAGGATTTTTCATTCTGGCACACAGGCTCTTCATCGCAGCGCGCGGGCTTCTCTCTAGTTGTGATGAGCATGTGGGCACCAGAGTGCACGGGCTCAGTAGTTGCGGCACACGGGCTCTCTTGTTGTGGCACGCGGGCTTAGTAGTTGTAGTGCGGGCTTAGTTGCCGTGTGGCATGTGGGATCTTAGTTCCCTGACCAGGGATCGAACCCATGTCCCCAGCATTGTAAGGTGGATTCTTAACCACCTGGACCACCAGGGAAATCCCAACATTTTCCATTTTCTAATGAGTTTTTAACATAACCTTGATATCAGAACAAAGAGAAAAGGAAAGGAAAATTATAGTCTAATCTCATTTAAGACTATCAATGGAAAAATTCTAAAATTGCTAATACTCTATTAGCAATGTGAATTCAGCATTGCATAAAAAAGATTATGCATCATTACTAAGTTGAGTTTATCTCTGGAATGCAAGGTTGATTTAACAATGCAAAATCAGTTTTTAAATACAAAATGTAATTCACCACATTAACAGATAAAGGGGAAAATCATAGGATCATCTCAGTAATAAATAAAAAACATCTGAAAAAATTTTTTTTTTTTTTGCTGTACACGGGCCTCTCCCGTTGCGGAGCACAGGCTCCGGACACGCAGGCTCAACGGCCATGGCTCACAGGCCCAGCCGCTCCGCGGCATGTGGGATCTTCCCAGACCAGGGCACAAACCCGTGTCCCCAGCATCGGCAGGGGACATCTCAACCACTGCACCACCAGGGAAACCCTGAAAAATTTAATGCATAAAAAAGCACTTCCTTAAGGTAGTAAAGGACTTTCACCAAGAAAGAGTACAGCACACATCTTACTTAATGATGAAACTTTAAAAGCATTTCCTTCAAGATCAGAATACAAGGATGTCATTATATTGGAGGTTCTAGCCAGTGCACTGACAATTTAAAAAAAAAGAAAGAAAGGTCTAAGAATTCAAGAGGAGGGACTTCTCTGGTGGTGCAGTGGATAAGACTCCGTGCTCCCAATGCATGGGGCCCAGGTTCAATCCCTCGTCAGGGAACTAGATCCCACATGCATGCCACAACTAAGAGTTCGCATGCCACAACTAAGTAGCCCTGGAGCTGCAACTAAGGAACCCATCTGCTGCAACAAAAGGAGCCCACATGGGGCAACTAAGACCTGGTGCAACCAAATAAATAAATAAATATTAAAAAAATAATAATAAAAAGAACTCAAGAGGAAAAAATATATTCTTATTCACAGGGGAGTTATTGTCTGCATAGGCCCATCTTCCCTCCCCACCTCCACAAAGAATACGCAGATAAATTGGTAGAATTAATAAGAGTTTAGTAAGGTTCTGCAAACAAGTAAAAATCAATTTTATTTCTATGTACCAGCAAAAATCAAAAGCTATAATAAAAAAAAAGTAATTTGCAAGATTTTTATGCAGAAAATTAAAACTTTATTAGAAGTCATTAATCTAACAGTACAGAGTATATTCTTAGATAGAAATTCCCCAAATTGTCCATCCTCAATAAGAATTTTTAAGTTATTAAACTGGCTTATTCTAAAATAGACTTGGTAGAGCAAATAGCCAATAAAGTTAAGATACTCGTGAGGAGGCACAAGGTGAGAGCATTTGATTTACAAGATACCAAGACTTATAAACAAAATGGTATTTGGTGCAAGGATAGGTAAATTGACGTATTGATGAACTGATTTATTGTACAGAAGTCAGTTTGTCATTATGTAGTAAAGTTGTACATGACCAAACCTATATCCATTCTTACTTAGGGAAGCCGTTGCACACGTGTGTCTGCTGGTGTACAGGTGTGAGAATGCCTACAGCAGCATTACTTATAGTATTCCCAAATTGGAAACAACCCAATGTCAACAGTAGAATGGATATGTAAATTATAGGATAGTCATACAATTTAATGACGTACAGTGATGACATGAATGCATTTTATCTACATCCAATAACAATTTCAGGAACATACTGAGTGAAAAAGCATGTCAGAAAAATAGATACAGCATTATTCTGTCTATATAAAGTTCAACAACAATGTAACTTCAAAAACAAGGAGGACAGTTATTTAGGGATAGATAGCTGGTAACATTTTAAAGAAAAGCAAGGGCATCATAAATAGCACAAAATTCTGGATAACAGTTACCTCTTGGGAGGGTGGGTTTAGGGAGAGAGATTATGGTCAGAGAGGAGCACAAAGGGAGACTCTAAGGTACTGGTAACTTAATATGGCATGGTGTATGCATGGGTGTTTATTTTGTTATTCTCATAATATTCATTTTAAATTTTAAGTTGTATTATATATTTCACAATAAAAGTTTTTAAAGAGGAAAAAAATCCTCAAAATAAAATAGCAATAGAGGGAAATCATCTAAATGTAATACTTTGTAAGAACTGACAGGAAATATCATGTTACATGAAATACACATACCATTGCATTAAATTAGAAAAGATAGATTTACCCTCCCCCACAACTGTTTATTCGGTTTTTAAAGCTTTAGCTAATTCAAAATACAAAAAAATTAAGTTATTGGTATACATCATAAAAAAGAATAGGGAAATTATTAATGATGTGGCTGTATACGCCAAAGATTTCCCTAAAAATCTTAGAATTAATATTTGGCTGGTTACATGATATGTAATACAGAAATCAAAAGCTTTTCTTCAAGTTGGCAATATCCAGTTAGCATTTGAAGCAACAGATAAATTCTCCTTACAATAGTGACAGACTTTATAAAATACCTTGGAATAAATTTAATAAGAAAGGAACAGACCCTGTGTAAATACAGACCCTTATTAAATAAAAGGCATAAAGCAATCTTGAATGATCATAGAGACTTCTTTTTCCTGGATGGGAATACCTAATACTTAAAATAGGTCTAAATTAATATCTAAATTCACTGCATTTCCATTTAGAATCTTGTTTATAAATTTTTTATTAAGATATGATTGGCATATAACATTATATTAGTTTCAGTTATAAATATGATTCAATATTTGTATATACTGCAAGATGATCACTACAATATGTCTAGTTAACATTCATCACCACACGTTGTTACCCATTTGTTTTCTTGCGATGAGAACTTTTAAGATCTAGTCTCTTAGCAACTTTCAAATATACAATACAGTATTACTAATTACAGTCACCAAGCTGTACATTACATCCCCATGACTTATTTAATACTGGAAGTTTGTACCTTTTGACCCATTTCGCCCACCCTCCACCCCATACTCCCCACCTCTGGCAACCACCAATCTGTTCTCTATGTCCATGAACTCGTGTTTTGGGGATGTTTGTGTGTTGTGGGTTTTGTGTTTTTTTTTTAAGATTCCACATATAAGTGAGATCATAAAGTATTTGTCTTTGTGTGACTTACTTAAGTTAGCATAATGCCCTTAAGTAGTTCCCTCCATGTTGTCAGAATGGCAAGATTTCCTTTTTTTAATAAAATGGCTGAATAATATTCCATTTTGTTTGTGTGTGTTTGTGTCACATTTTTTAATCCATCTAATCACTGGACACTTGTTTCCATGTCTTGGCTTTTGTAAATAATGCTGCAATGAACATGGGGGTCATATATCTTTTCAAGTTAGTGTTTTCTCTGTCTTTGGGTAAATAGCCAGAATAGATCATATGTAGTTCTATATGTTTAATTTTTTGAGGAACCTTCATGCTGTTTTCCACAACACCAGCCCCAATTTACATTTCCAACAACAGTGTACAAGCATTCTCTTTTCCACAACCTCACCAGCTCTTCTTTTATCTTTCTGATAATAGCCATACTAACAGGTATGAGGTGGTATTTCATTGTGGTTTAGATTTGCAATTCCCTGATGATTAGTGATATTGAGCACCTTTTCATGTTGCCTGTTGGCCATCTATATGTCTAAAAATGTCTATTCAGATCTTCTGCCCATTTTTAAATTGGATTTTTTTTTTGGCTCTTGAGTTGAATGAGTTCTTTATATATTTGGATATTAGCCCCTTATCATATATATGATTGCAAATATTTTCTCCCATTCAGTAGGTTGCCTTTTCATTTTGTTGTTAGTTTCTTCTGCTGTGCAGAAGCCTTTAAATTTGATGTAGTCCCACTTGTTTTTTTAAATAGGTTTTTGTTTATTTTTGTTTCTTTGTTTGGTTTAGAATAGTACAAAATGATTCTAATACTAATGTCTGTAGGGGAGAGTAGACATCTGAGACTAGCCAAAGTTCTTTTGCAAGTTAGGGAGGACTTGCCTCCCAAAGTTTCTATAATTAAACCCACATAGTACTGGAATGGTATAGACAACTAGATTAGATAAATAATATAGAAGATCCAGAAAAAAAAAGATCAGACTATATATGAGAAACTAATAAATGATAAGAGTGTCATTTCAGTTTGGATGTAAAGGGTGGTTTATTTATGAATATAGTGGCATAATGGGCTATCCGTTTGGAAGAAAACAAAGTTATATTTACAGCTTATCTCGTTTTGAAAATAAGTTCCGTTTTTAAATATAAAAGCAATAAAATATAGGAAAATATCGTCATAACCTGTGTGTGGGGAAAAGATACAAGACAAAAACGTCAAGATAGACATGTTTTAACTTCATAAAGATAAGTTGTATGTATATGGTGAAAAATTACATATACAGGTCTACCTTGGAGATATTGCAAGTTTGGTTCCAGACCACTGCAATAAACTGAGTATTGAAATAAGGCAAGTCACATAAATTTTTTGGTTTCCCAGTGCGTGTAAAAGTTGGTTCACACTATACTGTAGTCTGTTAAGTGTGCAATAGCATTATGTCTAAAACAAAAAGACAATGTACATACCTTAGTTAAATAATACTTTATTGCTAAAAAATGCTAACCATCATCTGAGCCTTCAGCGAATCTTTGTGCTGGAGGAGAGTCTTGCCTCGAATTGATGGCTGCTGACTGATCCAGGGTGCTGTTTGCTGAGGGCTGGGGTAGCTGGCAGTTTCTTAAAATAAGACAACAATGAAGTTTGCCCCTTTGATCGACTCTTTCTTTAAGGAACGATTTCTCTGCAGCATGAAATGTTGTTTAATGGCATTTTACTTCAGAAGTTTCAAAATTGGAGTCAATCCTCTCAAACCCTGTGCTGCTTTATCAACTAAGTTAGTGTAAATCCTCTGTTGTCATTTCAACAATCTTCACAGCATCTTTACCAGGAGTAGAGTCCATCACAAAAAAACACTTCTCTTTGTTCATCCATGAGAAGCAACTCTTCATCTGTTAAAGTTTTATCATGAGATTGCAGCAATTCAGTCCCGTCTTATGGTTCCCCTTCTAATTCTGCTTCTCTTGCTTTTTCTACTACATCTGCAGTTATTTCCTCCACTGAAGTCTTAAACCCCTTAAAGTCATCCATGAGGGTTGGAGTCAGCTTTTTCGAAACTCCTGTTAACTTTGCTAGTTTGTCCTCTTCCCATGACTCATGAATGTTCTTAATGGCATCTAGAATGGTGAATCCTTTCCAGAGGTTTTCAACTGACTGCCCAGATCCATCAGAGGAATCACTATCTATATGGCAACTATAGCCTTACAAAAATGTATTTCTTAAATGATAAGACTTGAAAGTCAAAATTACTCCTTGATCCATGGGCTGCAGAATGGATGTTGTGTTAGCAGGCATAAAAACATCATTCATCTCATTGTACATCTCCATCAGAGCTCTTGGGTGACGAGGTGCATTGTCAATGAGCAGTCATATTTTGAAAGAAATCTTTTTTTTCTGAGGAGCAGGTCTCAGTAAACCATGTTGTAAACAGATATGCTGTCATCAAGGCTTTGTTGTTCCATTTATAGAGCACAGGCAGAGTTGATTCAGCATAATTCTTAAGGGCCCTAGGATTCTTGGAATGGTAAATGAGCACTGCCTTCAACTTAAAGTCATCAGGTGTATTAGCCCCTAACAAGAGAGTCAGCCTGTCCTTTGATGCTTGGAAGCCAGGCATTGACTTCTCTCTAGCTATGAAAGTCCTAGATGGCATCTTCCAATATAAGGGTGTTTTATCTACATTGAAAATCTGTTGAATACTTAGAGGCCATTGTAGGGTTATTAACTGGCGTAATGTCAATATTCTTGTGTTTCAGAGAATAATGGCCTGAGGAGAGGGAGAGAGGTGGGGGAACAGCTGTTCAGTGCAGCAGTCTGAACTCATACAACATTTATAGACTAAGTTCACTATGAACATGGACTGTGGTGCCCCCAAAACAATTACAGTAGTAACATCGAAGATCACTGATCACAGATCACCATAACAAATATAATAATAATAATGAGAATGTTTGAAATGTTGCAAGAATTAGCAAAATGTGACACAGAGACACAAACTGAGCAAATGCTATTGGAAAAATGGCGACAATAGACTTGCTGGATGCAAGGTTGTCACAACAATTTAATTTGTAAAAACTGCAGTGTCTGCGAAGCACAGTAAAGCCAAGTGTAATATAACAAGGTAGGTCTGTATTAAAACTAATGAGGGGAATGGAGTCAAGATGGCTTACTAGGAGGACATGGAATTCGCGTCTCCTCACAACTAGGGCACCTACCAGGCACTGGTGGAGGACCACGGACACCTAAGGGGACAGGAGGAACCCCCAGCGACTGGGTAGGACGTAGGGCATGAGGGGAGAGAAGGGGGAGGAGAACTGGAGGCGGGACGGGACTGGTGCCCCTGAGGGGTGGCTTGGGGAGGGGAAGGGGTCCCACACCTAAAGAGGGAAATTGGGGAACCACTTGGAGGGCAGAGGATCAAAAGGGAGCATGGCCAGGTTTCGCCTGCCCACTGGGGCCCCCAGGAACCTGCTGAGATGCTGAGCCTGATCCTCTGCCCACCTAGGCTCCCTCCAGCTGTGCGGGTCCTGAGGGAGTGGGAGGGAGGGAAGGGGGAGCAAAAGTAAAGGCTGGACTAGGGGACCGGCAACCCTGTGGGATGGCTGGGGGAGGGGAGGAGTTCCTACACCCAGCGGGACCCACCCACGGTTAGGGGTCCAGCGGCAATGGGGAGACCCTGGGGGAGATGGGGAGGGGCACGAGGGAATGGAAGAGAACAGGGCCAGTGCCTTCCCCGTCCACTTAGGCACCCGGGAGGCTGTTGGGCTAATCCTCTGTCCTCAGAGCCTCCCTCCTGCCACGCAGAGCAAAAGCCCCATCCCTACACCCCAGCCAGGGACCCACCTCTACGCTTGGAGACCCCCTCCAACGCTCTGGGCCTAAACGCCACCCCACGCCCTCACTCAGGGCCCTACCTCCAAACTCCAGAACCCCACACTCCAGAGGCCCTCCTTCCACGTGCTGCCTCTCCGCTCCGGGCAGGTCCTAAGCAGAGGCCCCACCCCACACTCAAGCGTCACCAGCCTCCCAACCTAGGTCCCACCCCACCCTAAACCCTGCCCCTGCCTAAGTTCCACCCCTGCCTAAATTCCGCCCCCATAGCCAAGGTTTTTTTTTTTTTCCTCTTTTAGGTGGGGTTCTGTTTTACCTTGTTGATTCACTGTTGTTGATTCTTTTACATTTTTATTTTTCCTAATAAATTTTTTATATTTCTAATTTTATTCTTTATACTTAGTTCGCGATAACTCCTTTTGGCTTGTTCCACCCCCCCCCCCTTTTTCTCTTTTTCTTTTTTCTGTCACGGTTTTAATTTGCCTTGTTTCAGTTGTTTCAATTATACTTTTATTTTTCCTAATATATATTTTTCTTTTTTTTTAACATCTTTATTAGAGTATAATTGCTTTATAATGGTGTGTTAGTTTCTGCTTTATAACAAAGTGAATCAGTTATACATATACATATGTCCCCATATCTCTTCCCTTCCTAATATATTTTTTATCTTTCTAATTTTACTTTGTTTTTTATTCTTTGATATTGTACTTCTCCTTTTTTTTTCTTTCTTTCTTCCTTTTTTTTTTTTAAACTGCCCGACAAAACTTGCGGGATCTCAGTTCCCAGGCTGGAGGCCGGGCGTGAGCTCCAAATAAAACCACTGGACCAACAGAGAACCTCAGACCACAGGGAATATCAGTCAGAGTGAGCCCTCCCGGAGGTCCTCATCTCAGCACCAAGACCCAGCTCTATCCAACTGCCTGCAAACTCCAGTGCTGGACGTCTCAGGCCAAACAACCAGTAAGACTGGAATACAGCCCCACCCATCAAAAAAAAAAAAAAAATGAAACGACAAAAAAAATATGTTACAGACAAAGGAGCAAGTTAAAAACCTACAAGATCAAGTAAATGAAGACGCAATAGGCAACCTACCTGAAAAAGAACCCAGAGTAATGATAGTAAAGATGATCCAAAATCTCAGAAACAGAATGGAGAAAATACAAGAAACATTTAACAAGGACTAGAAGAACTAAAGAGGAAACAAACAGTAATGAACAACACAATTACTGAAGTTAAAAATACTCTAGAAGGAATCAATAACAGAACAACTGAGGCAGAAGAATGGATAAGTGAGCTGGAAGATAAAATGGTGGAAATAACTGCCAGGGAGCAGAATAAAGAAAAACAATGAAAAGGATCGAGGACAGTCTCAGAGACGTCTGGGACAACATTAAATGCACCAACCGTCGAATTGTAGGGGTCCCAGAAGAAGAAGAGAAAAAGAAAGGGTCTGAGAAAATCAGAGATTATAGTCAAAAACTTCCCTAACGGGAAAGGAAATAGTCAATCAAGTCCAGGAAGCACAGAGTCCCATACAGGATAAACCCAAAGAGAAGCACTCTGAGACACATATTAATCAAACTATCAAAAATTAAATACAAAGAAAAAATATTAAAAGCATCAAGGGAAAAACAATAAATAACACACAAGGGAATCCCCATAAGGTTAACAGCTGATCTTTCAGCAGAAACTCTGCAAGCCAGAAGGGAGTGGCAGGACATATTTAAAGTGATGAAAGGGAAAAACCTACAACCAAGATTACTCTACCCAGCAAGGATCTCATTCAGATTAGATGAAGAAATTAAAACCTTTACAGACAAGCAAAAGTTGAGAATTCATCACCACCAAACCAGCTTTACAACAAATGCTAAAGGAACTTCTCTAGGCAGGAAAAACAAAAGAAGGAAAAGACCTACAAAAATAAACCCAAAACAATTAAGAAAATGGTAATAGGAACATACATATCAATAATTACCTTAAATGTAAATGGATTAAATGCTCCAACCAAAAGGCTTAGACTGGCTGAATGGATACAAAAACAAGACCCATACATATGCTGTCTACAAGAGACACACTCCAGACCTAGGGACACATACAGACTGAAACTGAGGGTATGGAAAAAGATATTCCAAGCAAAAGGAAATCAAAAGAAAGCTGGAGGGGCGTCCAGTGGTTAAGACGCCGCACAGTGGTTAAGAATCCGCCTGCCAATGCAGGGGACACGGGTTCAAGCCCTGGTCTGGGAAGATCCCACATGCGCGGAGCAACTAAGCCACAACTACTGAGCCTGCATTCTCGAGCCTGTGAGCCACAACAACTGAAGCCCATGCGCCTAGAGCCCATGCTCCGCAACAAGAGAAGCCACCGCAATGAGAAGCCCGCGCACCACAACAAAGAGTAGCCTCCGCTCACCACAGCTACAGAAAGCCTGCACAGAGCAACGTAGACCCAATGCAGCCAAAAATGAATAAACTTATTAAAAAACAAAACAAAACACTGGAGTAGCAATTCTCATAGCAGACAAAATAGACTTTAAAATAAAGACTGTTACAAGAGACAAAGAAGGACACTACATTATGATCCAAGGGATCAGTCCAAGAAGAAGATACAACAGTTGTAAATATGCACCAACATAGGAGCACCCCAGTACATAAGGCAAATGCTAACAGCTATAAAAGGGGAAATTGACAGTAACACAATAATAGTAGGGGACTTTAACACCCCACATTCACCAATGGACAGATCATCCAAAATGAAAATAAATAAGAAAACACAAGCTTTATGTTTTTTAATTTTTTTTCTTTTTTAATTTATTTAATTTATTTATTTTTGGCTGCATTGGGTCTTCGTTGCTGCACACGGGCTTTCTCTAGTTGCAACGTGTGGCGGCTGCCCTTCATTACATTGCGCAGGCTTCTCACTGCAGTGGCTTCTCCTGTTGCAGAGCATGGGCTCTAGGTGTGTGGGCTTCAGTAGTTGTGGCACGTGGGCTCAGTAGTTGTGGCTCGTAGGCTCTAGAGCACAGGCTCAGTAGTTGTGGTGCATGGGCTTAGTTGCTCCACGGCATGTGGGATCTTCCCAGACCAGGGCTTGAACACGTGTCCCCTGCATTGGCAGGCGGATTCTTAACCACTGCACCACTGGGGAAGCACAGAAAACAAGCTTTAAATGACACATTAAACAAGATGGACTTAATTGATATTTATAGGACATTCCATCCAAAAACAGGAGAATACACTTTCTTCTCAAGTGCTCATGGAATATTCTCCCAGATAGATCATACCTTGGGTCACAAATCAAGCCTTGGTAAATTTAAGAAAATTGAAATCATATCAAGTATCTTTTCCAACCACAACACCTTAAGACTAGATATCAATTACAGGAAAAAAAAAACTGTAAAAAATACAAACACATGGAGGCTAAACAATATGCTACTAAATAACCAAGAGATCACTAAAGAAATAAAAAAATACCTAGAAACAAATGACAATGAAAGCACGACGACCCAAAACCTATGGGATGCAGCAAAAGCAGTTCTAAGAGGGAACTTTATAGCAATACAATCCTACCTCAAGAAACAAGAAGCATCTCAAATAAGCAACCTAAACTTACACCTAAAGCAATTAGAGAAAGAAGAACAAAAAATACCCAAAGTGAGCAGAAGGAAAGAAATCATAAAGATCAAATCAGAAGTAAATGAAAAAGAAATGGAAACAATAGCAAACATCAATAAAACTAAAAGCTGGTTCTTTGAGGGGGGAAACAAAATTGATAAACCATTAGCCAGACTCATCAAGAAAAAAAGGGAGAAGACTCAAATCAACAGAATTAGAAATGAAAAAGGAGAAGTAACAACTGACACTGCAGAAATACAAAGGATCATGAGAGATTACTACAAGCAACTATATGCCAATAAAATGGACAACCTGGAAGAAATGGACAAATTCTTAAAAAGTACAACCTTCTGAGACTGAACCAGGAAGAAATAGAAAATATAAACAGACTAATCACAAGCACTGAAATTGAAACTGTGATTAAAAATCTTCCAACAAACAAAAGCCCAGGACCAGATGGCTTCATAGGCAAATTCCATCAAATATTTAGAGAAGAGCTAACACCTATCCTTCTCAAATTCTTCCAAAATATAGCAGAGGGAGGAACACTCCCAAACTCATTCTACGAGGCCACCGTCACCCTGATACTAAAACCAGACAAGGATGTCACAAAAAAAAACTACAGGCCAATATCGCTGATGAATATAGATGCGAAAATCCTCAACAAAGTACTAGCAAACAGAATCCGACAGCACATTAAAAGGATCATATGCCATGATCAAGTGGTGTTTATCCCAGGAATGCAAGGATCCTTCAGTATATGCAAATGAATCAATGTGATACACCATATTAACAAATTGAAGGATAAAAACCATATGATAATAAATGCAGAAAAAGCTTTTTTTTTTTTGCGGTACGCGGGCCTCTCATTGTTGTGGCCTCTCCTGTCGTGGAGCACAGGCTCCAGACGTGCAGGCTCAGCGGCCATGGCTCATGGGCCCAGCCGCTCCGCGGCATGTGGTATCTTCCCGGACCAGGGCATGAACCCGTGTACCCTGCATCGGCAGGCGGACTCTCAACCACTTCACCACCAGGGAAGCCCCCAGAAGAAGTTTTTGACAAAATTCAACACCCATTTATGATAAAAACCCTCCAGAAAGTAGACATAGAGGGAACCTACCACAACATAATAAAGGCCATATATGACAAACCCACAGCCAACATCATTCTCAATGATGAAAAACTGAAACCATTTCCTCTAAGATCAGGAACAAGACAAGGCTGCTCCCTCTCACTGCTATTATTCAACATAGTTTTGGAAGTTTTAGCCACAGCAATCAGAGAAGAAAAAGAAGTAAAAGGAATCCAAATCGGAAAAGAAGAAGTAAAATTGTCACTGTTTGCAGGTGACATGATACTATACATAGAGAATCCTAAAGATGCTACCACAAAACTACTAGAGCTAATCAGTGAATTCGGTAGAGTAGCAGGATACAAAATTAATGCACAGAAATTTCTTGCATTCCTATACACTAATGATGAAATGTCTGAAAGAGAAATTAAGGAAACATCTCCATTTACCATTGCAACAAAAAGAATAAAATACCTAGGAATAAACCTACCTAAGGAGACAAAAGACCTGTATGCAGAAAACCGTAAGACGCTGATGAAAGAAATGAAAGATGATACAAACAGATGGAGAGATATACCATGTTCTTGGATTGGAAGAATCAACATTGTGAAAATGACTATATTATGCAAAGCAATCTACAGATTTAATGCAATCCCTATCAAACTACCAGTGGCATTTTTCCCAGAACTACAACAAAAAATTTCACAATTTGTATGGAAACACAAAAGACCCCGAATAGCCAAAGCAATCTTGAGAAAGATAAACGGAGCTGGAGGAATCAGGCTCCTGACTTCAGACGATACTACAAAGCTACAGTAGTCCAGACAGTATGGTACTGGCACAAAACCATAAATATGGATGAATGGAACAGGATAGAAAGCCCAGAGATAAACCCAAACATATATGGTCACCTAATCTTTGATAAAGGAAGCAAAAATATACAATGGAGTAAAGACAGCCTCTTCAATAAATGGTGCTGGGAAAACTGTACAGCTACATGGAAAAGAATGAAATTAGAACACTCCATAACACCATATACAAAAATAAACTCAAAATGGATTAAAGACCAAATGTAAAGCCAGAGACTATAAAACTATTAGAGGAAAACATAGGCAGAACACTCTATGACATAAATCACAGCAAGATCCTTTTTGACCCACCTCCTAGAGAAATGGAAATAAAAACAAAAATAAACAAATGGGAGCTAATGAAGCTTAAATCCTTTTGTACAGCAACGGAAACCATAAACAAGATGAAAGGACAACCCTCAGAATGTGAGAAGATATTTGCAAATGAAGCAACTGACAAAGGATTAATTTCCAAAATATACAAGCAGCTCATGCAGCTCAATATCAAAAAAGCAAACAACCCAATCCAAAAATGGGCAGAAGACCTAAATAGACATTTCTCCAAAGAAGATATGCAGATTGCCAACAAACACATGAAAGGATGCTCAACCTCACTAATCATTAGAGAAATGCAAATCAAAACTACAATGAGGTATCACCTCACATCAGTCAGAATGGCCATCATCAAAAAATCTACAAACAATAAATGCTGGGGAGAGTGTGGAGAAAAGGGAACCTTCTTGCACTGTTGGTGGGAATTTAAATTGATACAGCCACTATGGAGAACAGTATGGAGGTCCTTAAAAAACTAAAAATAGAACTACCATATGATCCAGCAATCCCACTACTGGGCATATATGCTGAGAAAACCATAATTCAAAAAGTCATATACCAAAATGTTCATTGCAGCTCTATTTACAATAGCCAGGACATGGATGCAACCTAAGTGTCCATCATCGGATGAATGGATAAAGAATATGTGGCACATATATACAATGGAATATTACTCAGCCATAAAATGAAATGAAATTGAGTTATTTGTAGTGAGGTGGATGGATCTAGAGACTGTCATACAGAGTGAAGTAAGTCAGAAAGAGAAAAACAAATACAGTGTGCTAACACATATATATGAAATCTAAAAAAAAAAAAAAAAAAAAAAGGTTCTGAAGAACCTAGGGCCAGGACAGGAATAAGGATGCAGACGTAGAGAATGGACTTGAGGACATGGGGAAGGGGAAGGGGAAGCTGGGACGAAGTGAGAGAGTGGCATGGACATATATACACTACCAAATGTAAAATAGATAGCTAGTGGGAAGCAGCTGCATGGCAGCAAGATCAGCTCGGTGCTTTGCGAACATGTAGAGGGATGGGATAAGGAGGGTGGGAGAGAAACGCTAGAGGAATGGGATTTGGGGATATACGTTTGCATACAGCTGATTCACTTTGTTATACAGCAGAAACTAAGACAACACTGTAAAGCAATTATACTCCAATAAAGATGTTAAAAAAAAAAACTAATGATGCACTATTTTCAAAGGTATGTGGAAACAGTGCTTTTATGGAGCACTTGTGGTGTAAACTTTTGGTGCATAGTTCTATCAGAATCTTTAAACAAACCAAACGCATCTTTTGATAGAGTCAGACTCCTTCCAGAAATTGATCATAAGTAAATAGGCATGCATAGCTGTATTACAGGATTGTCAGTACAACATGTTTTATGTCCTTTAATTGGGCATTGGTTATGTAAATTGTGATACATTCATGCAATGGAATACTACACAGTCATTAAAAATGATGTTTTAGATTTATGGACATGGAAAAATGTTTATTACCTATTATATGAAAAAAGGTTATAAAATGGTATATAGAATATGATCATGTTTTTGCTAGAAGTATTACATATGATTAGGAAAATGTCTAGAAAGAGACATAGCAAAATAATAGTATCTATGAATGAAACAAAGTGATTTTTTAAAGTTATTTCTTCTCTATTGTCTAAATTTTCAAATAATGAACAGATGATCTGTCTATCTATCACATAGGTAGAATAGATCATCCATCTATGCAACTATCTGTCATCTTTCTATATATCTCTGGTGGGGGAAGGAGCAAATTCTATGTTGTTATTTTTTCTGACTCTCTTACTGCTCTTCCAGTCACCCTGTAACCCACTGCTATTTGGCTTTTGCACTTACTTTGCTGCTGAAACTTGTTTGCCAAGGTCACCTGTGACTTTCCATTTGTCAAATCTAATGTATACATTTCAGTTCTTATCAGTCGGACCTCTGGTTCTGTTCTTGTAAACCATCCCCTCCTTTTAAAAACGTTTTCCTCCTTTGGATTCTGTGTCATCTGGTATTTTTTTTCTTCTCACTTATTGAACTAGATCTCAGTACATTTCCTTGAATATATAGAGAATCATCGTCCACCCCTTATATATAGACGTTCCCCATTTGTTCCTCATTTCTTTGTATTTTATGACGCATACTATACTATTTTATGTATATCTCTATATCTATATCATATATATATCTATATCTATTTATGAAACTGCTCACAAGACATCATCCCCTGTATGATTTAAAACCATCTCACATTTCGTATACTCACATCTGAAGTCTCTTCTTCCTTTACCCCTCCGGTACTGTTTCTCTTTTTTCTCTACAGCTTTCTGTGAAAGGCCACCCTACCACCTGAATCAGACACCTGGAATCATCCTAGGCCTAGTCTTGTCTCTTCTCCTCATTCCTCATAGCCATGCTGCTGATCCCACATCCTTAAGGTCTTATGAATGAGTCCATTTCCTCGTCTCCATTCCCACTGCCAGGCTGGATTTCAGGCACGCATGACTTTCTCCAGAATTTATGTAGTAGTCTTTAGTCTTAGCCTGGGTTCCACAAAAGCAGAATCTGAGAACAAGGCTTGTGCTCGGGTTTACTTGGGTAGTTCATCCTGGGGAGTAGGAATGAAGAAACAGAGAAGGAGGGAAAGCCAACACAGTCTGCTTTACCAAGCTGGCCACCACCACAAACCACTCTTGCTCAGTCATGTAGAACTTTTCCATCTGTTATGTGAAAGGAGGAAGCTGAGCATTGATTTCTCAGCTTCCATTCCAGTTTTCAAGCACGGTGCCATGGACACAGGGTGGTCTCATGCTCATCAAGTCCCCAGCAATTCCAGGCTGCACTTGGCATGAATGCCCAGCAGCGATTTTGACATCCCAAAGCCTCAGGAATCCCTGGTGCAGAAAGTGAGAGGTAAGTAGCACACACTCCATACTCCAGCAGCGCCTTCCAGAAAAAGTGGTGGGTCTGAGAGGGTTTGAAGTGGCCCAGAGGAAGTGTCTGATTCACCTTCTAACTGATATTCCTGTCCTCCTTTTGAAATCCATCCTTTAGAGCAGAGTAACCTTCCTAAAACAAAATGATTATTTTATTGTCCTGCTTAAAATGTTTCAATGTCTCTCCTAGAGAATTCCAGAAAAATATATGTTCCTTGGCATATCGTAAAGCCCCTCTCTTTATGACCTAGCTCCTTCTTACCTCCCACTTCCCCAAATAAACCCTTCCCAGAACATGTCTGACTCTTATTCCAGCTCCTTATCTATAATATCCTGTACCTTCTCCCGAGAATGCCCTTCCTCTCCTTACTTGCTTAACTATTCTTTCCTTCAAGAAACCCTACTTGTCACTCTACTATACTTCCCAGGCTGGATTAGTCCCCCTCCTAACTGTTCCAGCAGCACCCTGTGTTTTCCTTCATCATAGAACTTATATTCTGTTACGTTTTGGGGGGGTCTAATTTATCTGTTAAACTAGATTGTCAATTCCTAGCACATAATAAGTGCTAAATAACTGTTAAAATTGTTCCAAAATCTATGGGAAAGCTGCATATCAGGGAAAGTGAAACAACTGCATTACTGAAATGAAGAATAACCACATTCATGTATGTCTAAATACCTGTGATGTTTTAGTTCCTCTCAGGAGGTGTTAATCTAATGTGTGTCTGTTAGATGTGCCTTAGCGAGAATGCAGATTTTAAGCATTGCATGAAGGAGTAGTAGGTGAAGAGATGAGAGAGGTGGCCGCTCTGATATGCTGGAATGGTCCAAAGAGCAGTCTTGGCATTACTGATGGAAACACCACTTCGTGGCTCACCTGCCTGCAAGAAGTGAAAACTGATAACCAGTGTAACAATTTGCTAGAGGAAGCAGTTCAGCCCTGCAGATACGTTGCACCCACGCGCTGGATCTGGCAAAGCTGTCACATGAGTCTGGATGAAATTGGGCTGTGGGCCAGGATAATTTTTGTAGAGTTCAAAAATGTGACAAAAGGCACTAATACTGTACTTCCCCAAGAACTGAGTCTTGCCGTCAAGAGGTGTGGCATTGCTATAACCCTGGAAAGTGTGGCAAAGACTCAGGAAAATATCATAGGCTGAGAGATTATTTTTCACTTCCCAATAAATCTGCCAGGCTGAATTCATTTGCAAAAGAATAGATTCGGCTTGATTTGTTTGGCTTTTGTAGTTCAGCTTTCGTAGAATTAATTTGGGCCAAATATAACTCTCTTTTTTAAATGAATAATTCTTTACTTGATTAGAAAAATAATAAAATGCTTATAACTATTTCTGGTTTTAGTGTTTCTAATGGTTGCCTTTCTAACTTCAAATAATACGAAACGGTGCTGTTTCTTCAACTGTAAACTTCAGGCATTATTTATTAGCTGAACTTCTGAGAAGCTGAAAGGTATTGTGTCTACTTAAGCTATACTTTCTCTCCTCCCCTTCCACCTCCAATTTAAAACAGCTGTTATTTTTGTTTTATTTTTAATTTTACCATGACAGCATCTCATAACTTCCAATGATGTTAGATAACATTAAACATTTATTTAGTGCTTACTGTATGCCAGGATCTGTTCTAAACACTTTATATAAAGTCATTTATCCTAAATTGGACCTATGAAATAGAGAGTATTATCCCCATTTTTCAGACATAGAAACTGAGGCACAGAGCAGTTTCTTGCATAACTTGTGAAAGGTTACCAGTTAATAAGTGGTAAAGCTGGGATGGCTCTATTAACTGTGCTATTAATTATTATGCTCTACAGTTTCCCTTGGAGGAAACTATTAGAATCATGTGTCTACTGACCCCCCTGCATCTAACAGCTCTTTTTCCCTTTTCACTCTCCACAGACATCCTGTTCACCTTCTAGAGTGGGAGTATCATTCTTCCTTCTTTTCGCTCTCGGTCTCTTCTCCCTCAGAGCACACCCTCTCTTCTGTCTGCCTGTAGGTCCCTGAAGCGAAAGGCAGCCCCTTCGAGTCCTGGGCACTGAGGGTGGGAGAGGTCGTGCTGATGGTGGGCGTGCTCTCATGTGCACTGTCCAGGCTCCAGTGCGAGGGGTGTCCTGGGGCAGGGGGCCTCATGGAGGCCAGTGCGGGATCGCCATGTGGGTGGAGAGCATTAAGCTGTCTGCTCTGAAAAAAGTTTTAAATTTTATGTTGTCAAAATTGATAACATTTTCCTCTGTTATGTAACATTTTAAAGTTTTCCAGGTTCAGTTTATAGATGAATTCAAAGGTTAAACTTTGATAAGCAGCATTCACATTATTATGACCAAGTGAATACCGTCCAGTGTAGAGACAAGTAAGTCATGTGTTAGGATTCAAACCTCGATGTTTCAACTTTGGTACCAATCAAAGCCAAATGATCCTTGTATCCAGTTCCAATGGATTTCCATTTCTTATCAGCAAGCCCTCTTCCAGATGCTCAAAGTCAGGTCACATTTTGGTTTACATAGTTCTGAGTACCTTCTTTCCTTCCTTCCTCTCTCCCTCCCTCCCTTCCTTCCTCACAAAAAAACAAAACAAAACAAAAACATTTTTAATGTTCCTTTAAAAAGGTACCGTATAGTGTCAGAGTCATTTCTTGCCCCACTTCTCCCCCCATCCCCTCCCCTATCCCAGGAAAAGGGAAGAGGGGGACCCACAGCTGACTGAGTCAAGACACTGCCCCCTGGCTGAATCGGGATTGCAAATGGAAGTTATCTTCTGATACAAATAGTTACAAAATGCACATGCCTTCTAGACAGCAGTTTTGCAGTTCTCATTCTCATCTGTCTAATAGAAACAAATTTAGAATGTACAGGATTATAAAACCACAAATCAATACATCACAACTGAATCATCCATACCCAAACGACTCACCGCTTGTCTGGATCCCCCCCCTTCCTTCACTACTCAGTGTCTCCACCTCTCATTCTGTACACCTCTCTCTCTCTCTCTTTCCGTCCGTCGTTTTTGTTCCCCTCTACTCTCTGGCTCTTCTTGCCCTTTGCCCTTTTCTCTCTTTCTGCCTTACGCCGCCGGTCCTGCCTCTCACTCTGCAGACTTGTTCCCCTCTTGTCGATCTTTCTCCCCAAACTTTCTGATGGGACATGACTTTCTTGTAAGGTTCCTTCCCCTCACCCGCTGCCACCCCCCAGAGTGTTGTTTATAGAGGAATTTTAATCTCTTTTCAGCCCCCTATCTTCTGGTCTTCATCCTTACCTCTGACCTTGAATTCGTTGTCTCTCTGGGGTTCTGCATCAAGATTAACAGTCTTTTTTTCTCTGCTTTTCTTCCTTCTATGAATTCTAAGTCTCTGCTTCGTCCGTTGATTTTATCCTTCAACAGGCTTTTATTCTCTTTCCATCTTCTAGGAATGTGTTCAAACCTCTCCTCTATTGATGTTTTCCCTTCTGTCTGTCCACTTTTATTACATTGTTTCTTCACTCTTTCTTGTTGAAATCTTTATTGGGTAATCATTTGTGATTAAGCTGCATTTTTAACTAGAAATCCTACTTGGCCCACATTATAAATGTAATAGTCAAAGTGACTACATCTATATATCTATATCTGTATGTAAAATCTTGCACGTGTACAAATAGGACTGTTAGACAAAAACAGCATTGTTTCTTTAAAACTAAATGCCTTTGCTATAGATGAACGTTTACTTAGAAATACCTAAGAATTAAAGATGATTTCAGAATAGTATTCTTCACCTCCCACCTACCCCAGGCTAGTAATACAGAGAAACCTTTGTTATTGGATCAACCATTAATTAGACTCCTTATCAGCTCAATCACATGTATAGCACAATAATAACTGATGTTCATATGGATGGCCTTCAGGCAATGTAAGATGCCAAAGCACCTTCATAATTACCAGAACGAAGTTAAATTATGTTCAAGATTAATTTTAGTGCAAATTATTTTTATTATTTGTGATAAGTATATTTATTGCTCCACCAGATTACAGAAAGAACTTGAGGTGGTTTGCATAAAAGCACGCTACACAAAAAGATATAAGAAAACCATGGGGAAGAGAGTAGGAATGGTAAGTGGAAGCTAGGATTGAGGTTGGCACTCAAAGTGCCTGCAGAGTGTCTGGTGTATTGTTAGAAGAGCACCACACGTTTTATTCAGGATGCTCGAACAGCTGAACAAAAACCAGTTCCACTGCTAGCAGGACTAGTTCTTTGATTTCCAGTGAGCATAATACAAACACTTCGCTGTAGAGGACAGCTACTGCTGGAACGGGGCTGGGGCAAATTACTTCCTGTGGGCTGTGGTTAAGAAGTTATGCTTGGTGTAGAGTGTGATGTTCTCCATAACTTCTTCACAGTAACGGTAGCAGTATGACACATATGGGAGCTTTAGTAAATACGACAAATGGAATTCAATAGGGTACAATTATAAGCAACTTTATTCTCCCGCTCCCACACTACCATCATGTAATACCTGTTGATTTCACCCACTCTTTGTGTGGAATTTAGGACATGTCCCTCAGGTTTTCTTAGCATTCTCAAAAGATGAAATGTTACCGCTCACTTCTGGTCACCAGAATAGTCTCCATTTCGTTTTTATTATGTTCAGGCCATGAAAATAATGAAAACTCTGAATTTCATTTGAAGTTGAACTTTTCTTCTCCTTCCAGGCTGGGCTGGAAGTCTGTGGTGATAAAGGAGGGCAAGGTCTTACTTCTTACTTCCTTCTAGGTTTTGAAATGTTCTCTCTCTCTTTCCTTACTACGCCCTCCCTTCCTACCACTGCGACTAAGTTGTCCCGGATTCCTCTGCTTTGGGGAAGAGTGGGGAAGTCGGCATCGGGAAGCATCTTATCAATACTTAGCAGGTTGTGCTGTACCCTCACTAGGAGGACAAGAGTAGCCAGAGCCCCCTGCCGCCTGGGCTTTTCCAGGCTCTTCTCCCCCAGGTGGTGGATCCTTTAGGGGGTGCCAGACACCAGTTTCCTGTGCCCTCCACATTCCAGAAAACACATATCAAGTTCTTGAAATGTTCTCCTTAAAGCCCCTTTCTCCAAGCTGAGGTAAAGCTGAAGGAAATATCCTTCTTCCTCCCAAGCGAGGGGCGAGTGAAAAATGTCACAGCACTGCAAGTTTTCTTTCCCGCCTCTTCTACAAAACCTTCTTATACCCATGACATATGGGGTTCAACTAAAGGTTGAAACAACTGCTTTCTGACATCTCCTTTGTCATCTATTGTTTGGCTCTCAGCTTCTTGGTGGCCTCTGCTGAAACTGATTCAAAACAGAGTCCCATTTTAATATCTTGCTACATTTTTAGTAAAGCTTGGAAGGAAAAGTGGATGGGAAATATTGTTAAAGTACTTTTTTGCTTAGAGGACCAAAACAGTGTGTTTCAGATGTGAGGTGCTCTGCTAGTCCAGGTAGATGACATTTGATTCTATTATCTACTTTCCCCATTTAAAATTGGTAGATATTTATTTTCAATAGATTAGAAGCATTGATAAACAAAAATTGTTAAAATTACTCTGTCCCATCTTTCAGGGATAGTTACTATTAACCTTGGTTACTCTCCTTTTATAGTTTTCTTATAATGGATAATCCTTGCCATCTGAATCTCACTATCCAAATCATTGTTTCAATGACTTGTAACATTTTTTCCCAAAATTCACCATCTGAAAGGAAGACTTGTTATAACAAATCCACATTATTACAGCAGCAAAACTGTTTGATCTGTGCACAAATTCAGGAGAGAAAATAGAATGTTGCAGTAGATTCTCAGCTCTTCTTTTGGCAATACTGAATCTTGTCTTACACAGTTTAAACATGTTGTGCCTTATCTCATCAGACTCCCCACATTATTACATGAAAATGTTTTCTAAGAATGCTGGAAACCCTATGAAGAAAGTAGATGAGCCCACGAATTGGAGGAAACTATTGACAAAGGTGATTGAACTGCAAAGCACATTTTTAATGTTGATGAAATTGGGCTATTTTGAAAACAAATGCTATCTTGTACGTTCATTTCAGAAAAAGGAGACAAAAGTCCTAGAACATAAACCATCCCAAAAAGGCTAACACTGCTTTAAAGTGAATTTGTTTCTAAGCTAAAACCTCCGTTGGCGTATCACTTAAAAAACCCCAGTACCTTTTAGGGACTATTGAGTAAATTGTCTGTTATGTGATAATCAACTCGTAAAGATTGGGTGACCAAGGCAGTATTCAGTCATTACATGAGGATGTAACTGTCTCTATTCATCAAAGGGTACACAAAGATGGAAAACTTGCAAACAATGCTTTTTTGATAATAGACAATGCTCCCAGATGTCCTTCTAGTGTGGACAGTTACAGAGATAATATCACAGTGGTCTTTATGCTTCCTAGCATTGTGTCTTATTGTAGACTCTGAGAGTCCTGCAGCCTTCAAGGCATATTGTTTACAGATGGTGATGCACTATGTGGCACTTATGTGCTGATATATAGTCTGGTGATGCAGGCAACACTGCTTCGATTAAGGATTTATGGAAGAGTTTTGACATTCAGAAGGTCTTCAAATTTATCAACTGGGTTTGGCATGTATCGTAACAAATGATGAATGGAGTATGGAAAAAAACTGGTCCCGCAATTGTTGCTGACATCCAAGGTTTCAAGGAAGTGATTAACACAAAGCAAAAATCCTAAATCTTGTGCGGGAGGCTAGATTTAGTGAAGTGGATGGTACAAAGAACTTACAACCAAGAAACTTGTTCAGCCTGATGTTCATTCTAGGTCAAAGGAAGAGAAAGAAGGGGAGCCATAAATACCTGTTGCTGGATCTTACTTGGAATTATGCAGATAAAATATTTGTTTTTGCAAGTTTTTGTTTGTTTGCTAGTTTTGGTTCTTGGCTATCTGCTATTTCAGATAATGGTTTATAGCCACCCACTTCTAGAGACTCAAGTGCCAAAAAGAGATGGCTGTCCACAAGATCCTTGGATCTGAACATAGGTGCACCTCAGCTGTGTGCTGTTTCACCTGCTCTCTGCTAGCTCACTCCCTCACCACACCCACCCCTGAGTAGCATCACTGTCTACCTAACTGAGGCTCCATCCTCCTCTCCATAAATCCCTCCTTATTTGGTAAGTAATCATTTTTAAAATGTTTCATGTTTGCTTATTTAAGTTCTATCTATATTCATTTCATAACTTTAAATATATAGTAGTTTTAATTTACATTATAGTATATGCTTGTTGTACAGAAGAAAAGCTAATTTCTACTGTATTGTTACCTATTACATGAAAATATATCCACTAAAAAGCGCATTAAATAATTATGTGTTTGACATTTTACCTAATAGATTTATGCAGAAATCCTTGGGGTTATTATTATATAGGTGTTTATATCATGAGTGTGCCCCTCCTACCGTCTTGTTGGATTTCTTCTTTATGTCTTTGGATGTAGAATATCTTTTTTGGTAGGTGCCAGTCTTTTCTTGTCAATGATTGTTCAGCAGTTAGTTGTGATTTTGGTGTTCTCACAAAAGGAATTGAACTCAAGGTCTTTCTACTCCACCATCTTGTCTCCCTATATAGGTGTTTAAGAATATCTAGTTAAATTTTGGAAAATTGGTTGGGGTTTTGGGATGGTCTTGAAACAGATATAAGGCCCATTCTCCACTCGGTCCAAATTTGATATCCAACATATCAAACCAAGAAAAGGATTAGATTCAAATCACAAGCAATGCCTGTATATAAATTTGTTATGAAAAATGGGTTACTCTCTTACTGATTTAAACCTGCTTTTTCACAATATATTGTGACCATATCTCTAGGTAATTTAATGGTATATGTTGAAATTTATAAAAATAGATGACTTTCCCTGTGTATGTAATGGATAAGCCAAGCCTCAGAATGTCTGCCACACCCATACCTCCCTTCTGAAAGTTTTCTATATCCATGGCCCCTGCTGAGGGAGCAGAACCATATCGTTTCTTACAAACAGGGAGCTGTTTCTTGTCACCTGACTCCACCTCTCTGGTCACAAATGACTGGAGCAGAGGAGGGTACTTCCTCAAGGATTGCAAACTCAAAAGCCAACAGAGGCCAGGCAAGTGAGCAGGCAGATGCGTGAGACAATAGGGAGAGTTCACTGGAGACAGCAAAGAACTGGGGACGGCATGTCCTATCTTCAGTGAGAGGATGATACTCAGCTCTTGCCAACCGTTGTCATCCAGGAATAAAGACTAAGGATAGTCCAGATCTTTAGATTTTCAAGAAAAGCTAAAAATTCCTATTTTAGATAAGATTCCCTGAAGCGAAAAATGATTTTAATTTGTGTTTCTTTAATTTCTGTTTAGGCTAAACTTCTTTTGGTATGTATGTTTTTCTTTTTTTAGTAAATAAACTGAGCTCTTGATAATTATCGAAGGGCAAAGAGATTGAGATTTTAATCTTCTAACAGGTACTTAGAGCCATTCTGTGTTTCTAGTGAAATGTGGAGACCTGTGCTTTCATAGTCCCTGAGAAGGGTCACTGCCGATGGTTGTGGAGATTATGTTCCAGTTGGCCATGAGAGGCGAGTCGAGACTGAAGAACAGCCTTATACTTGTCAAGGCACATGCCCTGGCATGGAGCTCCATCAGGCTGGAGGAAGGGGAACTTGCTTGTAACTTTTTAGGCTGTATTTCTAATAATTTGCTTAAAAGCGTGTTTTGTTCTAATGACTTAATTTATTTAGGGATGGGAATACTGTTCTCCCTACCTCTCCCACCTCCCATAGCTGAGTCATCTGAGAAAGGGGACTTTTCCAGATTTCTGCAGGGGCCTCACCACCCTACCCTAAGGTACTCAGACAGGGTGTGAATTGGTGGAGCAGAGAACGAAACCACTATTACTGATAACGGTGTATTGCATCCCATAGGGATGTTGGGACAAAATACAAGATGAAAACTAATGCCATAGTGTATGGCAGTAATAATCTTAGCCTTGAACATTGTTCTTTTGTCAGATATTTTATAAATACCCATAAAACCTCCTTCCCTAGACATACCAGGTCATAGAGCAATCATGGAGCATCCTTTAGAGAGGCCCTATGTGTTGCGAACTCCCCAGGGATGCCTCTTCCAGAGAGAGATGCCATTTATCCATCTTCTACTTATAACAGTTGAGTTTGTTCCCGTTTTGTGCAGAAGCCCAGTATTTCCAAAGTAACGAATACAGATACATTGTCCATTTTGTGAATTACATAATTTAAAATATTGGAATAATTCATATTAATATGAAACATATCATTGATGGCAAACATTCCATGTATTGGAATGAACATGTTTTTAAAAATCAAAAGACCAGAATTCAAATCTCAGCTCTACCACCTACTGCCTATGATATCCTGAGTAAGTTTCTTTTGTAATTTTATCTGTATCCCCATTTAATTTGAAAAATAAGGGTAATAATGTTTTCTTATTTTGGCTGTTGTCAGGAATAATTAAAATTATGCATGCAAAGACAATAGCCCCCAAACGTTAATTAATTCCATTCCCTCATATGTGTAATAAACATATCAATACCTTCAAATGGTGACCAACTTATGAAAGCTTCATTGGTTAAGATCATAACCATGATCCACCAGAAATAAATATTGGGAGTCACAAGGGAGTAACAGGTACTTGTATAATATATTTTCATTTTTATTAATATTCTCACTCAGATCATCGTGTGTCATAAAGTCCTCGTTTCTCTTAAAGTCATGAGGCATTCGTCCTGTAATAATTTGTCTGACTAGACATATGTAATTTTGTTTTTCCTAAGGGGTAAGGAACTTTTCAGATCTTTCATCCTCACCAAGTACCTAGGGCACAAGGCATGGGTTAGGCCAGAGGCCTCATTTTACAGATGAGGAGATTCAGTGATTTATTCCTAACTGAGACCGATCTCATAAATCCTCATAATGTGGGCAAGGGAATAGGACTTTCAGCAGCTTGACCAGAAGAGAATCTGATAGGCTTGTGTATTATGTGAAAAATGTGACTAACATTTTTGCTACAGTGCTCTAAAGCTTTTATCACATTAAACTATGAATTAACACTAATGATGCTCATTAGGCAGTGTTCACCTCTTCTTCTCAGTACACATTTAAGGGATTAAAAAAAATAAACTTTACATGATTACTCCACAAATTTCCTAGGACAGCTTTTTTTTTTTTTTTTTAACTTCACAGATTTGAATTACTAAATTTTTTGTTCTCTCTGAACCTCAATAGTCTCTCCTGGGAGTAAAAGAGCTAATATAACCCATGTTTCCCCACTTTGCTTTCTCTAACGGAATAGGTGAATGATTAAAGAGATAATGAATGTGAGAAGAGCTTCCTGGAGGAAAGACATTTCATAAGCATGAAGTGAAGACTTGGCTGACTCATGAATTCTATCAGCTCAGAGATATGGATAAATCTTTTGGTATGAACCCTCGCTACTTAGTCTCCCCACCTCACAAACACCTTAAAAGTAGATTCTGGAAAGTTTCCAAAATGTCAAACTGATCCTACTTACAGCAAAATTCATCATACAGTTTGTAATTAACACCAAGTATTTATGAAATTCAATGATTCATCTCTCAATGTTTTTGCTGATTGGGAAGCAGATTAGTACTCAGGTCTAGCATGGAGTTGGAAGGCCTATGTAAGGTAGCCAAACCTGCTTACTTGGCTTTTTATGGTCTTTTAGAGTAAAAAGTGCTGTCGCAGAACCACTCCCTTTAAAACAAATTGATGTTTTTATTTTCTGAAGCTTTTCTAGGAGAATGGAAGTGAATTGGTAAAATTTTAAAAAGCCAAAAGCAAAAGATAAAAACTCACAGCTGGAAGAATTGAATGACTACTATATCCAGCTGTTTTCCAAGGACCTAGAGGATGCTGGGGATGTCGAGATGTTATTGTAGATGTGGCTGGAAGCTCCTCATTATGCTTCTGGCTCTGTGGGGTGAAATGGAAAACAATTTCAGAAGAACAAATAAAGAAATGATTTTCCAACCCAACTTTTGTGTTAAATGAGAGCCATAGCATTTTGTTAGATTAGAAAATCAGTCAAGAGACACAGTACAGTTACGCACATTTAAGATTGTTATGTATTCTTGATGAATTGGCTTTTAAAAAATCATTATAAAATGTCCTTCCCCTGTATGAACTTCCTTAGCTTGGCTTCCTCTGTCAGTGCTCTTCTATCTGCTTTTTGTAACAAATAATTTTTTGAAATGTCTTGTCTGTTGCTGGTTTTCATAACCTCTTCACTGTTGCAGATTTAGAAATTATCAGATGGCATCTCCAATCATTGGGATAAAGCTGGACTTTTTAATGGTGCTGGACAACTGGGTAATCGTTTGGAAGAAGTTAAAATTAGATCCACGTCTCACATTATACCCAAGAAGAAGCTCCAAAGGAGTGAGGGATCTAAATGTAAAAAATACAAACATACAAGTATGTGAAGAAAACATGGATAAATTCCTCTTTAAGGTTATTAAAGACACAGGGGCTGTAACTGTGACTCAAAATCCAGGGTCAATAAAAGCAAAGATTAAGAAATCTGACTACATAAAAGTTTAACAAAAAAAGATTTGTGACCAAAAAAAAAAAAAAACCAACCACATATCATAAACAAAACCAAAGGAAAAACTAGGAGAAAATATCTGTAACATATACCACAGACAAAGATTATATATATATATAAATATATATATATATAATCTTTGTCTGTGGTATATGTATATATGAGAGAGGAAGAGAGAACTTGTAGAAATTGAGAAACAAAGGACCAAAAGCTATTAGAAAAATGGGAAAAAATCATGAGTAGACACAAAAATATATAACGAGCATTCGAACATATGGAAAGATGTTCAGATTCACTTATAATTAGAGAAATGTACATTCAAACAATACTGAAGTATAATTTCTCACTATCAAACTGGCAAAAATAAAAAACTGTCAACATGTTTTGTTGGTGATGCTGTGAGGACACAGACACTCCCTAGTAAGTACCTGGTGAGAATGTGCACCAGTACAGCTCTTCTAGAGGGAAAGTTGGTAATACTTAAAAGAACTACATATGCACTTGGTCTTTGACCCAGAAAATCCCACTTCTAGGGCTCTACCAGGAGTAATGATACTCTAGTAGCCATGAGAAAACAAACAAATTGAACACCTGTGAAATGTATCATGTATTCAAAGAGTACATTATATATATACACAGACACACATATGAAGCACAGATTAAAGAATAATAAAACAAATATTCACTTCTTACCATTAAGCTTAAATAGTACCAACACCTCAGAAGTTCCTATGATCCCTTCCTCAATTTTATCCTCCATATTCTTCTACCAAAGGTAACCGCTTCTCTCAATAGTGTGTGAATAATTTCCCTCTTCTTTTTTTATGGTTTTACCACATGGATATATATTTTTCCTAAATAATGTACTGTTTAGTAAACAATGAATTCATATGGTATACGGTATATTAGCTGGATCCAGCTCTGCAAAGTTACAATCAAGGTGTTTGGAGCTGAGCCATCTCAAGGCTCAACTTGGGGAGGATCTGCTAACAAGCTCAGTCACATGGCTGTTGGCAGGACTTTGGTACTCCTTGGTTGGTGACATCAGTTCTTTATCATGTGAGCTTCTCTGTAGGCCAGCACATAACATGGTGGCTGGCTTCCCTCTGAGTGAATAAGGGAGAGAGGAAGAGAGAGGAAGCAAGAAGGAAGTCACTATCTTTTTTTGCCACCTAATCTTGGAAGTACTTTTTGCCATATTCCATTTGTTAGAAGCAAGTCACTAGCCCACACTCAAGGCAAGGGGATGACACTAGGGCCTGAACAGGAAGTGGAAGTCATTGGGGCCCATGGTTGGGGCTGCCTCTCCCACAAACAACGAATAGCAACATGGAGGGCAAGAAGAAGAGCAGGATTGGAAGCTGGAAGGATAAGCAGTTCCATTTTGGACACATTGAGTATAAAGTTCTGGTGAATATTTAGGTGAAGAGGTCCATCTGGAAATGAGATGTTGTACCTGAGGCTCAGGTATAGAATCAGAACAAGAGGTAAAGATTTAGGTATCTTCAGCCTGCCAGTGGCAATTAAAACCAGAGGCTAGAAGCAAGTAACACTCAGGGAAAACGTGCAGGCTGAAGTGGGGAGCACCAATATTTAAGACACATGCAGATAAAGAGAAGCTCACAAAAGAGATAGAAACAGGATGATCAGAGAGGCAGAAGGAGAATCAAGATCTAGGTACCACAGAAGCCAAGGATGAGAGCTTTTGAAGAAGAGGGGAGAAGTCATCAGGGGCAACAGCCACAGGGCCGTCTGTTAAGATGAGTACCAGGAAGTATTCACTGAATTGGAAATTAAGAGGTCACTGGAGGCCTTGGTAAGGCTAGTTTTGATGGAATGGTGGTAATGGAAGACAGATTCTTTGGTTGAGAACTGAATATGAGCTGAGGAAGTAGGGAAACTGAATGAGTTTATACTACTCTCTTTAAAAGGCTAGAAGGAAGTTATATACTACCTCTGTTACTGAACCAAACTTGGGTCCCCTTGCCCACTGTGCAGCAAAGCCAATCTACTGACACTGGGCTGTGGTGAAGGAAAGTATAGCATTTATTGCAGGGTGCCAAGCAAGGAGATTGGGCAGCTGGTGCTCAAAACACCTGAACTCCCTGATGGCTTTCTGGAAAGAGTTTTTAAAAGGCAAGATTTGGGGTGAGGATTGCAGCTCGTGGACTTTCTTCTGATTGGTTGGTGGTGACATAACAGAATGATGTTTTAGAAATCTTGATCATCAACATTCTGGTTCCAACCAGTCTGGGGTGTACCTGCTTGTGGTCAGCAAGTAGTCACCTGGGTATGGGTGGGGGACGGGTCTCAGTTTCTGCAGAATAACTCAAAGTTATGCATCAGATTGTTGTGTATATCCCTTGAGGATGAACTAGGACTCTGTTTTATACCTGAGCTCTTATTTAAGCTATCATTACTTTTCTTGCTTGACTGCTTTACCTTTGTTTCTGTGTTCCCTCACTTCCCTAATTAGTAACCTCTGCAGTCCACTCTTTGGAAATCGGGGAAGGTCTAGGAGACTAAAGCCTTTTTCTACAAAAAAAAAAAAAAAAAAAAGACTAAAGCCTTTTTCTAGTGTCATCCCCTTGCCTTGAGTGTGGGTGGGAGACATAGAGGGGTTTTTATAGCTGGGAGGTCCCTGCAGCATCCTGCTCGGTATTGATCCCCCCTTTTCTTTGATCCTCTTCAATCCTGAGGGGGACAGGAGTGGGACAAGAAAGGGAATAAAATTTTGGATAAAGAGGCTTCCATAAACTCAGCAGGGGAACTCAGTTTTAGAGGGCCTTGGTTTTGGGGGGGGACTCAGTTTCACTCTTGTGTGAGTGTGTTATTTGAGATAGATGAGAAATTCTCATTCTGCCAATTACCATCCAATAAAAAGGCTAGATTTTAAAACATTTTCTGTTAACTCCTTATATGTAAAAGATGACTCTAGGGTTTCCCTGGTGGCGCAGTGGTTGAGAGTCTGCCTGCCGATGCGGGGGACACGGGTTCGTGCCCTGGTCCGGGAAAATCCCACATGCCATGGAGCGGCTGGGCCCGTGAGCCATGGCCGCTAAGCCTGCGCGTCCGGAGCCTGGGCTCCACAATGGGAGAGGCCACAACAGTGAGAGGCCCGCGTACAGCAAAAAAAAAAAAAAAAAAAAAGATGACTCTATATTTCTTGAACAGGTACTTGTTCCTATACTGTTTATAAATGGTAGAATATTTCCACAATTGCTGACTATATGAAATGCATTTCCCATCATCAATCTCATAAATATTCAGCTATTGTACTTTTCCCCAAACAGCCAGAGTTTTATTCATTATATTGAATTGCAATCTCACCCTTCCTTTCTGCTCCTTTGTAAAGAGAAAGATAATATTTCGGCAGTTTTTGCAACGCCTCAGCATTGAGTGAATATAAATATAAGCATGATTGATTTTCTGAACTTGCTTTTTTTCCATGTTCCAGTGCTTTATGCATTATAGGTGGAATGACTGACAAATCAGGTCTGATTGCTAATTGGAAAGCAAAACATATTAAAAGCATAGCACATATATCCAGTTTGCTCTCAGTGCAAACCCTGAAAATGTGATGCTTCTAGTGCTCTAGTGCATGCTATCTAATTACCTGCTCTTTCGCTTTGATTCAGCCATTCAGGAATTACACTAGCAGTGTCTGGCAGGTCAGGGGTGATTGCTAATTAAATGGTGGAATTCACTTTGCCTCACCTTGACTCGTCTTTCTTCCCCCTCCCCACTCTGCAGTGACACTCTTCCTCAAAAAGCATTAGTCTCGGGCTTCCCTGGTGGCGCAGTGGTTGAGAGTCCGCCTCCCGATACAGGCCGACGCGGGTTCCTGCCCCGGTCCGGGAGGATCCTGCGTGCTGCGGAGCGGCTGGGCCCGTGAGCCATGGCCGCTGAGCCTGCGCGTCCGGAGCCTGTGCTCTGCAGCGGGAGGGGCCACAACAGTGAGAGGCCCGCGTATCGCAAAAAAAAAAAAAAAAAAAAAAAAAGCATTACGTCTCTTCACGTGTAGGCCAGAAAATGAAGCGTGGTGCTCTTATCCCTGTTTGAAGCCCAAATTCTCAAGGTAATTTTACTTCAAGGATTGGTGAAATAGGAATTCTGTTCTCTCCTCTTTCTAAGTCCTGGTATAAAGATGTCTTTTTGTGTCAGTGCCCTTAATGGCAAGGCAAGACCCCTGTGGTTTCTATTCTTCCAGCATCACCTCAGCAATCAACTAGTGGCCCTGAAAGGAGAGGCCATCTTTGCCTTTGTGTTTGAAATGAGAGTTCACGATTCACACCAGGAAATCAGCGGGCACGTGCAGGCTGAAAAGGAAGAATTGATTTCCTTTTATCCTCCCACTAATCTGAATGTCACCTCAGAAATGCCCAGGATTTAATTGATCCGTGACAACTTCGTGGCAACCACAGCCCCTTATTGAATGATGAAGCATATTAAGGAGTTTGGAGGCACTAGCAACACTGAGAGGTAAGGATCTGCTTCTCCTCCTGGGACCTCATCACTAAGCATTTGAATAGAATTTGATTCTTATAAGTGCTTTAAAATAGTTTCTCTCTGTTTATCTGAAGGTGGCTTGGAAGCATCATGGGAGACTGAACCATATAAAATTGCCAAAACCTGTGTGTTTTTCCACTTTGAAGACGGCATTTTCATATGGTTCAGCTTAATATTAGCTTCTGTCGGAGAAATGCAAGATTGAAGCCCGGACAGATGAAATGAATTCTGAGTTCCCATCCAGAACTTTTGCCCTTATACCTAATGGATTAGTAAAGTCACTGGTCTATTCATGAACAAAACATCTGTGGCCTATCTTTTCTTGTCTTGAGCATTGAGACAAGAATGCCAAGGGTTGGGTATGTACTAGCTCTGCTTAATTACACAGTAGGCAAATTAGGCACACCTGTAAGGCCCTGTAAAACAGGATGTTATATAGTTTGTAATTTAGTTTAAAAATATTCAACATAGAAAGTGTAATACATATGTGTGTGTTTAGTTAGTTTAACCTACCTCTACGGGCAGATTGCTGATGTTTGAAGTACCTTAATCCAAAATACACACTCCAAGGGAGGTTAGTTAAGCATCTGAAAGACTCTACTCAGGTAGCTACTGTAAATGTTTGACTCTCTGCCATTTCAACTAGCACTAGAGGTTTTATTAGGTAGCCTGAGGGATGCTAGCAATAATTTTGAAGGAGTGAAATAAGTACTATTCAAGATAAATATATTGGCTAGGAATGTGGCACAGGCACCGCTGCCCTTGCGTGAAGGAAGCAAAGGAATCTAGGGTGCTCTTGACCTAGGGCTCTGATTCCTATTAGAGAAGGTTGGCTGAATCCTGTTACGGGGTATGGTTGCATTTGCCTTGAGTGAATCTTTCATGAAAGGTGCCTGTTGCAGTGCTTTTAAGGACAGAGAAAAGGGAAATTCGTGGACTTTTGATACTGGATATATAACTGTACGTGATTGGGTTTGTTTTCAGAAAAAAAACATTCTGACAGCAGTGTAGAGGCTGCATTGGGGTGATCTGGGACTGGAGAGAGAGCGAGAGAGGGAGGCCATGGTAGTTGTAGAAGGATGAAGGCCTCAACTAAGGTTGCGGCCGTGTGAGTAAGTGGAATAGAGACGATAGACTTGAACGATTTATAAGAGAAAAATAAATGGATTTAATGAATAATTCGGTATGGGGGGAGGGCACATAGGTGAAGAGGTGGTCATAAAGACAACCTCCAGTGTGTCTGATTGGCATGGTGCCATTTACTAAAACAGAGAATCAAAGGTAAGGAGGAGGCTGGGGGCCAGTAGAGAATAACTACTTTTGAAAAAGATAAATGTGAGATGCTTGTAAGACATTCAGGTGGAGCAGTCCAATAGGTAGGTATATAATATGTATGCCCACATATACATATATACATATTTATTGCCTGGGGCTCAGGAGGAAGACCTGGGCTGGAGATCGGTATTTAATGCATTCAACAAACACCTATTAATTTTTTTTTTTTGCGGTACGCGGTCCTCTCACTGTTGTGGCCTCTCCCGTTGCGGAGCACAGGCTCCGGACGCGCAGGCTCAGCGGCCATGGCTCACGGGCCCAGCTGCTCCGCGGTGTGTGGGATCTTCCTGGACCGGGGCATGAACCCGCGTCCTCTGCATCGGCAGGCGGACTCTCAACCACTGCACCACCAGGGAAGCCCAAATATCTATTAATTATTTTCTGTACTTCAGGCCAAGATTAGTGGGATCCTTGCTTTCATTATGATTATTTGGTAGACACAGTATAATGGACCTATTTGAAGTCTTGGGGATGAGGTTACCTAGGAAGAGTGTGGTTAAAAGTGCAGAAACAGAATCCCAGGAATGATTAATATTTAAGATGCAGGAGAAAGAAGGATGAATGATATGAAAGATTTTATATGAATAAAAATGAGGAGGATTGGCCAAACAGGAGGAAAATGAGAAGAGAAGAAAATTATACCAAGGAAGTCAAGGGAGATAAAAGTTTCAAGGAGGGAATGGTGAACAGAGTCCCATACTGCAGAAATCTAACAAATAAGGAATGGAAATATCCATGCTACGTGACTCTTTGGAGGTGCAAGTGTGAGATCATTTTCCTGTAGTAAGGGGAATAGTGGATTGAAGGCTGAGTACTGAAGAAAGAATGAGAAGTGATAGAGTAGAAGAGAATCTTTAAAAAGCTTGGCCAGAGAGGGGTACTAGAAATTTTGGAGCAGGGGGTTTTGGAGAGAGAAAGTGTCCAGAGCTCTGCTTCCTGCTCTGTCTGATATAGGACAGAAGTCTAAAAAAATGACTTACACAAATGGGAATTCCCTGGTGGTCCAGTGGTTAAGTCTCTGCACTTTCACTGCTGAGGGCCTGGGTTCGACCCCTGGTGGGGGAACTAAGACCCCACAAGTGGCATGGTAAAACAAAATGAAACAAAACAAAACAGAAACTTGCACATCAATGAAGTAGGGTAAAATAACCCCAAAAATGAAATGCTAAAAATAATAAAGGAGACAAAATAAATTATTAAAAATGAGCAAACTTTGTTCATTTTGAAGAAAACAAATGCCCTGGTAGCTACATAGTTTAGGATACAACCTGAGGAGTGCTGGGTTCTCTAACACAAACCTGTCACGTGAGCATCAAGCAGACAGAAGGTGTCCCATGAACACTCTGGCTGGAGTGAAGGGGAAGAGGTGCTATGATCACAGAGGCCTCTTGCGTCTGCTAGAGCTCTGAGAGGCCACTTTATATGGGACATGGTTCCAGGAATGATGTTCCATTACAAGTGAGTCAGCATTTCTGGGACTGTCCCAGTTTTACTGGAAGTAAGTACCACCTTATCTTTCTGAGCAATTACTTTCAAGAAATATGATGGGAAAAAATTTCAAAGTTCTGACCTCTTCAAATTTCCTCTTCATTTTTTCAAATTCTCTGTAGAGTTGTTCAGAGTTGAGAATTGTTTTCATTAGAAAGTGCATGTAGAGTCTACTGGCAATTAAAAGCAGCCAAATCTAGCCCCGGGACCAAAGATGAGATGCTACCTACTAGTCTGGAGCCAAAAACAGGGCTTTGAGGTCAGATAGACTTGGGCATAAGTTCCAACTCTAAAATTCATTAGCTGTGTGACCTAGGGCAAGTTACTTAGCCTCTCTGAGTCTCAGTTTCCTCAGCTGTGTAATCAGGGATAATAAAAGCAAGTTTTACAGGAATGTTGTAAAATAATATGTGTTAAGTGTTTTGGAAGAAGTAGTTTGCTCAGTAGCCTATATGTGTGTGTGTGTGTGTGTGTGTGTGTGTGTGTGTGTGTGTGCATGTATAAATCCACTTGACCTGATTGGTTAAATTTGAACAACATTTGTTCAGCATCTATGATAAGCAAAGTACTCTGTCCACATACACTGCAAAAAGGTAAGGCAGGGCCAGTATAAAAGATGGTAAATGACTCTTTGTTTCTATTTACACCAATAGGTCAAGAAAGAATGGAGTGAAATTGATGCAGGAGGGATTTAGATTAAAGTGCAGCAGAATACAATTTCAAACCACAGTGAAATGCCATTATAAAGAGAGTCAATAAGAAACCTTTAGTGAAGATTTGAAAGGAAAGAGTAGTTACTTTGAGATGATTTAAGGGCTAGAAAACAATGATGTCATTTTGGTTTCATGCTATCTTTATTATTTTATACTCTGAGACGCCTGAGCTACTTCCACATTTTGAGGTAGCCAGTATGTTTACAAATGGAGAAATGTTAAAATAGGGCTAAAAACCATAGAGTATTAAAAATATGTGTATACCTATTTATCTATGATCAATTAATTCTGTTAAGACAAAAATACAGTGCAATATAAATAGGGTTTTCACAAGATAGTCACAAGATTTATAAAAACTTGTTTCAAAGTCCATTACAGGTACTATGAAGAACATCTTTCAATCTTGCCAGTGTATCCTTGGGAAGATACCACAGCCCACATTTGTCTGGACTACATTGGCCTTAGTGCATATGAGTTTTGGGCCATAAACTCTTAGTAATGGACTCTGTCCAGCACCTCTGAAAGCTTAATCCCTGACATAACATAGATGCTCAAGAAAAGTCTGTTGAACTAATCAGTGAATTCTTTTGCACTGATTACCACCAAGGAAGCTTGCTGAAGATCTTTAAAACTGGTTGCTGCTAGATTGGTTAAAAGCTTGAGATTTCATTCATTGTGCAAGGGGAAAGAACACATTACCTGTGCTGGGCTTCTGCATTTTTTTTTTTTTTTTTTTCGGTACGCGGGCCTCTCACTGTTCTGGCCTCTCCCGTTGCGGAGCACAGGCTCCGGACGCGCAGGCTCAGCGGCCATGGCTCACGGGCCCAGCCGCTCCGCGGCACGTGGGATCTTCCCGGACCGGGGCACGAACCCGTGTCCCCTGCATCAGCAGGCGGACTCTCAACCACTACGCCCAGGGAAGCCCTCTGCATTCTTTTTATAGGTGACTGCCTTTTAATCAGAGAGTGCTCGGTGCAGAGCAGAAGAGGGGAAGTGGAAGATGGTGATGTGGACAAAGGAGCTCCTTCAGCTCCAGTTTACTTAGGCTGTTACTGATCAGAGCACTTAAGGATTTTGGATTTTTATAAAGCACAAATGACACAGCATCAACCTGCAGTACGCGAATAGAAGTCAATTCTATCAGCAGCGGCATCTGGGCACTCCTAACTTTCCTAGAAATTAAGAGAAACCCACCTGTTTTAAATGAAAGGCTTCTTTCTAATCCCTGTTCCTAATAACTCAAAGGTGCACTGACTGCAGAGACCCAGTTGACATCTTCACATTTCAAGTATCTAGGATAGACTATGCCAACAGACCTCAAGCCAGGGCTTGCTGTCATTGCTAGGCTTCCTTCTCATGGCAATGTTATTTATTCATTTCTGACAGAGAGAAAGCTGGGTAGAGCATTTAAATCTTCCTTAAGTTGACGCAGCTTAGCAGGCTCAGCTTTGGAGCCCTCTGAATCCTGAGGCCCTGGTTTTCCCGTTCTAGATTGGATAATGCTTCTGTTAATTCCCCCCAGGTAGGTAATTAATTCTTGCTGGTGTGCTAGAGAGAAGGTGAAGGCTGATGCTTTAGTTTTGAGTCTTTAAAAGACTCCAGTCTCCTTTACCCATGGGAATGTTTAAATACTCCTGGGCACAAGAGATAGGAATAGCAGGAGTAGTAACAGTAACAGTAGTAACAGTAATGCTGCTGCACTTCCCACTACTGAACCCATTATAATTTTGAATTTAGCAGTTACCTATCTACAAAAATCTGTGGATTTTAAAAATTATGGCTAGCCTACCCATCACCCTCCCTAAAATGAAAGAAAAAAGCAGACTCACCGCACTGAGGAAATTTAATTTAGTGAAGCTTTATTGTGTTTGATCCCATATTAGGCATTTTGGCTGGAAGAGTATATAGAGGATTCTAGATTACGATCTTTGTTCTTAAGCTCAAAATCTAGAGTGGAGGCAAACTTGCACCCAAGTAACAGAGCCTGGCAGGTCTTAGTGCCAAAGTTCTGCTGCCCCCTTCTCCCTCCCTTTTCTCCTTCCCTCCATCCCTGCCTTCAGCCACCATTCGTTGAGCACCTATTTGTGTCAGGCCCAAGGCCAGGTGTTGGGGTGTTGCTTTGCGACCTTGGGAACTTCGCCGGGTGAAGTCTGAAACTGGCCCCAGTACAAGGAGGGCAAGGAAAGACTGAAGAAGGAAGCAGCCGCCCACTGCAGACTGGTAGGTGGCAGGTTTAATAAGCAGGCTTGGGCTGCCTCTGGACGAGCAGATCTCCACACCCACTCGCCAGAATCTTAAAAGTTTATACAGTGGCTTTACCTGGGTTCAGTCACGTACACTGTCCAGGTGGTTTCAACACTACATTGCTCTCTCCAGGCTGCATCCCTGGAAATGGCTCTGGTTGTGTAAAAGGGGGACAGAACATACATCCCAAGGACAGGGGAGGCCGTGAGGAGCCTTTGATCACCTGGGTTCAGCTAACAGGTCAACTGGTGGTCAGGTCCTCTCGATGCCCTCTTTCAACACTCCTCCCCTTATGCCCGGCTCTTACAATCTCACATGCTGTCCTCTTCTGCAAGGCGCCCTGAGCGATCAGCAAGGGGTTTCACTAGCATGGAGGTGGCTCATTTGGCGGCCGTTTGGCTGCCCTGGAGGCAGACACCACAGTGACAATACAGGCACATGCAAGAGAAAACACAGATTAAGATAATAATTCCCCAGTAACAGTTCTTTCACCTAGAGCCCCATGATGGGAACCACTGATTGACTAAGTCCCCTAGGCTGGGGGTCAGATCACTCTGGGCCTTCACTTGTGTCCTCATATTTAATAAAGATGATACCTGAGCAGACTCATCAGGTATGAACACGCAACCTTCTGCTTGGACAACGGCACAGGTGCCTCCTTGCAACGAAGTAATAATGTTCAAGGCCCTTCTGTTTTGGAGGACAGCCTTTCTCATTAGAGACATTTCAGTGTTCAGTAAGGACCAGCTTTGCTGGCTATTAATGAAGTGTTACTGGGTGAATTAATAAGGGCTTCTATGTGTGCTATAATGTCCTGCAGGCCAGTGGAAGGAATAAACGTGGTGGCCAAATGATTGTACCAGTGGAAAACAGAACATGCCCATCTGGCCCTGAGGAGAGGTAGGTGGGCAGTTTCTGTTACCATGGGGTGGATTCTCCCCTGTGCCCAGGGAAAACCCAGGGTGCAACGGTCCAACCAGCCAGGTGGAAGCCATGGCCAAAGATTTGTGTCACACACCCATTGGGCCCCATCTGGGGCTACCTAATAAATACCTGGGTAGCATGACCAGTCAGTGCCAAACCAGTCATCAGGTGTCCATTCCATTACCCAACACCAGAGGAGAAGCAGAAGTCTAAGGTCAAAAAGACAGATAGTTAGGGACTTCCCTGTGGTTAACAATCCGCCTGCCAATGCAGGGGACACGGGTTCGAGCCCTGGTCCGGGAAGATCCCACATGCTGCGGAGCAACTAAGCCCGTACGCCACAACTACTGAGCCTGTGCTCTAGAGCCCATGAGTCACAATTACTGAAGCCTGTGTGCCACAACTACTGAAGCCCCTGTGCCTAGAGCCCATGCTCTGCAACAAGAGAAGCCACTGCAATAAGCCTGTGCACTGCAACGAAGAGTAGCCCCCACTCGCCGCAACTAGAGAAAGCCTGCACAGGGCAATGAAGGCTGAACGCAGCCAAAAATAAATAAATAATGTGATTAATTAATTATAAATAAAAACTCTTCCCTGAAAACCAAAAAAAAAAAGATAGTAGGAACTTGGATGGGAGCCTCTTTCCTTTCTATAAGAATTACACTATGGCCTGATCCTTGGATGTAAATGTGGCTGCAGCTTTAGGAACTTGACCTGGTTGTGCACACCATACATATTGGCCAGGGGAAGCAACACTGTCAGGCTTGAGGAGATGGATGGGGATGCGATATGCCAGACCAGGACCCCCAATAGTATGTGTTCAATTCTAGGTGTAGTGCATTTCGACAGGTCTGGCCTGCACCAGGACAACGGGATCCCAGCAGAGTTTGAGTAGGTCTCTCACCCAGTGGTGCCTAATAAGTCACCCCATCCCATTGCAAATCCCAGTAGACAGCGCCTTTCCCAGTCATGAGGGGGCTTCTCAGCAGCATAGCACATCCGAGGTGAGAATCAGGGCATTGGCTGTTTCCAGCAACTTCCATACGTTTACAGTGTTGAGTGCCTCGGCAGGGGTCCCCAGTCTGGTGTATGAGGCAGCAGGTCCTCCTGGTTGATCATTCAAATGTGTTAAAGCGTGAGATAGTGCTTTAGTGCAGCTGGCCAAAGTGGTTTTACCTGTAATTTAATCTGCTGCTTTAATATTCTGTTCTTACTTTCTACTGACCCTGCTGCTTGTAGGTTACAGAGGGGATGAAAGCTCCGTCTAATGTTATGTTCTTTGCCCTTTGCATATCATGACCTTTGAAACGTGACCCCCAATTGTTGTTGATTCGATAATGGTATCCATACATGGGACTCAGTTTCTCTAAACCCCTTATAGTGGCAGCCTGGTTTGTGCAGCGGCAGGGGAAAGCTTGGGTCAGGCTAGACACAGTGTCCACACAGATCCAGGCATATTTAGAACCCTCACCCAGAGGGAGGGGGCCAATATAATCAACTGGCCAATCCCTCACCAGTTGGGAACTCCAGTGGACGGCCCTAGACTCCTTTGGCAGTGGCCTTGGGCCTTGTTTAGAACACATAGGACATGCCATTACTGCATTAATCAAGCCAGTGTATTTCAAAGGCAACACAGCATGCTTGGCAGTATGCCATCCTACCCAATCTGCTGTATCTACCGAAGGGTCAGTTGCTAGGGCTTGTACCCAAGCTAGGACATCAGCTTCCTGATTGCCAGTGGGTGTCAGTACTTTATGAACGGGGACGTGGAAGACAGTGAGGACAGTTTAGGCCCTTGGAGGCGAACCCAAATGTCTTCCCACATATCCCAACCCCCAAGGGCTTCTTCATGGTTATCCACCCCTCATTTTCCCATTGTGCGAACCATAGGTTTAATCTCTTTAGAACAGCCCAGCCATCAGTGAAAAGAGTTAACAGTCAGGGCTCACGAGTGATCACCAGTTTATTCCTGTTTCAGCCAGATGGCGTCAGTGTTGGGCTGAATAGTGACTGCAGTCCATCTGCAGAAGCTGTTTGCCCTACTAGACCCATCTGTATACCAGGCATCGGTGGGAATTTCCCCCAGTCCCTCCCTAACAGGCCGCAGGGGCTGCCACTGGAATAGGGGTGGAGGCATTTGGAGGATCTACATACTCTACAGGGCCAAGTAGCCCCCGTATTTCTAGAGACAGTGGGCTGGCAGACAGGATGTTCCTCTGTTGCAAATAGGCATGCCTCTTAGACTGGGAGTTTGAGCCATGGCAGAGGTGGGTCATTGGAAGATATTCTCAACTTTCCCCTTGCTAGGAAGGGACATCCTTACACATGATACGCTGTTCCTTTGGGAGAGGCTCTACTTGGAGGAGCACTGTGTACCCTGTCAGGAGCTGTGCCCTATGGTGGTTTATCAGGTTCCTGCCCCCTTCCAGAGCTGGGACCCTCTCTTCTGTGGTCTCTGCCATAGTGCCCAACCCATACCTTCCAGATTCACAGACACATCTACCTCAAATGGTGGCCCTGCCTGGGAGGTGATGCCCAGGTCTGTTTCACAAGTCTTTCTCTCTTCTCAATGGCAGCTTGCTGCCCTGATCCTCAGTCTCTCCCATGCCCTTTCTTTACTAGGCAGTAGAAGGGATAGAGGCACTGTGCCAGGTGGGAAATAAAAGTCCTCCCAAACCCCTAAACGCCTACAAAAGCTTGTACTTCTTGTGTTCTTAGGGGCCATTTAGGCTTGCACCTCATCAATCACAGCTTCTGGGACAAGACGCATCTTATCTGACACAAATGACTCCCAAAAACTTTGCAGTGGTATCTGTGCCTTGAATTTTCTGTGGGTTCACTGCCCATCCTCTCCCTCACAGATGTTCCAGTGAAGTCTGCGGAGTGTTCTGCAGTATAGGCAAATCTTCATGTTAACAGTTTAGCATCAATGTAATGGGCTCATTTTACTGATGTGGGGAAAGAGAACAGGGACAGATCTCAAGCTACCGTCTCATGCCATTTGGTGGGGTTGTGTTGGTAATCTTGGGGACGTTCCTTAAAGTCCCTTGCTGCCCCTCCCGTGTGAAGGCAAATTGATCTGGTGACTCAGCGGCCAGGGGCACACGGAGAAAAGCATTTGCTAAGTCTAGTGCAGCATGGTCCACTCCTAAGGTGGCGGCCAGGTATCTAAGATGGTGCAGTGCTGGGTACAGCCACATGGATGACTTCTTCAATTCTTGGGGGGCTTGCTGAATTCTTGGTAGTCCATGGTCATCCTCCATGAGCCATCTGGCTTTTTTACTGGCCATACTGGGCTGTTGAAAGCACTAGGGGCAGGGCGCACAATACCCACTCAGTGCAGTTCTTGGATAGTTTCTCCTATTTCCTTATGCTGTGTCCTCGGCACTTTATATCATTTGACAATTATTACTCTTCAAGGGGGCAGTAGACTAACTGGTTCTCAGCTGGCATTTCCCCTCAACACTGGTTTGATTACTTTAACCTGGATGTGGAATTCACTGATAGAGGTTTGCAAAATTTGACCTTGTAGGATATCAATGCCCAATACGTTCTCTAGTACTGAAGAGAAAAAAACCTCGTATTCTAGTGCAAGAGAACACCTGATTTCCAGTGCCAAAGGGACCTTTCTGACCATAATCATTTGCTCTCCATAACCATCAATGGCTGCTTCTGAGGGTTACCATGATATTAGAGTACATTTGGTTCCAATGTCAACCAGAGCCATCACCTTTTGCTTATTTCTGGGGAACGGTGAATGTGAGCTCAACATGAGGCCTCCAAGGGCCCTCACCTGGAGGCAATCTTGGCTTGTATCATGTATCCAGAGCGTGAATCCCCGAAGCCTCTGCGGGAGCAGGCAGGGCATCAGGGATAGCAGGGGCAGGTGAGGCAGGTCTGAATTGTTGTTCACGTTTTAAAGCTTTCCATAGGCTGACCAAACAATGTTGTGTTGCCTCTATCTTTTCAGGTGGGCCCCCTGCAGCAGTGAGGTCAAACCACTTTTGCTTCTGGGTTACTTTTACCCAACCCTTTACAGGTGGTTGGGATAGCCTTTTGGCTTTTTGAGTTCCCTCCATCTTGGGTCTTGCCCACAGCCCGGACCTGTTCCAGGGATTTGTCAGTCCCCCCTCCCCAGACCAGCGATGAATTGCCCAACACCATAAATGTCTTCTCCCACGACTGGGCTTGGCATGGATGTCGGCATCCCAAAGCAGGTACTGGGGTTGGATTGGAGTATCTTGACTTAAATTCCTGTAGTGAATGTGGCCAATTCAGGACCTTCAAAGACAGGGGTGCAGATAGCCTGTCTCATTCCCAAATCCCTAAGAATTTGTTGTACCTCCTCTATAGATTTCCAGGGTTGCACAGGCCCAGGGAGGTTCCCCCCACCCCCTCAATCATTGGGCCAAGCCTCCCTGTAGGCTAGAATAACCCAATCTATGAGGGAGTGAGTTCCTAGAACACCCTCCTCCCCCAACCTTAACACCAGGCAGGCACTGCTGGAAGACAGGGTGTGTGGTGATGTTGGTCATTTCTTCTGCCTGCTGCCCAATGACATTAGAGAAATGTCACAGTCCCCTATATAGCACAGCCCCACGAACCATGCCTGGATAGTTTCCCTGGCCTTTGGCTGGAACTTGGTAGCTAGATCAATAAGCTCAGTGGGAGAACATTCTCTCATTAACGTTTCCTGAACTGGGGGATGCTGGCTGGCGTTGTTGTTGCTGTGCTTTTGGTTTCCTTTGTTTTAGGGGTTATACCGCTCGAGGCGTTTTGTGCGTTTCCCTGTCAATCACCGCAACATCCTTGTTTTGCTCTCCTCACTTTTCCAGGGATTCTACCTCTTACCGTCCCAATCCGCTTTGTTACAAACACTTTGACCTTAATTCCCGGCAGCTTGCGCCCTCCTCACTTCACAGAACCCTCACCGCTAAGGCCTCCCAATTACTACCTGGCTCTCCCACCTCGCCTGCCTGCACTGAAGCTAGCAGAGCCGTGGACACTGCACGTCCTTCTCTATCCTCAGCTCTTCTTCCAATTTTCTAACCTGAGCCTCAGACTCCAGTTGGGCGTCGGGGTCCAGCCCGTCTGCCCACAGTTAGAGGCCTGCCCACTGGGGCAGCCGTTTCTTTCCCTTCTCTGCGGCGGTTCGCCCTGCGCAGTTCCTCAAACAAACACATTACGGCAGCCAGCGTTTTGGGGTTTCTCCCCTGACTCACTCGATGGCCCACAAGCATCTAACATACGGGCCACCCTTCCCCACATAGAAGTCAATGGCCAAGTCGGCTTCCCTGCCCCCAGGATGTCTCCTTCCCAAGGCCCATTTCTTCGGTCCCCTGGCCGCCTCAACAATTGTTGGCTCACAACCTTGAAATTTCCCCGGTGAAATCTGAAACTGGCCCCGTACACGGAGGGCAAGGAGAGACTAAAGAAAGAGGAGACCACTCCAGTTGGTAGGTGGCAGGTTTAACGAGCAAGGAAACTTCCGTAGGAGACTTGTCTCCCGCAGCTGCGGGTAGATCACCCCACCTGCCTGCCAGATTTTTTTTTTTTTTTTTTTTGCGTTACGCGGGCCTCTCACTCTTGCGGCCTCTCCCGTTGCGGAGCACAGGCTCACCGGCCACGGCTCACGTGCCCAGCCGCTTAGCGGCATGTGGAATCTTCGCGGACCAAGGTTCAAACCCGTGTCCGCTGCATTGGCAGGCGGACTCTCAACCACAGCGCCACCAGGGAAGCCCGCCTGCCAGATTTTAAAAGTTTCTGTAGAGGCCTTAACTGGGTTCAGTCACTTACACCGTCAAGATGGTCTCAACACCACAGCGCGCTCTCAAGCCTGTGCCTCTGAAACCGGCTCCAGCTGTGGGAACCGCGGGCGAACCGTACAATCCAAGGACAGGGAGGGGCTGCGGAGCCTCCGGGCGCTCAGGTTCAGCTCCAGGTCAACCGGCAGTCGCATTCTTCCCGTGACCTCCGCCCACAGCGGGGCACAGGCCTGAATAAGGAACTGGGCGAGTTCTGCAGAGATTCGCAGCCTCTGAGGGGAGCAAGAGGCTGAGGTGCAAATGCTGGTGAAGGAGACGCGAGGTGTGTACGTGTCTGTGCTCTGGAACCTCACAAACTTCGGCTTCCACACTCTTCCTCTGATTCCTCTTCCCGAATACCTTCTAAAGGTTCTTGGTAAGTCACCTCCATGTTTTAGCTTCTCTTTCTTTCGCTCAATAACTGTTACGGACTGTATATGGAGTACTGTCATAGACCACACTGCATATAGGAGTACGAGCAGAATTGAGAAGAGCAGATGTTTCTGCCTAATCTTTCTGAGGAAATTCTGAGATTGAAAGCTAAGGTAGTTAAAGGCGGGACATGGTTTACTTTTCCAGAGATCAGGAAGAGTTCTGGGATCTTGGACGACCTGGTTGCTGAAGGAATCGCAAAAGGGTTAATGCCAGGAATTAGGCACCTTAAAAGTCAGCACAGCTCGGCCTCCCTGGTGGCAGGGGACACGGGTTTGTGCCCTGGTCCGGGAAGATGCCACATGCCGCGGCGCGGCTGGGCCCGAGAGCCATGGCCGCTGAGCCTGCGCGTCTGGAGCCTGTGCTCCGCAACGGGAGAGGCCACAGCAGTGAGAGGCCCGCGTACCGCAAAAAAAAAGAAAAAAAAAGTCAGCACAGCTGATAAAAGTTTATTTAGAGATTTGGAGAATGAAAGGGTCTGAGTAAATCAATTGTGGATGAGGTGAAAGATGCTTATCAGTGTGGTAGTGATTCACCACTTACTACTATCAATAAATCAAGTTCAAGTTCTTTTGGGGGGGCAGTTTTTACATAAAAATTTTTTCCAGCTTTATTGAGGTATAATTGCCAGTTTAAAAATGTGTATATTTAAGGTGTACAACTTGATGATGTGATATACATATACATTGTGAAAGAATCACCACAATCAATTTAATTAACATATCCATCATCTTGAATAGTTACTAGTTTCTTTTTCTGGTGAGAGCATTTACGATCTACTCTCTTAACAAATTTCAAGTATTCAATACAGAATTATTAACTGTAGTCACATTGTTGTACATGAGATCTCCAGAAGAAATTCACGCATAACTGAAACTTTGTACCCTCTGACCAACCTTTCCCCATCTCCCTCTCCCCTCAGCACCTAGTAACCACCATTTACACTCTCTGCTTCTGTGAGTTTGATGAGTATTTTATATTCCACATATAAGCAAGATCATACTGTATTTGTCTTTCTGTGTCTGGCTTATTTCACTTAACATTGTGTCCCCCAGGTTCATCCATGTTGCTACAAGTGGCAGGATTTCCTTCTTTTATCTGGCTGAATAATATTCCATTGTATGGAATGTAGGCCACATTTTTTTATCCACTCATCTGTTCATGGACACTTAGGTTGTTTCCACATTTTGGCTATTATGAATAATGTTGTAATGAACATGAAAGTGCAGATATTTTTTCAAGATACTGATTTCATTTATTTGGATATATACCCAGTAGTGGGCTTGCTGCATCCTGTGGTAGTTCTATTTTTAATTTTTTGAGGAACCTCCATACCGTTTTCTATAATGGATGTATCAATTTATATTCCCACCAACAGTACAAGTGTTTTTTTTTCCATATGCTCGCCAACTCCTGTTATATTTTATCTTTCTGATAATAACCATTCTAACAGGTTTGAGGTGATATCTCATTGTGGTTTTGATTTGCATTTCTCTGGTTATTAGTGAAGTTGAGCACCTTTTCATATATCTTTTGGTCATATGTATGTCTTCTTTTGAGAAATGTCTATTCTGGTCCTTCATCCATTTTTTAAAAAATTGAAGTATAGTTGCTGTACAGTATTATATAAGTTACAGGTATACAGTATAGTGATTCACAATTTTTAAAGGTTATACTCCATGTATACTTATTATAAAATATTGACAATATCCCCCATGTTGTACAATATATCCTTGTAGCTTATTTTATATCTAATAGTTTGTTCATCTTTTAAATTGGGTTGTTTGGGGTTTTTTTTTGCTATTGAGTTTTATGAGTTCCTAGTATATTATGGATATTAACCCCTTATCAGATATATGGTTTATAAATATTTCCTTCTGTTCTGTAAGTTTGCTTTTCATTCTGTTGATGGTTTCCTTTGCTGTGCGAAGCTTTTTAGCTTGATGAAATTCCATTTATCTATTTTTGTTTCTGTTGCTTGTGTTTTTGGTGTCATATCCAAAAAATTGTTGCCCTGACCAATGTCAAACTTTTTTTCCCTGTTTTCTTCTATGAGTTTTATGGTTACATGTCTTACTTTTAAGTCTTTAATCCATTTTAAGTTGATTTGTTTATGTTGTGTAAGATAAAGTTCTAATTTCATTCTTTTGCATGTAGATATCCCATTTTTCCAGCACTGTTTATTGAAGAGACTATCCTTTCCCCATTGTGTGTTCTTGCCACACTTGTCAACAATCAGTTGACTATAGGTTTATTTCTGAGCTCTTTATTCTATTGCTCTTCACGTGTGTTTTTCTGCCAGAACCATAATCTTTCAGTTACTGTAGCTTTGCAATATATTTTGAAATGGCTCCAACTTTGTTTTCTTGCTCAAGATGCTTTGGCTATTTGGGGTCTTTTATGGTTCCATGTGAATTTTAGGATTGTTATTTTCAATTTCTGTAGAGAATGAGATTGGTGTTTTGATAGGGATTGCATTGACTCTGTGGATCACTTTGGGTGATGGACAATTTTAACAATATTACTTCTTCCAATCCAGTAACAGAGGATGTCTTTCCACTTATCTGTGTCTCTTTTAATTCCCTTCATCAATGTTGTATCAAGTTCAAATTCTTTAACTTAGATTTTAAGATCTTCTGTGGTTTGGTCTTTGATACCTCTCTAATTTGATTTCCTACTATTTTCTAATTGGCTGTCCATGCTTTGGCTGAACTGAACTGCCCCCTGAATACATTTTCTCAATTCAATGCTTTTTCTTATGCTAGAGGAACGCCTCTATGAGGAAGCCTTTCTCTACCCTCTTCCACATCTTACTGTTTATCTAAGTCCACACCTTCCTATCTATCCTTCATGCTCCATCCCTCTGCCTCCATGAAATGCTAATTTATCCTCAGCAAGAAGCCATCTCCCTTTTTTTGAAAATTTATTGCACCTAATTTGAACCTCTTTCAAGCTTGAGTGACAATTTCCTTTTTATGTCCTCATCCATAATGGACCATAGGCACATAAAGACAGGGACCATATCCTAACCATTTTTGTATCCCTTATAGTCTGTGTCTTGCATAAAAACTCAAGAAATATTTGGTCAATGAATACATACTCTAAGGATTTTAAATTGGGGAGTTTGGATATTTTTGGCCATTATCTTAAACTCTCAATTGTTTCATTTCATTTCCTAAAACTCCTAAAACCGATTCTTATCTTCTGGTGTCTTTTTCCCACCAGTTCCTTCCCACCTAGGCTCCTTGGAGCTAACTCTGACCATTTCTTTCTTTTTTTTTTTTTTTTTAATTTTTTTTTGCGGTACGCGGGCCTCTCACTGTTGTGGCCTCTCCCGTTGCGTTGCGGAGCACAGGCTCCAGACGTGCAGGCTCAGCGGCCATGGCTCACGGGCCTAGCCGCTCCGCGGCATGTGGGATCTTCCCGGACCGGGGCACGAACCCGTGTCCCCGGCATCGGCAGACGGACTCTCAACCACTGCGCCACCAGGGAAGCCCATGACCATTTCTTCTTATCACCTCCATATCTAGTCAGTTTCTATATCTTGTTAATTTTTCATTTATTGGGATCTGTCTTTGTCTGATGTTTTCCAACGGTCTGCTTAATGAACCTCTTGACTGTAGTCTTTCACTTTCTAGTCTCCCTTCCTACCACCCCACAAAGCCAGTCTTACTCCTCTAATGAGTAATGGTAATAATAGCTAATATTTATTGAGCACTTGAGAAGCACTAGGCGTGGCATTTACATACTGTGTCTCATTCTGTTTTCCTATGAGATAGTGTTATGGATTGAATGTTTATGTCCCCTCAAAATTCATATGTCCTATCCCCAATGTGACTTTATTTGGAGATAGAGCCTTTAAAGAGGTAATTAAGGTTAAATGAAGTCTTAAGGGTGGGACTTTGATCTGGTAGCATTAGTGTCTGTATAAGAAGAGGCATTAGAGAGCTTGCTTGCTGTCCCTCCATGCCCACACACCGAGGAAAGGTGATGTGGAGATGCAGTGAGAACATGGCCATCTGCAAGCCAGATAAAGAGCCCTCCCTGGAAACTGACTATACTAGCGACTTGATCTTGGACTTCTAACCTCCAGAACTGTTAGAAAACTGTTGTTTAAGCCACCTAGTCTACGTTTATAATGGCAACCTGAGCAGATGAACATACGTAGATTACAGTATTAATCCATTTTCCTCATTTATGAATGAGGATAATGAGGCTTAGAGTAGCTAAATGACTTACAGCTTGTAGATTGTACAGTTAGGATTTTAATCCATCTCTCCCCAATTCCAAATGCCTGTTCTTAACCACTACGCTGTATTTTTCATGCTTTCATATTTTTCAACGGTGTGCTACAAAATGGGCTTTCTGGCGGGGGGGGGGAAGAAAGGCTGATTTATAGTGCTTGGCAATTTCTGAGGTGCAAATACTCCCATATTTCAACTACCAATGGTTTAGCAACTAGTTCTGAATGTTTTATTAATTGGCTCTTGCAAGCCAACACACACTGCCTCTGGCACACCATTGGTTGCTCCCTTGCTCAAAAACCTCTTGAGGGGGAAAAAAAAAACCCTATAAAAAGTAAAACTCCCTGAAGACAGGAACAATGCTTCTCTTTTTAATGAGTGCAGTATGTTTCCCATAAGCATTTGTTGAATATTAGCTACTTAAAAGATTTCATGTTTATTATTTCAACCAGCTAATGGTCTGTGGGGTAGGTATTATTATTATTATCATTTTAAAGATTAGACAAATGAGGTTTAGTAGAGTAAGTACCTTGACATCTTTCCATTCTCATCCTGGGGCAAGGATTTTGTCTCCCCTGTGGTTTCAACAAAAGCAGAGTTTTAGGTAAGAGCACTTAAATACTAGATGGTTGATGGCTTGTGTCATCCTGAGAATTCTGGCTCCCAAATCTGTGAAATGACAGCCATTCCTGTTAAAATGGTTACATCTGTTTTACCTTGATGATCTCAATGTGTGTGTGTGTGTGTGTGTGCGCGCGCGCGCACGTACTCATAACGAGAGCAAAATAATAGTGGTTTTCTTAAAGCCACCTGGAAATATTAAATCTAGAAACAGAGCAAGAGATGTTTTTCTTGGCTCTACTCTAAGGGTTAAAAACATACTCTTCAGTATCCCAAAGGAGCCAGATCCAGGGGGCCATCTCCTTTTAAGGAGAAAATAAAAGATACTGTTAATTGGAACAACGCTTAATGCTACTCCAGGGATTTGCCCGCATTCTCTCACCCAACCTGAGAAAGATTTCTGTGCCAGACGTGGGGAATCTGGAGTGAAGACATTCAAACCTGATTAATTTATAGACCTGCATTAAAGTATGTATCTTAGGGACCCAGAACCAGGTCTAGAAGAGGAAGTGCTGGGCCTCAAAAACGAACTCCAAGAGGAACAGCTCAGCTCAAAGGGCTGTATGCAGTGAGTGGGAAGTCTGATGCAGGAGGTAACTACTACATGTGTATTATATTTGAAAATACCATTGAACTCTCTTGAATCTACCTAATAAATGGAAGTTTACTAAAAAGGCTCAAGGATAAAGCTGGGAAAGACATAGTAGTGATGTCTCAAATCCAGTCATAATGTCTTCTTTTTTTTTTTTAACATGGATTTTTTTTCTTTAATTAATTAATTTTTGGCTGTGTTGGGTCTTTGTTGCTGCGCGTGGGCTTTCTCTAGCTGCGGCGAGCAGGGGCTACTCTTTGTTGTGGTGCATGGGCTTCTCATTGCAGTGGCTTCTCTTGTTGCGGAGCTTGGGCTCTAGGCACACAGGCTTGAGTAGTTGTGGCACGTGGGCTCAGTAGTTGTGGCGCGCAGGCTCTAGAGCGCAGGCTCAGTAGCTGTGACACACGGGCTTGGTTGCTCCGCAGCATGTGGGATCTTCCCAGACTAGGGTTCGAACCCGTGTCCCCTCCCTGCATTGGCAGGCGGATTCTTAACCACTGTGCCTACCAGGGAAGTCCCCATAATGTCTTCTTAATATCTTTGTGTGAAGTAGAAAAAGGTACCCTTTCCCCAAGACAGTTTACTGACATTTTGTCTGGAAATTTTCACAGTGCATGGACATATGTATGATAAACAGGATATGAATGTCACCCCCTAGAGTAGTACGGTGCATAATCTATACACCCACACATTGTGGTAATAAAGGGATTATCCAAAGTGTATAAAAATATGATGGTGTGGAGGACAAGGAATCGATCAGTGAGGGATACAAATTTAGTCAAATGAAGAAAGGATTCTAATCTAGAATCTATAGTAAGATGTAATATTTATATAATCTTCATATTCTGAGTGGCATGAAAAAGTTAAAATCTAATTAACCTTTAATGTACTGATCTGAAGGTTATTCTATCAATTTTAAATGGATCAGGGTGAAGCAGGGAGGGCAAATGCCTGGCCCAGGCTGTTGAGTGGGTGGCACAGGTACAATTTAAATGGAACTTTCTCCAGTTCTCTGTTGGAAGGATGAGTTTTTTTCTTTTTTCCCTAGCCATCTAGGTTAAAATTTAAATTTTAAAGCAAAGCTTTAATACAAGTGGAAAGTGGCAAAGACTAAACATACAAATAGATTTGAAGAAGATTTAGATAAATACATAGATGACAGACCCATAATGGTAACCAAGGGAGATAAGGATGCCTGAGGAGCATCCCTAACTATTGCACAGGGTATCACCAAGAATGGCTCCTAAGGGGGCCACTGTCAGAGTTGGTAAACTGGGTCGGGGTGGGGCGGATACCTGTTTCCTATCCCATAGGTCACCCTAAATTTCTTATTAATGTTTGCCCACTGCTTTCCTTCTTTCCTTCCTTCCTTCTTTTCATTATCCATTTTAAAATCTCCTACAGACAGAGGCTATTACAGCAAAAGAACAGAACTGGGGCTGTATTTCCAACTGCCTCAGAACCACAGAATGTTCAATGGAAAAGCTCTTTTCCTATCTGTTTCTTGGAACATCTATGATAATCCTTGCTCCTGCAGTTGGGGTCTCCTTATTGGATGGTAAAAGTAGAAAGGGAAGGCCTACTGAAATCCCAGTTTCAATTTCAGCTTCCGGAATTTTCTTCCTTCATTAATTGATTACTTTATTGAGTCATTCTTTTCACCAGAAGTAGCAAATAGTTTTGTGTGCAAAATATTTGACTAGGGTCCATAAAGACGAACAAATCATGGTTCCCAGTCTAAAAGTGTTAATACTGATAATAATGATGATGATGACAGGCTAATAAAAATAACAACCACAGCATGTCAGACACTAAACTAATTTCATTACATATGGATATTAATCCTACTCACAATGATTATGTGAAATGGTTGTTATTATCTCCTTTTTGTAGATCCAGAAACTGGAGCATAGAGAGGGGATGTGACTTTTCTCATTACAAAGCTAGTGAGGAAAGGGATACAACATAAAAACTATGAAAGAAGGAAGAAAGTAAGGAGGACTGAAAGAGAGGAGCACATTCTGAACTGGAAGCTCACAACGAAAGAGATGGGCTCTGGCTTCAAAATGATATCTCAGCTGGGTCTTGAAGAATGGGCAGAGAATGGTAGGTAGAAAATGAATATTCCAGGTGGAGATAATGTGTCATAGGTATTTGTTGCTTTTGGTTGCTGGGCCTCTATTATTTGTTCTTCTGGCACTATCGCTCTGACTTACTTTTTTTTTTTTTTTTTTGCGGTACGTGGGCCTCTCACTGTTGTGGCCTCTCCCGTTGTGGAGCACAGGCTCCGGACACGCAGGCTCAGTGGCCATGGCTCACGGGGCCAGCCGCTCCATGGCATGTGGGATCTTCCCGGACCAGGGCACGAACCTGTGTCCCCTGCATCGGCAGGTGGACACTCAACCACTGCACCACCAGGGAAGCCCATGCTCTGACTTACTTTTGAAGAATTCTCTTCTCCCATTGAATAGTGTTTGTAAAATGATCTATCAAGGTGCTCTGATTGCCTCCAGCCAAAGCCAGTTCCATTCGATGCTCTCTGGAGTTGGAATGTGAGTAGAGCGGCAAAAAACAAAACAAAACAAAAAACTCAAAAATCTGGGGCTCACTTATTCACTTTGTGCCTTGAAGAGATTGTCCAACAGCTCCCACTACTGAGCAACCCCCCCTGAACAACTCTGGTTCCTGTCCTTTCTGTGCTTTGCTCTTCAGAGTCTGTGAACTTCCACACATCCTTCCAGCCCCATCCCCTTGCTCCCAAGGTAGCCGAAGTCAGTTTCTGTGGCTTGCAACAAAGAACTCAAAGTGGCAAGAATAAAGGCATGTGTGGGGTACATTGCAGAGTGCCGGACCATCCAGATTGTCAGCAGTGCAGAATGCATGAAAGAGCGTAGTGAGAGCTACATCTGGAAAGGGAATTCGGAGCCTGGTTGTATGAGGTTGAATGCCAGGTTGAGAAGACTGAACTTCACCTGGTGAAAAATGGAGAACTATTGGAGCATCTAAGCTGGGGCAATACGATTGTATCTCTCCTTCAAGAGTGATGTGATGACAGTGTGCTTATTCAAATTGTCGAATGTGGATAATGGAGGCAGGGTGATTAGGTAGGAAACTCTTGCAGTGGTCCAGGTGGGGGGTCATGAAGGCCTGGAGTCATGATGTAGAGGTGGCAATGCAAAGGTGTGCATGTAAGAAAGAGCTGCTTGTTCTTCTAGACAAGAACCAAGATGAGAATGCGGATTTGTAACCGAGTCAGTGGGGAGCACATCCTATAGGCATATAGAGCTGATGAATGCTGTTGCGTTGTACCTTAAGCATCCCAGAGAAGGAGGTTGGGCTCGTAAAGAGGGATGCAGAAACTCAGTCTGGAGAGTAAGTCAGTTGGATTTGGACCAAATGAATATCTTGAGTTGTTATGTTGAAGCTTTGACTAGTCCCTTGACAAATAATTTTTGATTGAGGCAGCAGACAAGAAAAGTTCCCATTTGGAAGATTTGGTATTTCTGTGGTTTCTTCTGTAAAAAAATTAAAATACAATCCCCATTTTTTTTTTAGTGTTTCATAAAAAGTTGCAAAAGTAAAAGCATTATTGAGCAATAAAAGGTACGTTTGTGTGTATTCATAAGAAGTGGGCTAGAGGCCAAGCCCCATAAATGTGTTCGACTTGAACCTCAGTACTGAACAATTACAAGAACACTGGAGGTTCCTGTTTCACTCAGAGGATATAATAGAGGCAGCCTTTGCAGCCCTTCCAGGCTAATCAACTTTTGAAGACCGAATTGGGGAGCCTGCCCCTTTAAGTGTTGAAAGTAAGCAAAATTGTGATATTAGCAAATATCGCCTTGGAGCCCAATTCTCTCTATTTTCCTCCCTGGCTTAGAAAATACCTGTGTCTCCATGCATCCCCTTGTGTTTCCAGCCAGTACCATTGGCTCTGAGCCTATCTCAGTTGGCAACATCCGATGCTTATCAGGTTTGGAGACACCACTTTCAAGTGACATTTTGTTGTGCAGGCACTACAGCAGGTGGTTTTCCATTGTGAAAACTAGACCCTTGATATCCATAGATATAAGATTTCCTTATAGAAAGCAAGGAATGGTACCCTGTTCAACTGGCTGCGATACTACTTTCCCTGTTCTCAGGGCCCAGTGAGGAAGGAGGAGGGACATTTTTGGGGAAGTAGGTTGGGAAACCTTATCCTTCCCCATGAAATAACAGAGACAACTGTTTATTTCATATGAGAGCAGGGCTAGCTCTGCCTTCCACAGTAGGTATTACCTGAAACATGCAATGGCCTTGGAGACCAAAGATTTTGCCGTATAGTCACTTGACTCCTTCTTAGTCCCTATCACTTAGGAACTTTATGGCCAAACAGGACTGAAGGCCCTCTTCAAGGCAGAAACTCTCAGGAAGAAAATGCCTCAATATTAAACCTTCCTCCCTTTTGTATAAGTCAGGGATGGTTGAATCTGTTTTTTTATGGCTTCTGCAACAATTTTTCATAAATTTGGTGGCTTAAAAACAACACAAACTTACGATTGTTCAGAACTAAGCGAAAAGCAAGGAGTCAGCAGGGCTGCATGTCTTTCTGGTGGCCCTGGAGAATTTTTCTTGCCTTTTCTAGCCTCTACAGGCATCCCACATTGCTTGGTTTGTGTCTCCTTCCAACTCCTAAGCCAGCAATGGCTAGCAGAGTCTTTCTCACATAGCATCACTCTGACACTAAGTCTTCTGCTTCCTGCTTCCACTTTCAAGGACCTTTGTGATTATGTTGGGTCCACATAGATAATCCAGGAAAAATCTCCCTCTTTTAAGGTCAGCTGATTAGCAACCTTAATTCCATCGGCAACTTTAATTCCCCCTTGCCATGTAGCATAACATATTCACTTGGTTATCTTTGGGAGTAATATCATTCTGCCTATCCCAGTAAGGAAGTATTTTAAAATCTTCCCCCTTCTCTTCTGTGTTCTGGTTACTCTTAAAAGTTTTTAAAGTTCTTAAAATGCATTCGAACTAGTTCACAGGCTTCAGAAGTAGCACAGCAAAAAATTTTTTTCAAATGACTTCAGGGTGGAAGGCCCTGTGCTAGGAGCTATTGGAGGTCCAGAGGAGAGTATGTGGGATTAGACTGCCTTTAAGGAATTTTTACACCCTCCTTGAGTGGATGAGGTAGACACACACAGAGAACAGCAGAACAGGATTTGAGAACTGCCAATGACTGGTTTAGCCAATTGGCTGAACCGTGGGGCCACCGGAGTTCAGATGAGGGAGCGTCACTCTGAATCCCATTGGCCGAATGTTTCCCCTCCTGACCTACAGTCGCTCCTTCCAATGGAAAATTTCAATAAGACTTCACGGGAGCAAGTTTTCTCTACTGTTTTTTATTACAGCAAGTATCCTCCCGCACAGCGGGGAGAGATGGGGAGAAGAAGGAAAGAACAAATGCTAAGTATCTGCACAAGTTGACCCCAGACAGCTATAACTTACATGATCCTCTCCTTACACTACATAATGCTGGAAAGATTTCTTCCCTTTCCTCCTAAAGCAGCCAGTTCCTTCAGACTGATAACAAGAGTTGGCAGAAATCTGAAAGAGTGCAGCTCACTTGCACAGCTGCTGTGGTAAATGAGGAGAGAGAGAATCATTTCATGAAGAAATAGGAGGGAAAGTTGGAGGATTTACTAGAAACCTGTAAATGTGACCACTAGAAAGTAAACAGCTATAAATAATTTCCACCAGAAATATTTGGGGTCTTTTCAGCTGCCCTCATCTTTGAGTCTTGATATAGTTGGTGAGGAGATCATTGAAGAGGGGATGGTAAGTGTCTTTGGGGATAGCCCGTGTAACCACTTTAAAATTGGGGGTTTTTAGGACTTGCTCCTGTCCCTCCTTTATTTGTAGAACAGTATACCTGGTAATGCAGGAAATGTGCTGAGATGACAGCTGAGCTTGACTGATGTGATGGGAGCACCTTGCCCCCAGACCTGCCTTCCTTGGCCAGTTTCCTGCAGCAACACCTTCTCCAGAATAACAGGATGCAGGAATGCCTTTTCTCCTCCTGACGCAGCAGCTCCTTCCTTAATCTACCCAAAGATACATCCTCTATAACTGAAAATATAGACGCATGCAGACATTTCAACCCTCCTAAGGAACACCAAATGAATGTACACACATGGCTTTACTTCAACATTAAAAACATTTCGTGGTGTGGCATTGTAATATGTGAAAATGGAATGATTTCTGAAAAGGAATTCTTCTTCATCCAGAGTGCTCCAGTTTGAGAATTTTTCATTCCAAGTAAATAACCCTGCTAAAGGATGAAAAAGCAGCTTTGGAGACTTGCCCTCCAATGATGTCGAGGAGAGTCAATAGAATAAAGCAAGCAGAAGAGGTAATCTCGTAGGTGGCTCCCTTTCCTTTCCACTGTGACCACATAGCCTCATAAAGAACATTAAAGGCTGAAGGGCTGCCCCCTGATTAATACCTGTGGTCCAGAGGGAGAGCCTCATTTTAAGTCTGTTTAAGTCCTTGGCTTCCTTTGAATCTTTCCTGACTTCTTCCTATGATAGCTTCCTGGTGATGCTTGAAGCCAAAAACATATTTCCTTCATTATTCAGAGTGTAAACTGTATTTAGGAAGTCGGGTGCATTACCTAAACCATGGCTGTATATGTGATGATTTCCTCTTCTATAACTAGTATTACTGAGCTAAGGTTTGGCTGTTCGCTGCTTGAAAGCCAATACTCAAGAGACAAGTGTTAGCTGGAAAGGAAAGGTTACTTAATTCAGGAGGCTGGCAACCTGGGGAGAAGGCAGACTTGTGTCCAGGAGCTAACTCCGAAGATTCTGCTTGCCCATGAAAGTTTTTAAAGGCGGATCGTTTGGGGAGGGGGTCAGAGTCTTCATTATCTTCCACTGTGTGCAGACTTTCTTCTGATTGATTGGTGGTGAGGTAACAGGGTGGTGTTCCAGGAATCTTGTGCTCAGCCTGAAGTTGCCATCCTCTACTTGGGTGGGACACTGAAAGGATTTGAACCCGGGGTGGGGAGGGTGGAGGGTACAGGTCCTGTTCCATTTCATTAGCAATACTGCCCATTATAGAACTGTCAGTCAGAGACAAATTAAAGTATGATGCGCTTTTGTCATAGAAAAGTAGGCCTATAATCACAGACCTGCCCAGAGGGGAGGACATTTAAAGGTAACCATTCTCTCTTTTAAAGACCGTATTCCTTCCACATCCTGGACAGACCCAGCCTCTACTTGAGTATTTCCTGCAATGGAAATCTCACAACCTCATGTCTAGACTAGGGGCCAGCAACCTTTTTCTGTAAAGGGCCAGATAGTAAATATTTTAGGCTTTGCAGGCCCTAGGGTTTTTTCTTTTTTTCTTTTTTTTTGGCTGCACCACGAGGCTTGTGGGATCTTAGTTCCTTGACCAGGGATGGAACCTGTGCCCTTGGAAGTGAAAGCATGGAGTCCTAAGCACCAGACCACCAGGGAATTCCTCTTCCTTGGGTTTTGTTGCAACTATTCAACTCTGCCTTTGCCTGTGAAAGCAGCTATGGACAATATGTAAACAAATGGGTGTGGATGTGTTACAATAAAACTTTATTTATAAAAACAGATGGTGGCCTAAATTTGGCCCAAAGACATAATTTGCCTACCCCCAGAGGGAGCATTCTTTTGTGGGACAGCCCTAGGTGTTAGAAAGTTCTACCTTGAGGCAAAATCTGTCTCCCTTTAAATTAGTCACAACTCTTTATCTCCTTTACCATGCATTACTCTGTTTAAAAAAAATTTGATTGATTTGCCATAACTCTGCCTTCTGTGTTTAAGTTATTTATAACATATAACTTTTCCAACCTGAATCCTTTTGTTCTAAAGACAGTATGGTTTATTGATTTTTTTCATTCGTCTATTTATCAATCACGTATTGAATAGGGGTGGGGGATATAGAAATTAAACAAACAAACAAAAAACTTTGTCTACTAGGAGTTAACAGTCTTGTGGCAGAAGATGACAAGCAAATGGCCAAAAAAAACAATGGTAGAGATATTCACTGGGGTCTATGGGAGCACATCAGAGTAGCACCCACCCAGATAGAGAGTCGGGACGATGGGGGGGCTTCCTCAAGGAAGTTGTGCTTTGAGCTGAGTTTTAAGCAGTCAGGTAGAAATTAGTGCATTCTGGGAGTCATATGTGCAAAGGTCTGCAATTGAGAGTGACTGCAGCTCTGTGTTTCAGAAACCATAGGTCATTTCCTATGACTGGAGTGCAGTGGATTGAGTGAGTGTCAGGTTGGGGATGAAGGTGGCAATGTAGGCAAGGGAGGGACCTTGTCTGTTGTCTTAAAGGGACTCAACCCAGGGAAATGTAATCCTGCTACTGTTGCTGAAAATATTTTAGCAAAGAGTTCTCTGAATTGGTAAAACAAACTTTTTTATAAGCAGGACATCCTGACCTTAAGTGCCTAGCCTATGCTCTGAAAATATTGTAAGTTTGAATAACTGTGACAGAACCTTACATTCATATATAGCATATACATTTATAGCATAATTTGTTGGATTTTTAGTTTGGTTCTGGAATGTTGAAAACAGACATCTACTGGCCCTGTCTAAAAACAAGTTGCAGGGAGTTGCCTGGAACTTATCAGAAGACTCCAAACTAGGTGTTGGATGCTTGCAGGTTCTCTGGTTCCATGCCGTGCCAAACTATGTTGGGGTGTGTGCAACACAGACACACAAGCTTTCCTGACACATTCTCTGACATCCCTGGAAGCTCCTTATTACAGATTATACTTTTGACTTCTGTGGAATGGTGCCTTAGGTCTTTGCACCTGTTCCCTTTCTCTTCCAAGGAATCTTTTTCCTTTCACTTTACAACTGTGCAGTAAACTTGCACTAGTCCTGCAGTGCTCTGAATGGTTCCTCAGCTCTCCTCTCTTCCTTGTTCATTCCCTGACTTGCCGCTGGGTTCCCAAGGCTCCCTGTGCACACACTGGAAAAGAATTCAAGGCACTGCACCATTATTGTTTTACTTGTTTCTTCTCAACTAGACTCTCAAAAGCAGAGACCTCTTATTTCATTTTGTGTTTCCACAAGAAGCACTTAACTTGGCACACAATAACAGTTGCTGAACCAATGTTTATTAAGTGAATAAATGAATGAATGAATAAAAGAACCAAGGATAGTTACTATATGTCCTCAGCCAGAGTCTTGATTAACCCTAGCTAATGCTTTGGTTATTTGGGTATTACTATCCATACAGAGTGTGCAGGGAAGGGAGGACCACAGACAGCTAGCTCCTTTGGTGTAGAGCTATGCTGTCCAGCACCATAGCTGCTAAGACACTCATGGCTATTGGGCACTTGCAGTGTGGCTAGTCTGAAGTGAGATGGGCTGTCAGTGGAAAATACATCCTGGATGTCAAAGACTTAGTATGAACAAAAAAAGTAAAATATCCTAATACTTTAAAAATACTGATAAGATTTTAGAATTATAATATTTTGGACAGATTAGGTTAAATAAAATATATTATTAAAATGATTTTTACCTTTTTTTTGGTTTTTTTAATGCAGCTATAAGAAAGTTGAAAATTACATGTGGTTCATGTTGTGACTTACATTGTTATTGGACAGAAATGGTATAAAGAGCAACTCCTCAGAGAAATGGTTGCTGCACCCTTCCGTCTTGGCAGTTTTTCAAGATGGTCTTGCCTTCAGATACTAGGTGCTGTTACCAGACCATATCTTTTCATTTTATCTTCAGAATATACATACAGCCCCGCTGCAGCCCTGAGAAGGCAGGAACCATGTGCTTAGCTAGTCCCTGCAGTACAGCTGCATAGCTGAGGACACTGTGGTTTGAAATCTTGACTGACCCCCTTGAAAACTTCTCATGCCCTGGTGCGAACATTTATTCCCAATTCCAAGTAGGCCTTAGTCAGCCGGCGATTCTCAGTAAGCCTGGTCTGATTATTTCCTAAGACCCATGAAATCAAGGGAGACAGTGATGTGAAAGAGCACGGGACCCAATTTAGTTGCTGTCTTTGTGATTGTTAGTAACAAAATCTTATCTTTGTTCATGAGAATGGAGAAGAACAGAAGCAGAGTCCCAAATTATTTGTATTGGAATTTGCCTGTGTCATGTGATTTGGGGAAGGGGCAGCAAAGGAAAGTGGATTGCCCCTACTTAATTAATTTTAACTTAATTAATTTTAATTTTACTTAATTTTGCTGAGGCCAGAACTAATGCTGCATTCTATTTATTTATTTATTTTTGGCTGCGTTGGGTCTGTTGCTGTGTGTGGGCTTTTCTCTAGTTGCGGCGAGCGGAGGCTCCTGTTAGTTGCGTTGCGTGGGCTTCTCATTGTGGTGTCTTCTCTTGTTGCAGAGCATAGGCTCTAGGCGCATGGGCTTCAGTGGTTGTGGCATGTGGGCTCAGTAGTTGTGACTCAAGGGCTCTGGAGTGCAGGCTCAGTAGTTGTGGGTCACGGGCCTAGCTGCTCTGTGGCATGTGGGATCCTCCCGGACCAGGGTTGGAACCCATGTCCCCTGCATTGGCAGGCGAATTCCTAACCACTGCGCCACCAGGGATGTCCCCCCTGCATTCTCTTGACACACATTTTTTCTATGCCTCTGTTCTTTCCTCTATCAAGTATGTCCTTTGTGCTGTCTCCATTTGGAAATGTCCTACTTATTCCTCAAAATCCATCTCAAATAATATCTCTGTTAAACCTGACTGCTTGGGTCTCCTGATACAGAATTTTATTTGTACCCAAATTCCAGCACTTAACAAACAGTGCTTGTAATTTATCTACTTCTCTCCCCACTAGACATATGCTCTTTGCGGGAAGGGACTATCTCTTTATCATTTTTGTATATCCCATACCTGTTGCCCTCTCACACTGTCTAGTGCATAGTAGAGTAAATGTTTGTGGAATAAATGAATGGATGAATGAATGAGTGAACTTATTAACTACAGAAGAGTAGTGATTGGTAAAAGAAGTGGGTGCCAAGACTTTTTTTCAAATACTGCTTGCCAAATTTACATGCAAATGAAGAGCAGAGTGTACATTTCATTTACACTTATATAATGACCACAATTAGAATAACAAACAAGAGGCTGTTTATATATCCAACTGGAATTCCTGAGGCTTCCATATCCATCATAAAGCACTGTGTGGAAATGCTTTCATGAGCTCCTAGAAAAGCCACATGTGACATAATTTACCCCAAGCTTTGCAGCCTCCCAGGGGAAAATCCCCACAGATCCCAACTGTCACCTGTGCACAAAGCCACCTAGGTGAAGTTGGAGTATGATATATGTAATAGGGATAGGGGTGCAATTCCATAAGTTTAGGTCAGCTGGGGCATGCTACCCATTTCTAATGCTCCATAGATTTTCTGTGCTATAAAAGGCTAGGCAATCTAGCTGGATCAAGAGTGAAAAAAGTAATCAACACAGAGAAGAAAAATGAATGTTTCCTTTTTAATTTAGAAATTACTGGATTTTTATGTCCTGCATTTACCCAACTGGGGGATTTGAGTAACAACTGAAAAATTGTAATCCATGTCTTTCTTTTTTTCATTTTTTTTGCATTGGTGCAGCTATAGTTTTCCAGATGGTCACACATATAACACGATAATACAGGTAGGTGTGCACTGTGATGGCCCTACTATAGGCCATAATACTTAATAGCCAGGCTAGAGCCCAGACGCACTGATTCTAAAACTTTTGCATTTGTTTCTTCGCATATGAGCTTCAGCATCTTCACACTGTATTTCATGAATTTCTAGAAAAATAGAGAATTTGGTTGCTATAGAGGTTCTTATCAATTTTACAGAAGTTTCTGTAATACAATGGAAAACAGACTGAGCTGAAAAAAAGTCCCTCCTGAGGAGTAAAGGCCATTCTGTTGTAGGAGAGTTTTATAGGGAAGGGAGGGTAGACATTTCCGCCAGGCTTATTGACATATGAATTACATACGGCCAGAAAGCATTAAAAGAAGAATGTCATTTTAAAACAATTCGGGGGCTTCCCTGGTGGCGCAGTCGTTGAGAGTCCGCCTGCCGATGCAGGGGACAGGGCTTCGTGCCCCGGTCTGAAAAGATCCCACATGCCGCGGAGCGGCTGGGCCCGTGAGCCATGGCCGCTGAGCCTGCGCGTCCGGAGCCTGTGCTCCGCAACGGCAGAGGCCACAGCAGTGAGAGGCCTGAGTACCGCAAAAAAAACAAAAAACAAAAAAAAAAACAAACAATTCGGGAAGAGCCTTGCTTTGTGCCATTTCTTATGAAACAGTCTGGGACTCTGGAACAAGATATCAGAATTTAATATCCCAGCTAGTTTATGAAAAGCACTGAGTAGCAGGCTTTTTGCTTTAACCTTTAAGAATTTCCAGAAGCTCATTGTCCAGACCATCTCACCCTCCTAGGTTAATGAGGTAGCTAACAGGCCACAGTAGAAAACAGCTGCCCAATCAAGTTATGACAAACAAGCAAAAAAAAAAAGAGGCCTGAAGTTACACAGGCTTTTATTGTCTTTCAAAGAATGTAAGAATGTACAGTGGCATCATCATTCTGTGTCTCCTTGTGATGGATTGCAAAATGAATCAGAAAAGGCTCAACACGAATCTGCTCTCAGGACAATGCTTGTAATCAAAATAGGAAGTGGTACAAATGTAAGCCATTCTCCTTGCAGTTTAAAGATTATAAATCCCTATTCACCTGTTACGATCCGGAGCCTACTTGTGATTTTTATAGTTCTTTATACGCACAGAATTTTAAAACCGCAGGGTAAAGGGGCTACAGCTGTTCTTTTTCCGATTTGGATGTTTAATCTGCGCTTGGCGCGTGGCACCCTGGTCTCCGCTGCCTCTGCCCATCTGCAGCCTGAGCCTGCTGCTGACGCCTCGCACAGTTTAGCCCACCAGTCTCTTCCCCTCCCAGGGACTAAAACACAGCACTGACTCCTCCAAGGGGCTCTGAAAAAATTTAGGAGCACTTGTCAAAGGTTTTGTTCTTTCTCAGAGAATTGAACCATCCTCATGTTCGTTATTTAGTTTAAAACGGAAGTGGGAGGTACAGTAGGTTTGGACCCCGAAGACTTGGATTTTTATCTTCAGTGTGCCTCTTTTTAGGCGTTTGACCTTCTTTCTCTGAGACTTTGTTTTCTCATCCAGCAAGTAACTGCACTACCTATTGCATGGGGCTGTGTTGAAGATCAAAGGAGCTAATGTGTATGATCGTGCTTTGGGAACTACGACCAGCTTTTATTTGAAAATTTAATATTTGTTAAAGTGGTGTTCTGAGACCCGTTTCGACATGTATGGAGGGGAGAGTTCCCCACAGCAACAAACAGTGCTCCAGACGCTAGCTGGGTGTCCTCCAATTTAACTGAATTCTGATACTATGTACCTGGAGATGGAGTCAGACTCCACAGGTGAAGCGTTTGGTCCTATGAGACTGCCCCCTACCCACCATATCTTCAGATGCCAGTCACAAGCCCGAGATTGATACCTTTACTTCTGACCAACTGGTTATGAATCAGAGTTTCTCAAGATTCCCTCCTTGGGTTTGATTAATTTGCTAGGGTGGCTTACAGAATTTACTAGGTTATGGGTTTATTATCAAAGGCTATAACTCAGGAGGAGCCAGAAGGAAGAGATGCTTAGGGCAAGGTATGGGGAAAGGGTGTGGAGCTTCCATGCTCTCTCCAGGCTCACCACTCTCCCTGACCTTCACGTGTACATCAACCCCATAGCTCTTCTAATAACATCCATTTTGGGTTTTTCTGGAAGTTTCATTACATAGGCATGATTGATATAATCATTGGCCATTGAGTCAGCCTCCAGTCCCTTCCCCCTCCCAGAAAGTCAGGGGATGGTGCTAAAAGTTCCAACCCTCTAATCACATAGTCGGTTCCATTGGCAACCAGCCCCCATCCTTTGGTGCTTTCCCTAAGTCACCTCATTAATATACCAAGAGACACTTCTATCACTCTCCACACTTAGGAAATTCCAAGCGTTTTGGGAGCTGTTAGACAGGAAATGTGGATGCAGACCAAATATATATTTCTTATGAATCACAATATCACAAATGTAAAATGTTGTTAGTATTGATATTGGCAGTGCTGCGGTGGAAAAGCCACATGGGAGATAATAGTCATAGTGATTTGTGACCGTGTAGATTTCTTAAATACACTGAATACTTTGAGCTAGATTTTTCTTGTTTATAAAAGACTCTTAGCTGTGAATGAAGTCCCTTGGGAGACCCAGTTCTTCTAGTGCACTTGGGTGATGCTGGGTGTAAGAAAAGATATTTCCTTAGCTGTGTCCTAGGGGACAACAGAGGTGATACACTCTCCAAGGTGCTCAGCTTATACCCTGTAAGAATCTTTGTTGGATATTTTGTTGTCACATACATTTTTCATTGTTTTTTCAAATTGAAGTTCTCCAGGGATGACCAAGATAAATATTCACATCCCCCAGATATTTACAGATACAGTGTATGAAGTGTTATGCTTATTATCTCAACACTTCTCAATTTGAAGTGCTTTCTATTCATCACTGTAGTCGTATCTTGAAAAAGACATCGAGGCTTTCCTATTAATACAAATTTATCAAAAGGATCCTTTTCCTATGCTCTGAGGAGCCCATTTCCCTCTGAAGTGACCGTCCTTTCAAAGTTATTGTATTTTTTGTCTACTGTGACTCTTTGTCAAGGCAGGTACCTTGTTGGCAAGTAATTCAAGTTTTTGACTGTGCTATGATGTCACAATTCCTGTTTTCTAGTCACTTTGTCTCTCCCTTGCAGTTGTGCCTTCTGCATAACCCATGGGGTCTTTCCACTCCAGCAGAACTTCTCATTCCCATGGTTACTGCTGACCAAGAGTCCAGTACTCTTAACTGTGGGCATCTTTGAGTTGGATATCCTGACACTTCCACATTTGGGGCAGTGAAAGGCCCGCGTACCTCAAAAAAAAAAATCCCATTTTTATGTAATATCATTTTAACAGAAATGTTCATTTTATGGAGGGAAAATGATAAAAATTTGAATGATTTTTAGGAGCCCCTTATACCCTTTTTATTGCATTTTGATGTGGCTTAATTCATTAACAAAGGGGGATGAGTTGGAACTGTGGCATGTTTTTATCTCCTATCATTATTCAACAAAAGAGAATATTTTTTCAATAAAAATTTTAGAGCAAATTTCCAATTTTCCTTTTCTGAAAAATACATTTTTAAAAACGGAGTAACCTTGGACTCAGTTCAAAATTGGAATTTTACAGGCACTCTTGCAACTTATTTGTTCCTGGAGCAGTACCAGGGAGGTAAGATCTACTATTAGTATTTCTGTTTCTATTTCGCAGATTAGGTGAGTGATAGAGAAACAATGTGGGTTGTCTTTGGTCACAGCATAGCTACTTCATCTGTAGGAACTAGGCTGAAAACCAGTTGTGTTGAATTCTAAACTCAGTTGCTAAACATCCCCCTTCTCTTTCATCACCCCTATTTTTCTTCTCTATATAAGATTTTTGGAGAATTCACTCTCCTAGACAATTTTTTTTTTTTTTTTGCGGTACGCGGGCCTCTCACTGTTGTGACCTCTCCCGTTGCGGAGCACAGGCTCCGGACGCGCAGGCTCAGCGGCCATGGCTCACGGGCCCAGCCGCTCCGCGGCATGTGGGATCTTCCCGGACCGGGGCACGAACCCATGTCCCCTGCATCGGCAGGCGGACTCTCAACCACTGCACCACCAGGAAGCCCCGAGAAAGTTAGAAATATGTCAGGAATTAGTGAAATGTGACCCAGAGACATGAAGTGAGCAAATGCTTTAGAAAAATGGCGCTGATAGACTCGCTTGACACAAGGTTGCCACAAGCCTTCAAGTACAATGTCAAGTCCCAACTCTGGAGTAAAGCTGCCTGGGTTTGAATTGGAGCTTTGATACTTTCTAGCTCTAAGGAAGTACTTCGCCTCCTGCTCCTCAGGTTACTTATCTGTAAAAGGAGATAATAACATTTCCTGTCTCAGCACTGTAGTGAGGACGAGAGGGCAATGCCTAGCTTACTGTGAGTTGTCAATAAAGGCATTATTGCTTCAGTGTTTAAAAATCATTTCATATTTCATTATCTTATTTGCTCCTTACTGAGACCTCTTTAGGTAGGGAAAAAAATTATTATCCCTCATTACAACACAGGTAGGGCTGAAACCCACGTCATCAAAATCAAAGCGCGTTTTGCTTTCCATGTCATGATTACCACCATCGTCAGCTAACTTGAACTGAGCAGTACCTGTGAGAGGTACTCTTCTTAGGGCTTTACATTTAATAGCTGTACTACACCAACTTCCTCTTCTGGTTTTAGGGAATTGCCTGACATAGCTATTCATATCTGTAAACCTACTGAACAAGGCTTAGAGAAAGACTGGTTTGTTATCCATATCAGGGATTTAGTCTTCCCATTTCTCAGTGAATATTTACCTTTTTACTTCCCCAAACACTTATTTAAAAAGAAAGTTAAATTCTTGACTATTAATGCATACTAGTTCTGCACATTGCCTTTGATCAATAAAGGATCACAACAAAAGAGCATATCCAGTATTTAATTTTCAAGTTCCCATACCATTTATTAAATAATTACGTAGAGAGTAATTTTAATCTCTATTTCATGGAGCCTGAGTGTTTCTGGCTTCTTTTTATTGAGGCACAAGCAGGATATGCTTACATTTATAACTTTTGTTATGCTCTTTGGGTCTGTTTTCTGATTTTCCCTCCCTTTGATCACTTGTCAAAGATAGGTGCCTGCCCCAGGTGTGTCATTACATTCTATTACATCTTGACAATCTGCTGCTTGTCAAGGCTGCACGGTAGTCCTTTGTATCCATGTCCCGAGAGCCCAGGGAACTGCTGAGTGGATCAGGCAACTTGTGAAATATCTGATTGAACTTGGACTCCATCACCCCATCTCAGTGAATCAAGCCACTATAAATCAAAGCTTTGCTCTGCCAGTGGTCTCTGAACTTTCAATACATTTTGTTTTAAAGGACTTTGGTCTGTGATCGTCTCATATTTTATAGGGTGATATCCTGTGAGTACAGGGAAAGAACGAAACAAAACAATCAGGAGAAAGTTATGAGGAACACAAGCAAGGGAGATAGGGACAACTCACATGTGGTATCAGTTATTAATTAATTAATTAATTTTTGGTTGTGTTGGGTCTTCATTGCTGCGCACAGGCTTTCTTTAGTTGCGGCGAGTGGGGGCTACTCTTCGTTGCCGCACCGGACTTCTCATTGTGGTGGCTTCTCTTGTTGTGGAGCACGGGTTCTAGGCGCGTGGGCTTCAGTAGTTGCAGCACGCGGGCTCAGTAGTTGTGGCTTGCAGGCTCTAGAGCACAGGCTCGGTAGTTGTGGCGCCCGGGCTCGGTTGTTCCGCTGCATGTGGGATCTTCCCAGACCAGGGATCAAATCCGTGTCCCCTGCATTGGCAGGTGGATTCTTAACCACTGTGCCACCAGGGAAGTTCCAGTTTTGTTACTTTTATGGTTATGGTTATGGTTAACACCATAATTGGTGCTCTGTGTTATAGTTACTTCAGTGACCTTCTGGACTGTGTATCCCATGGATGTTTGGTGGAGGTAGTCATAAAAATTTTTATGCCACCTAGAGTTCTGCAAATAAAATGTTTCCACTGGCTTCTGTCTATGCAACAGCAGTTATCTGAGATGCAAGTTTTCAGAATATATAATTTTTTTTCCTGTAAACAGGCAAAGAAAAGCTGATATGAATTGGTCTTTCTCTGCAGAGTGATACTAAATAATAATATTTTAAAGTTTTTTCTTATTATCAAGGAACATATACTTATTGTATAATATTAGGGAAAAGATAATAAAATCACCCAGAACTGTCTCCACTAAAGATAACCATTTTTAATATCTTATTGTATGTCCTTCCAGTCTTTTATATGCATATATTTTATAACCTAGTTATAATTGTGCTTATATAGTTTTATATCTTTTTTCTTTTAACATGATAAATTTTTTACATTGTGATTAGGTTAAGCATTGGATAGACTGTCATTAATCATTTAGTCTATTACCTATGTTGGAAAATTTTGGTTGAGTTCATTTTATTTTTCTATTTAAAATAACCCTGTGATGAATATAAACTTTTATAACATGTATTTGATTATTCCTCTAGTATAGTTTCCTAAAAGAAATTTTAGGGCAAAGGCTATAAACATCTTTAGCGCTCACGATACACACTGACAAATTGCTTTCTAGAGAGGTTTTAAAATTTATCCAATTTTCTGTTCCATCAGAAGCAAATAGAAACAAACAGTATATACTATCAATAGTGTGTAGATACCAAGGTACACCTGGTTCTCTTCAGAGAAGTCACTTGGAAAGCTCTTCTTATTTCAGTGCAGTTGCCTTTGTGCCTGCCATTACTTCAGAGAGGCACACAGTCTTGGACACAGAGTAACATTACTCAGTTGACCATCTACTGTAGTCACTGATCTGGGTTCTGAGTAAAATTTGGCTGTTTTCGAAAATTGCAACATCTGTGCTCAAAAAGATTGGCCATCCTTGAAGCTACAAAAAAGTATGAATTACCAGTTCTGAGGTTGTACCTTGCTAGCAAGTAACAAACAGCATTTGTTACTTACTTTTCCTTCTTCAAGAACCCTGCCCCTGCTGAATGCTGTTGTGATCATTAAAGCAATGCTCCAGAAAGGCTGGCAGGGAGGAGGAAGACAGAGACAGTGTGGTGCGTGCTGTCCATAGCCACTTGCCCCAGCAGTTTATAAGTAGCTGTGCTCACTTGTCTGATTTGATGCAGAGAACAAATGTAGACCTGCAAATGGGGGATTAACATAGTGTATTCATGATAAGATAATTCTACTAAAAGAAACAATTTGGTTTTTTATGGAATGTGTTTTACTTGATGACAGAGAGAGAGAGAGGGAGAGAGAAGGGGAGAAGGTGAGAGAGAGACAAGGAGCAGAGAGAACGCAAATGCACGTGAGACAGAATGTTAATAATTGGGGAAATCCACGCCAGGAGTATATCAGTTATATTGTACTATTCTTGCCACTTTTCCATAGGTTTGAAAAATTTGAAACTGAAAAGCTGAGAAAAACATCTGTAAAAGGAAAATTTTCCTTTTACTCTTCTAGGTTATTGGTTCAGATCCACCTGTAATAAAAAGACAGATTAGCAGGAGAAAAACATATTTAATTTACGTATGTATGTGCAGGAGCCTCACCAAGATATGAGACTCAAAGAAGTGACCAAAGCAGGAAGCTTTTGTACCTTTTAGACAAAGAAACAATACATTTGTTTATAATTACCAAGACAGAGGTGTTTGGGCTGGGGTTAGTAAACAGTGAAGAAATAACGAGGTTTGTTTAATATAGCCTTTTATGGCCCCGATTTCCCTGTCTCTGGCAGTAAGGATGTCTTTTACCTCCTTTTACAGAGAAGCGTACCTTTCATATGGGAGATTTATTTCCTGCTTTCGGGGGACGAAGGGAGTTCAGAATGTTCTTCTTGCATTGGCAGTTTCTCAAATACCTTTAATTCAAAATAATAAGTATGCCAGTGTAGCATATTTTAGGATGACATATTCTGAACCCCTACACATGCAAACAATACCAAAGTGCCTTGAAGAATGATGAAGGAATGACTGAGAATGATCAAGTACCTGACATTAAGGAAGACATGGATCAGAACACACAGGATTTTCATGTGATCATAGGTGGCCTCCTTTGGGATTCCTCCTCTGGGTGTGGGACTCCTGAACTTGAACTATTTCTTACAGAATAATACCCAGTGGCAGTCTCCTCAAATCCATTTTATGGACAGAATTAATCACCCTGATGTAGACAAGTTGGAAAGAATCTGTTTAGATAGTTTGAAAGATAAGTTGCCCCTAGCTCTAGAGATCAGCAGAGCTCTGCTTCCCATCTAGATATGTCAGTAAATGATGGAGGGACATAGGAGAAATGATAGGGGAAGACAGAGGAAACGATTGAAGCATTTAGGTCATGGACTAGCTATACAATTAATAATATTTAAATTGGTCTGATCATCAAGCGTATACCACTTCTTTTTGGCCCATATGTCTTTCTTTTGTTTTGCTTCATGTTTTTGAAATGTTACAGAATAAAATCCTATCTATCTTAGAATAAAATGGCAGAGGAAAAACACATTTTCTGTAATTACTGAACTTTTAATTTTTCGTTCTTTTGGTGCATAAACCTTTGCAGAAATGATCATATTAGGAAATATTTTTGGACCAAAACCTAAGAGTAGCATATCATCAGGCCCTGTGTCATGTTAACTTTGAACAGACAGGAAAATATTTTCCAATATGATAAAAGAGCAATTCTCAAACTTTAATGGGCATATATAAATTACCTAGGGAGCTTGTTAAAAGTACAGACTTTGAGGTAGTAGGTGTGGGGAGGAGTTTAAGATTCTGCATTCCTCATGAATTCCCTGGTGATGCTGGTGCTCCTGCTTCATGGATCACATTTCAAACAGCAAGTATGGGACAGAACAAGTCTTTAGAGTCAAGCAAGGCATTAACCTCTTTGGGTGTTGGTTTCTTCAATTATAAAGGGAGAAAATGCATACATGAAGAAATTCTTATGAAGTGGATATAAAATAAGCATTCTGAAAGTACTTTGTAAACTTTGCTTTCTCTGGTATTATTTTTTTTTAAACTAATATATTGCTTTACAAATCCTTCATCTGCATTATTGCTATTCAAGGCTCTTGACACTAAGGTTGAAACAATGAGCGAAATTCATTCCTATGGACATTGCTATTATACCTATTAAGAATTCTAATTATTTGATACCTTGTTGAAGAGCTATGAGTGTTGATTAATTTTTTTCTGAAAAAAAGTTTCTTTTGAATTTCCATTTTATATCATCCTTCCTAAGACCAACTGGAACTGCCTTCCTTTCCCTACCCAAGCCCCAGCCAAAAACAACCAATGGATATTTAGTATTGGATTTGGGGGAAGTATTGGATTTAGTATTTGGATTTGAGTCAAACAGTGAAACCATAATCTAATAATTGTAACTATATTATTTTCAAATATAATCTTTTAGCACTGTGGAATGAGAGAACACTAATTTTTGAAGAACAAAGATAAAGCAATTGAACAGCTACTGAATATCAACAGGGCTTTCAGAAAACAGGCAGTGCTAAGATTCCATCCCAATTAAAAAATTAATTAAAGTATTACAGAACATAGAAATTCTTTTGGAAATAAAATTTTAACACTGAAGTTAAATTCAAAGCTCAACAAGTTCTGTTTCCTAGAGATGTTATAAGGATATATATATGTATATATATATATATATATAAAAAATGTTATAAGGATATAAATATATATATATATTTATTAATAGGAAGTTCCTGGACAGTGGTCAAAAGGGATAACAGCAGAACTGGCTGGATGGGAGGCTGAGCCATTTTTCTTAGACTCCCACATTTGGTTACAGACTCAAGTGTCCATAGAAAGAAATTATTTTCCAGTACTTATGAGAACAGAACTGAGATGCCTTGCTGGTGTGAGTCTAGAAACAAAAAGGAGTTTCTTAAACGTCCCTGTCTTTAACTGACTACCATTATATTAATAACTAACCTGAGGGAACATGATGGCAATGATGATGATCTCTGGGTGGAGTGGGGTAAAAGAGGAAACTATTTGATAGAGGTGAGAATTAAGCAAATGGTCCACAGGGAAATCAAGGTTGTAATTTATTTCAAAGTTTCAAAATATTTATATCTTGCATAATTACGACTACACAAATCTAACATATACGTAAGGCTAAATTATTGATTCCTTTACAATCTCACCGTATAATGAAAAATTCAGCACTAAATATTGTATTCCCTTTTTTCCTTTTCATGTTATTAATGTACTCTGAGATCTTATTTTTTCCATTATTTTTAAAATTTACATTTTCTTGTTTATTTTACTCTGTATATGGGTCCCATCTTCTTACTCTATCTTCAAACCGCCTTGTTGTTAACTGAGGTCTTGAGTCATGGCTCTTGACTCATTATCTTGTCAAATATATGCATTTGTGTTGAGTCATTTAAGGGGAGGGGATATGAAGGATCCAGAGAAAAGAATACAGATGTTAGTGAAATAACTGATGATATCAGCCATACCACATAGGGCTAATTCTATAAGGATTGAGAAAGTATATTATCCATTTTATAATTTAAAAAAATCTGCATTTATATTATCCATATCTGTATATGGTATGTGACTAATCCTTAATGAATACACATGAATATGCACATATACTGTAAGTGGACTTGGGTAGACCTGGCGTACTTTAGTCAACGTTGAAAGAGCAAGACAGGTGAAAGAGGCAGCAATGGTTGTTTTATAAGCTGTTTAACTAAGAAAGACGAATTTGAGGAAGAGTCAGGCCAAACTTGCTGAGAACATTTATTGCTGCCAGTTGAGATTAACGAAGTGTAGACCCTCTTTGCCAAGAGGGGCACCACCTCATTCTTTTGGCGTAGGCCTTTGTTGCTGGGTTGTCACAGTCAGGCTGGCGGGATGCCATTGGCCCTTTTTCTGGAACGTCTCGGTGGTGTTGCCTGCTCTCCAGTGACTAGCTTTTGCTGCACAGTTTGAAGCCGCTTCATTTTTGTTTTTTGCCTTCGAGCAGTTCTCTGTTTTTTAGTTTTTAAGAAACTATCCTCTAATTGGTATAGAAAGTCTTCAATTCGTCCAACCTAGAAGAAATAAACAGATACAACAAGATTCATTGTTGTTTCCCCAGGTTCTGTGTACTTAGGAAAATGGTGAGGAATTTAAAAGTAACCGGCACATACAGGTCCAGGTTGGAACAGAACTGGCGGAGACAGACACAATTAAATATAAATCCCCCTTTTTGTTTTAATTTCAGGGTCCTTTGTTTTACGAACGTGAAGCAGACATGCAGGAATTTGCTTTGCCACTCAGTCCTATATATTGGGGATGGGACTGGGGCTTATCATCACCTGCTGTCTTTACTGGTCAGTAAAACCAGGGATTTCGAAAAGGAATAAATGGTGAAAAATTATTCAATTTTCTAAAAGAATAATGAAACAAAATCTACTCCCCTCAAAACCAGAGATTCTAGCACTGGTATACCCCAGGCCAACTTGGGAGAAAAATGAATATTCCACATTGTCTTAGCAAGAGCCATTTCTCTTTTAAATCAAAAGTTGAAATAAAATAAGATAAAATAACGATATACAAAACAGTAGTTCTTAGAAATAAATCATTTGTCTTTCTCCAAAGAAAACTTATCATTATTCAGTGACAGTTGGTTGAATGTATTATACTATTTATCAGAGTAAAACAGTTTACATATCTGCTGAGTTGGGCTTTCATGATGAATAACAATTCATACTTAACCCTGATTCCCAAGACCTGCATATTGTATTAGTCTAAAATCACTCACTGAAGAACCTGTTGTCATAAAGTTAGCTCAAAGCTAGAGCACTTACTCTTCAAGGTATATTAACATATTGTCTGCTTAAGATAAAAGCACTTACAAGTTCAATTTTCCAATTTTGAGCTCTACTTTTAAATCACTTAATTTATCATTCAGAGTAATATCCAAAAGATAATTCAGATTGTCAAAAAGAGAGTAATAAATGGTAGCACTCATTTATATGTTATAGTTAGGTCTTGTATCACACAAGGTGATGAAAACTGTCCAGTGGTTTCCTTAAGAAAATAAGATAATTTATTTATGTGAAAACAATTCTTTTTGAAAACCTAAAATTACTTCAGGTAAAGTTTTCCAAAAGTACATATTTATGATATCTGCTTATTGCAGCAATCATCAAAATGATTTGACAGAATATTTTTGGATCCTTTCATGAAGTCAATGCATTATTCTGTGTATTCCATCCATTTTTACTATCCAACCTACACCAAAACCATAAGTGAAAAATTAACACAGAGCACAATCAAAATAAACACGATGGATAGCACTTTACTGTTACTTCGATAGAGTTGATTACTCACTCATGTTATTTGCGCTGACAATGTATGGTTTAAGTCAAAGCTCTTTACAGTGATAATGTTTGCAGTTAGTCCAAGTACAGTTACAATTACAACCCTAATGCAACAAGAAAAACTTCCTTCAAGGATACAGGAAAATAATTGTTTTAAAATATCCATTAGGTGTCTGCTATCTTTTTTAAAGATTGTGTTTATTAAGAGCAGTGTTGACTAACTGGTTTGCCTTTCATTAAAAAAGACAAAGAAGAAACACAAGCTATGTCATTGGAATAGAGAGTACTGCTGAATTAAACTGGGAGGTCTAGAGTACAGACTATGTACATGTCTCACCTGGCCTAGGTGTTCACCTCCTGCCTGGTCTGTCTACATGCTATCCTTTTAACCCATTCTCCTAATATAATACTCATTCTCCTAATAAAAAGAATGATCTTTTTAAAATGTATATCTGGTCACATTTCCCCCTGCTTAAAATGCCTAAGGGATTCCCAAGCCCTTAACATGATCTACACAGCTCTGGGTGATCTGGTTACACTTCTGTCTCTAATTCTGTCTCCTGTCACTACATTTGCCTTAGCCCTGTGGTACATCACTCAGTTTTCTAAACACAACCGTGCAGCATTCTCTCTGCACCCTTGATCTTCCTAATTCTATGCCCTCTGATGGAATACTCCCATTGGAACCCTTACATATCCTCTGGATTTCAGGTGCAACATCAGTGCCTCAGGGACATACTTCTTGATAACCCAGACCAGGTTGGGGCTCTCAGTAACATATTCCCACAGCAGCCGATTCATCTCTTTGCATATTGTAAGTTTTTACTTAATTGTTTATAATGATTTATATAATATCTGTCTTCCCGTCTGGGCTTGCTCCATAAGGCAGGCAGCTAGGTCCATGGTGTTCACTATTCCCAATAACTAGGATATGGTAGACCCTCAACAATCCTACTCTCTGATAATAGAGCTGAAGACATCAGTGTGTTCAGAAACCCATGTGTTTTTCCATACTCAAAGTGATGACTGGTATGAAGCATATCAGAAGGCTTTCTTTTCTCTTAAAGATTAATCACTTTCATATCCCATCATTCTATTACCATTGTTTAGCTTTGAGTCTAGGCAAGGTAATAACAAGGTGGGGTCTCCGTACTTGAAACAACCCAAAGTAGAAAGGGCACTGGGAAAGGAGTCAGGAGTGTTGAGTTCTGTTCTCGGCCTGGCTTATAATCTTGATCTGTGACACCAGAAAAGTCACTGGCCTTTCTGAGCTTCAGTTTTCACCAGCCTTTAGTAAAGAAAGGGTTAGCCTCGATAATTTCCAAGGACACACCAAGCCAAAAAATTCCATGACTTGTACTCACATCAGATTTAAGTTTGTCCAGTCTTAAGATGTGCCCTTACAATTTTCAAACCAGAGGTTATTCTCTTAGATTATACCATTAGATGAATGACAGAACATGCAGTAAAGTAAGTCAGTTTTAGCTTCTGTACTTACTGAAGTGTAGGAGAGCTGCAACATGTTTTCAGTAAAGCTGGTTCTTTATTTTCTTTTTTTAAGTCAAGGAAAGAAAAATGATGGTTGAAGAGAAAATAGATTCATATAACTAAGAAGAACAGATTGCAAATGATAGAAATTTCTATAAAGCCCTTAGGGAAATAAAACACAAAGAAATATGTAAGGAAGGAAATGAGCCAGTTTTTTGGAGCAGAGGCCTTATTAGACCTTCTTTTTAGTATAGGGTCTACTTGCTTAACTATATCAGATAGTCTCCTTGGTCATTCTGGGTCTAATTATCCCAACTGCAAAATGGGCAGATAACATTTTCTTGTCTATCTGTGCGCCAGTGCTGACTTGGCATTACTGAGATGTGAATATCAGACCAAATGAGTTTGTAGAGAATTTGGGGATTCCGGATGATTGAGGGGAACTGAAGTTCTTAGTAAAAGGGCAGATTCTCACCTATCATATGGTTGTCAATCATAATCCTCATCAAAGAGTTAGGAAATTGTTATCGACTAGTTTCTGAGGATTTTTAAATTCTTATGCACAAAAGTCTGTCAGTCATGACTTACTGTGGAGTCAAAAGTTCAGAACAAAGATGACTTTGAAACCATAAAAGAGAAGACAGCCTGAGAAGTACAGGAGATTTCAAAGTTGAAATTCTAACAGTACAAATACAAATAATACCAATTAGGAAGAAATGTGGAGGTAACTAAACAGACCAATATATATTACAGGAAAATTTCTAGTCAGCTCAGATCTCAAAGGAAGTACTTTCATTCTTTCATGAAAATATTTATTAAACATCTACTGTGTACAATATTTGGCACTGTACTAAGGTGATAAGCAAAAATATCGAGATGGTTGTTTATGAGGAACTCATTCATGTAGGAGAGGCTGTTAATGAAAACATGATTGCAACAAAGCATGAATGTTTATATAAGAATTATGTACAAAAAGTTGTGTTAGCAAAAACGTCAGAACAGTGAATTCTATCTGAAGGAATGTGGAGGCGTATTGGAGGTGATAGGAGCTGGGTCTTTGCCAGGACAAGAAACTCATTCCAGACAGAGGAAATGGCATCCAAAAAAGCAAGGTTGTGAAAGAACATGGGCTATTTGATAGGGGTGGGTCACATAGCATAGATGTGGGCATGGGGGAACAGAGAGTAGAGATATACACAGCGGGAAATATAGATTGGGGTCAGCTTATAAAAAGTTGAAAAATACTTAGCTACGTGGTTAGGAAGATAAATCTGGTGCATTGTGTGGGGTGGAATGCAGCCAGGGAGACTAGAAGCAGGTGGATCAATTAGGGCCCAGTGCAATATGATATGAAAAATACTACTGGGGCCTGCATCAAGGATTTAAGAGATGTTTGGGAAGTAAGAGCTGTAGTCTTGATGAAAAATTCTGTGTTGGGGTTAGAAGGCAAGCAGAATTAGTAATGACTCTGAAGTTTCTCATTTGAGACATTGATGGTATCTTAATGAGGTAAGGAATAAAATTCAGTGAACAGTTTTAGGGAAAAAGGATGAGTTTGATTAGTGAGAAATGTAAGAGGTAGAAAAAGGTCCCATAATCAGGAATGTGTTAAAAAAAATGGACCTATAATAATAGCCTAGTACTAGGCTAAAAGTCAGAATGATGAAAACTCCTAATAGAAAAGAAAAAACAACCCACTATTTTGTAGTTTACCATGTGAAAAGCATTTTGGCAGTTAAAACAGTCCTAAGACAAACAAAAAATGACGCTTTCAGTTATTCAGAACAAAAAGGTGGTCATGGCAGAGAGACAGCCTGCTGGGTCAAAGTCAGATATATCTGGGTTGGAATCCCAGCTCCAGCATGTTCTTGGTGACTTTTGGGCAAACTTATTTAATTTCTTGGAACGAAAGTTTCTTCATCGTCAATTGCTTCACAGGGTCCTAATGAGATTAAATTAAACAATTTACGTGAAGTATTTGCATAGGTTTGAATTGCTGTTACTTAGTGGTAGTACTACTACTTGAATCTGGAAGTGTATGCCCAGTAAATAGAAAAAAATACAAATAAATAAAACATACCTATAAAAGTGAAATAAAATTAAAAGCTAAACAACTTTATCTAATAGTTCTTGTGTTTTTGACCTCCACTCTGTGGAGGTTGCTCCCTCAGTAACTGTGCTAAGTGTAGATGTTTGACATACTGTAAAGTCTTGTGATTAGATCTCAAAATTCCACTATATAACAGACAAAATTAAGAGGGGGCAGAGAAAGGAGTGGGAAGATATGAGTTTCTGATAGTACATGTTAGCTGCAAATTCAATGTAAATCAGCAGTATTCCCTGGTTACCCAAAACTGATCTGATTATAGACTACAATATTTCAAATGTGTCTCAAAGGGGGCGATAGTTTTTTCCCTTTTCTGGTCAGGTCCTGTTTCATATGGGCTATCATACTCGGTTCTGGGTATGTCCAGGGTCTTAACTCCAAATTGTATGATGAAACGTTGGAGGATCTGGAGGTGTTTACTGGGGAGAAGAGAATACGTAACAGGAATCTGTGATATCTTTAGGTATATCAGCATCGTTATGTGAAGGGGTGATGAATTTGTGTTAGTTTATACATTTGAAAGAGTATTATCTAGAATTACGAGTTTGATTCTCAGTTCTTTCACTGGTGATGTGACTTAAATTCTGAACTTTAATTTTCTCATCTCTAGTGGAAATAACAAATTAATAACCAGAGTCTATTTACAGGGTTTTTGTGAGGATTAAATGGCTTGATGTTTGTGGAAAGCTCTTCATAAATGTCTAAGTCCTCTACAAGGATTATAATAGCACATTGTGTAGTGCCTGGTGGTTTCATAATAGGTTCTCAATAAATATCTGTTGAAGTGATAAACAGCTGAATGAGTAGTTAAATGAATAAAAAAGTAGATATTATATTTTGACAACTGTATAGAAAATGGAAGGGGTTTTAGGGTAAGGTATAGTGACCCTCATCACCAGAGATTGGAAATCAAACATTAGATGACTTTTTGGGCAGGTATGAATTATTCGGGTCATGTGTGAGCTGGGGGTTGGATTAAAGAAGCTTTTAACATCCATTCCAACTTTAAGGTACTACTTTAATGATGTTTAGTTTGGCCTGGATTCACTCTACAGAAATGTGCTCAGTGGAAGAAGGACACGTTGCAGTTTGCCTTGTACCACATTGGAGAAGCACTATGGAAATGAGAGGGATCCAACCACTTCTGTTGTTGTAGTTTTGTATATAAAGAAAGGTATCGAACTGGTTGATATAAACACCCATGGATACTAGGGTTCTCAGTACTTCGTTATATTTTACTTATAAAACGATCATATCTATAAGACCTATATCTTTTTCTCGATGTCTCAATATTTTATCTTGCATCCAAAGGACCCCTATTACGGATTAGCTTAACACTAGAAGGTAGTTTATAGCACACTTTCTTTCTTACCCTATTAACTGCTTCAGATTATTCAATCATCAGATTATTCGTTTTCTCAGTTAATGATTTTTTTTAGCATATCGAAACTTAAGATTTTTCTACTAGATTCCAGGATAAAATGCAACGTTTTTACAGATTAAAATGTTTTCCCACGTAAAACCACTTCATAGTCACTTTCAGTATAGGCGTGATAAAAAGTACTTGAATATTTTCTCCAATAATCTTTTACTATAAAATTGGTTTGTATCTTTTGTGTAGGTGGGAAGTATGGGGATGCCCTGAGGTCAGGAGACCCTCCGTTCACTTGAGAGCTTTCTTGTAAGGAGGATTGCTACTGACTCACTCTCATTTTGTGGGGCTGACTGTGGCTTCATTTGCACATTGATCCAACCTATTTTCATTTGGTAATTGAAGGCATGTGAGCCAGAGGTGAAAGCAATAGTACCAGTTTCCATTTCTTATGCAAAGGCTGACCATGAGACCAAGGGCATTGCTGGGGGAGAAACTGAGTTTTAGAACATAGAGAGTTAGAAATGGGGACAAACTAAGGAAAAAAATGACAAGAAGCTCAACACAAGCAAAGCTGATAAGAGATGATAACAGAAAGGGACACACAGCCATGGCCTAATAGAGCTTTGGAAGGGGAGTCATTCAGATGTGGTGAGAGTGAGGAGAGTCACTGTGAAGATCTGGGTGGCCCTTTCCCTGCCAGAGTCATTTAAAATGAAACACTACTGGGATGGGTTGAATTTCGTTCCCTCGAAATTCCTGTGTTGAGGTCTTAACCCCCAGTATTTCAGGATGTACCCTTATTTGGAGATAGGGTTTTTATAGAGGCCTTCAAGTTAACATGAGGTCTTTAGGGTGGGCCTTAACCCCAAATGACTGGATAACGGGATATTTGGACCCAGTCACTCACACAGGGAGACTAACTTATGAAGATGAAGGCAGTGGTTGAGGTGATGCTCCTACAGCCAAGGTACGATAAAGATTGCCAGCAAACCACCAGAAACGAGGGGAGAGGCATGGAACTGATTCTTCCTCACAGCCCCTCAGAAGGTACCAACCCTGCTGACACTTTGAATTTGGACTATCAACCTCCAGAACTGTGATGATAAACTTCTGTTGTTCAAGCCACTCAGTTTGTGGTACTTTGTTACAGCAGTCTTAGCAAATTAATACAGCTATAGACAGTCCCTGACTTATGATGGTTTGACTCAGAATTTTTCGACTTTATGATGATGCAAAAACAATATGCATTCAGTAGAGACCGGATTTTGAATTTTGGTCTTTTCCTGGGCTAGCAGTATGGGGTCTGATACTCCTGTGATACTGGACAGCTGCAGTGAGCTGCAGCTCCCTGTCAGCCCCGTGACCCGACGGTAAACAACCCATACACTTATAACCATCCTGTCCCCATACAACCGTCCTAGTTTTCACTTTCAGTACAGTATTCAGTACCGTAAATTACATGAGCTACTCAATACTTATTATAAAATAGGCTCTGTGTTAGATGATCTTGCCCAACTGTAGGCTAATTTAAGTGTTCTGAGCACATTTAAGGTAGGCTAGGCTAGGCTAAGCTATGATGTTCAGAAGGTTAGATGTATTAAGTAATTTCCAACTCACAGTATTTTTAATTTATGATGGGTTTATTGAAGTGTAACCCCAGTGTAAGTTGAGGAGATCTGTACTAAGCCATATAGCTCAATTAAGTTCTAATTTTCCCCTCATACATAACTTTGATGATTTCTACCTTTCACTTTTCCTGTCAGTTGATGCTCCCTACTTTGTTGGTGCCTCCTGCACAGGCTTAGTATATACCTTGGGAAACAGTGTAGTTTCTTTCCAATAATGGCAATTAGAGGAGGTTGATCTCAAACATAAACGCATGGGTAAATTACGCAGAGAAGGAAGACACTGGGCTTGAAATGGGACTTCCTATTGGATTTCATGTAGTCTGGATTTAGGAGAGAAGATTAGGTATGTTTGTACATGTTCATGCATCAGGAATTGGGTGCACAAAGGATTTTTTTTTTAAATAAAGCTTTTAAAGATGTCTTCTAAGAAGACAAAAGATAGATGAAATAAGAATTGGATCCTCAGGAATAAATATCATGTTTCTATGACTGTAGTGGTGGTTACAGAACGAGGATGTTTTTCCAGCGGTTAGCAGTGTGGACCACAGTGGATTTGATAACATTAGTTTCCTTGCTCTGTTCCAGTTTAGTTTCCAGACCAAATGCTTTTAAATATTTATCATCCAAAATGGTTTGAATTTTAATTCTTATTAGAATGACAATTGTTTTCAAACAGGCTTGAAATTAATTTCTAAAATAAACTTAGTTTCTGAAACAGAGTTGTTTCTGCTATTCATAGTATAGCAGTTTCCTTTAGCTTTTGGCTAGCATTCAAACAGGCAAACAAGCCTCATATTTCTCCATTTAAATTTAGTGAATTTTGTATGTTAGTTGGTATTTTAGTCATAAAAAAGTACAATGTGGAAATCTAGGTCATCTACCTGTGATATGTTACAAAATGTGCAAAAAACTTCCAGCTAAACTGGATTACCAAGTCCTAATTGAAAATTCCCATAATGATAGCACTTTAAAGAAATTATGTTTAGTATACAGTTAAAACGCAATTATGAAACCTTGCTATCACTTCGTTCACGAAACAATGCATCATGGCTTTTTAAAATTTTAGTTTTGGGGATTTCCCTGATGTTCCAGTGGCAAAGAATCTGCCTTCTAATGCAGGGGATGCAGGTTCGATCCCTGGTGGGGGAACTAAGATCCCACATGCTGTGGGGCAGCTAAGCCTGCACGCCACAACTACTGAGCTCTTGAGCCTCAACTAGAGAGCCCGTGTGCCACAAAGTACAGAGACCACGTGCCCTGGAGCCCGCGCCACAACTAGAGAAGAGAAAATCCGCACGCCATAACTAGAGAGAAGCCTGCGCGCTGCAGTGAAGAGCCTGTGTCCCCCAACGAGCGCCGCAACGAAAGAGCCCATGTGCTGCAAGGAAGATCTTGTGTGCTGCAGTGAAGAACCAACACAGCCAAATAAATAAATATTTTAAAAAATAAAATAAAATTTTATTTTTCCACATTGAATGGCATAATTTATTTGGAGGTTTGAGTATATATTTTTTAAACTTTTTATTTTGAGATAATTGCAGATTCACATGCATCAGTAAGAAGTAATGCAGGAAGAATCTGTGTATTCTTTATCACTTTGCCCTAATGGTAACATCTTGCAAAACTTTGGTAGAATATTACAGCCAGGATATTAACACTGATACAGTCAAGATATAGAACAGTTCCATCACCGCAAGATCTCTTGTGTTGCCCTTTTATAACCACACCCACTTTCTTCCTGGCTCCACCTCCTTAACCCCTGGCAACCACTAATCTGTTGTCCATTTCTGTAATTTTTTCATTTTAAGAAGGTTATATAAATGGAATCATATAGTATAGAACTCCATTATTCTCTGGGGATTTATTCAGTTTGTTGTGTGTATCAACAGTTTGTTCCTTTTTATTGCTGAGTAGTATTCCATGGTATGGATGCACCACAGTTTAATGATTCACTCTTTGAAGGATATCTAGATTACTTCCAATTTTGGGCTATTATCAATTAAGTTGCTATGAACATTTGTATACAGGTTTTTGTGTGAACATTAGACTTCATTTCCCTGAGATAAATAAATGCTCAGGAGTATAATTGCTAAGTCATTTGTTAGTTGCATAATTTGTTTTTTAAAGAAACTGTTATATTGTTTCCCTCAGTGGCTGTATTGTTTTACATTCCCACCGGCAATGGGTGAGTGACCCAGTTTCTCTGCATTCACACCAGCATTTAGTGCTGCTACTAATTTTTATTTTAGCCATTTTGATAGGTGTGGAGTGATTTCTCACATTGAGGTTTTAATTTGCATTTCCCTAATAGCTAATGATATTGAATATGTTTTAATGTGCTTATTTGACATTCTCTTTGGTGAAATGTCTGTTCATGTCTTTTCCCCACTTTCAAATTGAATTAACTTTTTAAATTTTTACTGTTGAATTTTGAGAGTTCTTTATAACTCGGAATACTTGTCTTTTTTTGAGCATGTGGTTTGCAAATATTTTCTGTCATTCTGTAACTTGTCTTTTCATCCTTTTAAACAGAATCTTTCACAGAGCAAAAGTTCTCAATTTTGATGAAGTCTAATTTATCAATTAGATTTTTAGGGATCATACATTTGGTGTCACATCCAAGAATGCTTTGCATAGACTAAGATTCCAAAGATTTTCTCCTATGTTTTTTTCTAAAAGTTTTACATTTTGAGTCAAGTTTTGTATCAAGTGTCAGACTTAGGTCAAGTGTTTTGTTTGTTTTTTGGTTTGTTTTCACCTATGGATGTACAAATACTCTTGCACCATTTATTGAAAAGCCTATCTTTGCTTTATTGAATTGCTTTTGTGCCTTTATAAAAAAATCAATTGAGCATATTTATGTGAATTTACTTACGGTTTTCAATTTTGTTTCATTGATCTTTGTGTCTACATTCCACTAATACCACAAAGTCTTGAGTACTGTAGCTATATAAAAAGTTTTGAAATCCAGTAGACTGATTCCTTTCAGTTCACTCTTTTTCTAAAGTGTCTTAGCTATTCTGTTTACTGTGGCTTTCCATAAATTTTAAAATAGTCTTGTCTTTATGAAAATTCTTACAGAGATTTTAATAGGAATTGCATTAAACCATCAATTTTGAGAGACTGATGTCTATACTATGTTGAGTCTTCCAATCCATGAATACAGCATGGCTCTCCATTTATTTAGATCTTTGCTTTCTTTCGTTACAGTTTCGTAGTTTTCAGTGTACAAGTCCTGTGTATGTTTTCTTAGAATTACACCAAAACATTTCACTTTTTCTGAAATTTGTAAATGGTACTATATTTAATATTTCACTGTCCCTGATTATTGCTAGTATATTGAAATACAATTGAGTTTTGTATGTTTACCTTGTAACCTTAATGAACTCACTTATTTTAAGATTTTTTGTTTTTGGTTTACTTTTTTTTTGTTTTTCTGTGTTGACAATAATACTTACATTATTGACAAAGTTTTATTTTTTCCTTCCTGATATATATGCCTTTTCTTCCTTTCTCTTGCCTTTCTGGAATTTCTAACACAGTGTTGAATAAGAGTGTTGAGAGCAGACATCCTTGTCTTGTTCCTGATTTTAGGGAGAAAGCATTCAGTCTTTCACAATTAAGTATGTTAGTTCTAGGATTTTTGTAGATGCTATTTAACAATTTGAGGAGATCCTCTTCTATTTGTAGTTGTCTGAGAGTTTTTCTCATGAATGGATGTTAAGTTTTGTCAATTTTTTTAATGCCTCAATTGATATGATTATGTGACTTTTTTTTCTGTATTTTGTTGATATGGTAGATTACATTGAATTTTAAATATTCAGCTAGCCTTGTTTGCATCTCTGGAATGAACCTCACTTGGTTATGGCATATAATTCTAATATATTGCTGAATTCTATTTGCTAACATTTAAAAAATTTTAAAAAGATTTTTACAGGTATATTCATAAGAGATATTAGTTTGCAGGGTTTAGGGGTATTTTTTTTTCTTTGGTTTTGGTTTTTTTTTTGGTACTGTTTTTGTCTGTTTGGTATCAGGTAATACTAACTTTATAGCATGAATTGGAGAGTGCTTCCTTCTCCTATACTTTTTGAAAGAGATTGTGTGGAACTGGTGTCAAACCAGCTGGGCTTAAAGATTCCTTTTGGGGGAGTTTAAAAATTATGAATTAAATGTCATTAATAGTTACAGAGTGATTCAATTTATTTCATATTGGGTGAGTTATGGTACTTTGTGTTTCTTGAGAAATCGGTACATTTCATCTACATTGTTAAATTTTTATGCGTAGAGTTAGTTGTAGTAGTCCCTTATTATAATTTTGATTTCTGCAGGGTCTATCCTGCAGTGATATCCTGTTTCATTCCTGATATGGATGATTTTGTCTTCTCTCTTTTTTTCTTCATTAGTTTTACAAGAGGTTTGTAAATTTTATTGATATGTTTAAAGAACCAGCTCTTTGTTTCATTGATTTTCTCTATTTTTCTGTTTTCCATTTCATTGGTTTCTAGCCTTACCTTTATTATTTCCTTTTATATTTCTGTTTTGGGTTTATTTTGCTCTTCTTTACTGGGTTTTTGAGTCAGGGCTTCAATTATTTTATTTTTATTTTTTGTGGTACGTGGACCTCTCACTGTTGTGGCCTCTCCCATTGCGGAGCACAGGCCCCGGACGCGCAGGCTCAGCGGCCATGGCTCACGGGCCTAGCCGCTCCACGGCATGTGGGATCTTCCCGGACCGGGGCACGAACCCGTGTCCCCTGCATCGGCAGGAGGACTCTCAACCACTGCGCCACCAGGGAAGCCCCAGGGCTTCAGTTATTGATTTGAGATTTTTTTCCTCTTTTATAACGTATGCATTTGGTGTTCTGAGTTTCTCTTTCAGTGCTGTTTTCGCTGTATCCCACAAAGTTTTATATGTTATATTTTAATTTTCATTCAATTCAGTGTATTTTTTCACTTTCCTTGATATTTCTTTTTTTGTTCCATGGACTATTCAAGTATTTAGAACATTTACTGTTATCGTTTTATTATTGATCTCTAGTTTGATTCTGCTGTAGTTGAAGAAAACCTTCCTTAATATTTCAGTTTTTAAAAATCTGTCAAAGTTTATTTATGGCCCAGGATATGGTCTATTTTGGTATATGTTCTATGGACACTTGAAAAGATGTGTATTCTGCTGTTAGTGGATGGATTATTTTATAAATGTTGGTTAGATCCCATTGGTTGATGGTGTTACTGAGTTCTGATTTTTCTGTTTACTTGTTCTATCAACTGTTGAGAGAGAGCGTTTGAAATCTCCAACTGTAATTGTGGACATGTTTAGTTTTCCTTTTAGTCCCTTGAGTTTTTGTTTCATATATTTTGCAGCCCTGTTGTTTGGTGCATACACATTTAGGATTGCTATGTCTTCTTGGTGGACTGATCCTTTTATTATTACATAATGTTTCTCTCTATAATGTCCTCTCTGTCCACTTTCTTTTCTCTGAAGTCTACTTTGTCTGATATTGATATAGTCGCTACTGTTTTCCTTATATTAATATTTGTATAGTATATCTTTTTACCTTTGATTTTTAGCCTGCCTATGTCATTATATTTGAAGTGAATTTGTAGACAGTATATAGTTGGATTATAATTTTAAATCAGTTTTGCCAGTTTGTGTTTTAATTCTTGTATTTAGACCATTTACATTTAATATAATTGTTGGTATGTTAGGACTTAGTTTGTCATTTATTTTTTGCTTTCTTTTTGTTCTCTTTGGTTTTTGCTTCTCTTTTTTTTCCTTACCTTCCTATGGATACTTGAACATTTTTTATAATTTCATTTTAATATATTTAGAGTGTTTTTAGTCTATTTTTTGTATAACATATTTAGTAGTTCTAGGATATACAGATATTTTCAGTCTACTGGTGTCTTTGTTTTAAGTTCTGTTGAAGTTAAGAAACCTTACCTTTTCAGCATGGACATATATACACTACCAAACGTAAGGTAGATAGCTAGTGGGAAGCAGCCGCATAGCACAGGGAGATCAGCTTGGTGCTTTGTGACCGCCTGGAGGGGTGGGATAGGGAGGGTGGGAGGGAGGGAGACGCAAGAGCGAAGAGATATGGGAACATATGTATATGTATATGTATAGATATAACTGATTCACTTTGTTATAAAGCAGAAACGAACACACCATTATAAAGCAATTATACCCCAATAAAGATGTTAAAAAAAATAGATAAGCAGCAAGGATATATTATACAGCACAGAGAAACACAGCCACTGTTTTGTAATAAATTTAAATGGAGTATAATCTGTAAATATTGAAAAAAAAAGAAACCTTGCCTTTTAAAATGTCTCTTTACCTTCCTTATTTATTTTTTCTCCTTTCTTAGTATATTAGTTATACTTCTTTTTTTTTTGACTTTTTTTAGTGGTTGACCTAGAGTTTGCAATATACATTCACAACTAATCCAAGTCTACTCTCAAACAACACTAGACCACTACACAGGTAGTGTCAGTACTGTATAATAATAAAATAATCCTAATTCCTTTCTCTAGTCCCTTGTATCTTTGCTGCCATTCATTTTATTTATATATAAGCAAACATAAGCATTTGTATTATATATACATATATGTATTATATATATTATATATGTATATATGTATTATATAAACATACATGCCTAAAACATATACATAAGCATATGTAATTGAATATATTGTTGCTATTATTATTACACATCTTTTCTTGCATGCTGTCTACTTTATCCATTAGAGTCCTTAGTGTATTAATCATTGTGTTAAATTTCTAGTCTGATCATTACAACATCTCTGCCATATCTGCTTCTGATGATTGCTTTGTCTCTTCAGATTGTGTTTTTGGCCTTTTGGTATGTATGCATTGTAATTTATTTTTGTTAGCTGGACATGATGTACTGGGTAAAAGGAACTGCTATAAATAGACCTTTAGTAATGTGGTCCTCAGCTGTGAGGGGACATTCTATAGTCCTATAATTATGTTTTAGTCTTTTTTCTTTTTGCGGTACGCGGGCCTCTCACTGTTGTGGCCTCTCCCATTGTGGAGCACAGGCTCCGGACACGCAGGCTCAGCGGCCATGGTTCACGGGCCCAGCCACTCCGCGGCATGTGGGATCTTCCCAGACCGGGGCACGAACCCGCGTCCCCTGCATCGGCAGGCGGACTCTCAACCACTGCGCCGCCAGGGAAGCCCCCTCTCCCCCCCCCCCCCAGAGATTTTAATACTCAAAGTTGTTGGCACAGCAATTTGTCAGTTATAATTCCGGCTTTCCAACCCCAACACTGGTTCCCATGGCAGGTTCTGCTCATGAGTCTCTGCTCCAGAAAGCCACATCTCCCTACATTCACCTCTTAGTCTCTCCCTTCTTGGGAGCAGTGATTTGTCTTGTGTTGTCCAGTCTCTTGTTTGCCCAAGAAGAGTTATTGATTTTTTCAGTCTGTTCAGCTTTTTACTTGTTTTTAGGATGGAGTGGTGAATTCCAAGCTCCTTATATGTGGAAGTGAAAAACAGAACTCCATGTATATTTAGAATCACATTACACAGTGTTATTATTTTTGCTTGCACCGTTAAACATAATGAAGAGGACAGTCTATTGTTTTTACTCGTACTTCTGCTTGCTGTGTTCTTTCAGTTTTCTTGATATTTTACAATTCTTTCTTTTATTGTTTCCCTTCTATTTAGAGAACTTCCTTCAGGCATTTTTTAGGGTAAGTTATCTGATGACAAATTCTCTTAGTTTTCCTTCATCTAAGAATGTCTTGATTTTCTCTTCATTCCTGAAAGATATTTTTGTTCAGTATAGCATTCTGTGTTGACAGTTCTTTTCTTTCAGTATTTGAAAAATGTGCCACTTATTTTTGGCCCCCATATATTTTACTGAAAAATCCACTGTCATTCAAATTGTTTTTCCCCTATAGTTAGTGAATCATTTCTTTTTTTCTTTCAAGATCTTTCTTTGTCTTTAAGGTTTAGAAGTTAGACTATGCTGCATCCTGGTGTGAATTTGAGTTTATCCTGTTTGGGATTCACTCACATTCTTTTTTTTTTAAAAAAATTAATTCATTCATTCATTTTTGGCTGTGTTGAGTCTTCCTTGCTGCTCATGGGCTTTCTCTAGTTGTGGTGAGCAGGGGCTTCTCTTTGTTGCAGTGTGTGGGCTTCTTATTGTGGTGGCTTCTCTTGTTGCAGAGCATGGGCTCTAGGCACGCGGGCTTCAGTAGTTGTGGCTCGCGGGCTCTAGAGCGCAGGCTCAGTAGTTGTGGTGCACGGGCTTAGTTGCTCTGTGGCATGTGGGATCTTCCCGGATCATGACTCGAACCCATGTCCCCTGCATTGGCAGGCAGATTCTTAACCACTGTGCCACCAGGGAAGCCCCTCAAATTCTTGAATCTATAGTTTTCTGTCTTTTGCCAAATTATGGAGGTTTTCAGCTATTATTTCTTTGGGTACTTTTTCATTCCTGTCCATTTTCTCCTGTCCTTCTGGGATTCTGTTAACATGAATATTAGATTTTTTTGTTTTAGACTCACAGCTCCATGAGGATCTTTTCTTTTTTTTTTTTTTCAGTTGATTTTCTCTGTTGTTCCAATTGGATAATTTATACTGTCTTATCGTCAATTCATTGATTCTTTCCTCTTTCCCCTTCATTCTGATGTTGAGCCCCTCCATTGAGTTTCTTATTTTGGTTATTGTATTTTGCAGTTCTAAAATTTCTATTTGGTTCTTCTTAGGTCTTCTGTTTCTTTGCTGAGATTCTCTATTTTTTTTATTGAGGTATAGTTGATTTACAGTATTCTATTAGTCTCAGGTATACAATATAGTGATTTGAAATTTTTATGGATTATACTTCATTTATACTATAAACTATTAGCTATATTCCCTGTGCTGTACAATATATCATTGTAGCTTATTTTATACGTAGTAGTTTGTACCTCTTAATCCCCTACCTCTATCTGCCCCTCCCCCCTTCCCTCTAGTATGTTTTCTATGAGTTTGTTTCTTTTTTGTTATATTCATTTGTTTTGTGTTTTAGATTCCACATATAAATGATATCAGACTATTTGTCTTCCTCTGACATTTCACTAAGCATAATACTCTCTAGGTCCATCCATGTTATTGTAAATGGCAAAATTTCATTCTTTTTGATGGCTGAGTGGTATTCCATTGTTTGTGTATATATTTATACACACACGCGCGCGCACACACACACACACACCATATCTTTCTTATCCATTCATCTGTTGATGGGCACTTAGGTTGCTTCCATATCTTGGCTATTGTAAATAATGCTGCTATGAACATTGGGATGCATGTATCTTTTCAAATTAGTGTTTTTGTTTTTTGGGATCTATACCCAGAAGAATGGAATTGCTGTATCATATAGCAGTTCTACTTTTAGTTTTTTGAGGAACTTCCATACTGTTTTCCATAGTGGTTGCACCAGTTTACATTCCCACCAACAGTGTACAAGGGTCCCCTTTTCTCCACACCTCACCAACACTGAACACATATTTGTGTTCAAAAAGAACACAAATAACATTCTGACAGGTGTGAAGTGATATCTCATTGTGGTTTTGATTTGCATTTCCCTGATGATTAGTGATGTTGAGCATCTTTCCATGTGCTTGTTGGCCATCTGTATGTCTTCTTTGGAAAATGTCTATTCATGTCTTCTGCCCATTTCTTAATCAGGTATTTTTTTATATTAAGTTGTATGATCTGTTTATATATTTTGGATATTAACCTGTTATCAGTTATATTATTTGCAAATATGTTTCCCTTATTCAGTAGGTTGCCTTTTTGTTTTGTTGATGGTTTCCTTTGCTGTGCAAAAGCTTTTAAGTTTAACTAGGTCCCATTTGTTTAGTTTTGCTTTTGCTTCCTTTGGCTTAGGAGACAGATCCAAAAAAATATTGCTACAATTTATGTCAGAGAATATTCTGCCTATGTTTTCTTCTAGAAGATTTGTGCTTTCCAGTCTTATATTTAGGTCTTTAATCTGTTTTGAGTTTATTTTTGTATTGTGTGAGAAAATGTTCTAATTACATTGTTTCACATGTAGCTGTTCCAGTTTTCCCAGAACCACTTTTTAAAAATTACTTTTTAAATTTTTATTGAAATATAGTTGATTTACAATGTTGTGTTAGTTTCAGATGTAAAGCAAAGTGATTCAGTTGTACATATATATGTATAACTTTCAGATTCTTTTCCATTATAGCTTATTACAAGATACTGAGTATAGTTCCTTGTGCTATACAGTAGGTTCTTATTGGTTATCTATTTTATATATAGTAGTGTGTATATTTTATTTTATTTTTTTTATGGTACGTGGGCCTCTCACTGTTGTGGCCTCTCCCGTTGCGGAGCACAGGCTCCGGACGCGCAGGCTCAGCGACCATGGCTCACGGGCCTAGCTGCTCCATGGCATGTGGGATCTTCCCGGACTGGGGCACGAACCTGTGTCCCCTGCATTGGCAGGCGGACTCTCAACCACTGCACCCCCAGGGAAGCCCAGTAGTGCATACATTTTAATCCCAAACTCCTAATTTATCCCTCCCCTCTCCTTTCTATTTAGTAAACATACGTTTGTTTTCTGTCTGTGAGTCTATTTGTCTTGTAAATAAGTTCATTGGTATCATTGTTTTAGAGTCCATATGTAAGTGATATCATATGATATTTGACTTTCTCCATCTGACTTACTTCACTTATTATGATAATCGCTAGGTCCATCCATGCTGCTGAAAGCGGCATTATTTTTTTTATGGCTGAGTAATATTCCATTGTGGATATATATATATATATATATATATACGCCACATCTTTATCCATTCATCTATTGATGGACGCTTAGGTCACTACCATGTCTTGGCTATTGATAATAGTACTGCAGTGAACATTGGGGTGCATGCGTCTCTTTGAAGTATGGTTTTCTCCAGATATATGCTCAGGAGTAGGATTGCTGGATCATATGTTAATTCTGTTTTTAGTTTCTTAAGGAACCTCCATACTGTTCTCCCTAGTGGCTGCACCAATTTACATTCCCACCAGCAGTGTAGGAGGGTTCCCACTTCTCCACACCCTCTTCAGCATTTATTATTTCTAGACTGTTTGATGATGGCCATTCTGACCGGTGTGACGTGGTACATCATTGCAGTTTTCATTTGCACTTTCTAATAATTAGCGATGTTGAGCATCATTTCATGTGCCTATTGGCCATCTGCATGTCTTCTTTGGAGAAATGTCTATTTAGATTTTCTGCCCAATTTTTGGATTGGGTTGTTTGTTTTTTTGATGTTGAGCTGTATGAGCTGTCTGTATATTTTGGAAATTAACCACTTGTTGGTTCCATTGTTTGCAAATATTTTCTCCCATTCTGTAGGTTATTTTTTTGTTTGTTGATGATTTCCTTTGCTTGTTATTTATTAAGTCCCAATTTTTTCTGGCTGTGTTCTTGTTTCTTTCTGACTCTTTAGAAGAGTGCTCTGCAAGTTCCTTCTCTTATTAGCCTCTTGCTCTCAAAGGAAGATTAATAAAAGGAAGTCATCTTTAGAACAGTGGCTGGCTCTCTGTGCCAGACACATTGAGGAACATGTGAGTCAAGGGTGAGGGTAGTCTTGACTCCAAATCCAGATAGTAGCTCCTTAGACATCGTACCACGGATGTGGAATGGGTGTCTCCTTGGGTGTCAACCTCAGTCTCTCAGGGGTGGCTGATAGGCCGGAGGACTTGGGAGCTTAAAGCTCAAATCAAATCAGCTGGGTCCAAGCCCAGATCCCATTTCTAGGGCAAGTGGTGGTGGTTATTTAGGAGACTGGAGAGATGCAGGAAGCAGAGGACAGCTGAGATGGGGGAGCTGACAAGCCTGAATGGCAGTGTGCATATCCTTCACTTGCTGAAGCCTCTGTGGACTGCGACCCATGGAGATGTTGCCGCCATGAGGTCGCAGAGGCGGGGATGTGGGGAGGGGTTCACCGCTGCCTCAAGGCCTGGGCCCAGCTGGTGAGTGGCCGTGGTCAGGGCTCTGGGGCTCCATGGGACACAGCCCTCAGCCTGTCCCCAGACACCCAGCTCACCTGCTGGCCCCAAGGCCAGGGGGCCTGGAGGGCCTGGGGTGAAGGCCACGGTTGGCCTCTCACCCTGCTCTCTGCCACGGGGACCCCCAGCACCACTTACTGAAGAGACTTTCTATTCCCCATTGTATATTCTTGCCTCCTTTGTCATAGATTAATTGATCGTAAGTGTGTGGGTTTATTTATGGGCTCTCTTTTCTGTTCCATTGATCTATGTGTCTATTTTTGTTCCAGTACCATACCATTTTGATTACTATAGCGTTGTAGTATAGTCTGATGTCATATTTTAAAATTTGTTTTAAGATGTCTCTAATTGCTCATTAGAACATTTTTATGGTGGCTGCTTTAAAATCTTTGTCAGATAATTATAATAGCTCTAACATCTTTGTGTTAGCATCGATTGATTGTCTTTTATTATTCAGTTTGAGATCTTCCTGTTTCTTGGTAAGATGCGTGACCTTTGATTGAAATCTGGACATTTGGGGTATTAACGTTACGAGAGTCTGGATCTTATTTAAGCCTTCTGCTTTAGCTGGATTTTCTGACACTGCTATGGCAAGAGGTGGGAGGGACGTTGCCTCATTACTGCCAGGTGGGGACAGAAGTTCAGGTTCAACACTCAGCCTCCATTGACACTTGAGGGAGGGGTTCCTCATTACTTCTGGCTTGGCATGAGCATTCAAGCTCCTCACTAGGTTTCCACTGATACCTCTCCAGCAGTACCTCATCACTGCTCCCCATGTGACCTCCACTGACATCACATCGAGGAGGCAGGCTCATGATTGTTGGTGGGTGGTGAAAATCCTGACCGTCTACTAGGCCTCCCCTGACACCACACCCAGTGGGGACGAATATCTAGGCTCCCTATTTAGTTTCTTTGACACCACCCTTTTCAGGTGGGAAGGTTGAGACACATTATAGCCCAGTGAGGGAAGAAGTCTAACTCCTCACTTGGGCTTTGCTGACATGGCTGGGGTTGGATCACCATCTTTTTTCTGTGGTGTTTGGCTGGAGTAGGATGATTATTGCCTAAGAGCTTTCTGTCTTGCTAGGCTGCCTTTTTCCTTGTCCTTTGGCTGGAGGGAGCTGGATTTTGTTGTTTTTTTTTTGTGTGTGTGTCTGCACATGTTAGTGTTTCTGGGTTACCGGGTTTCGTCATCAAGAAGTGTGGAATGTATGAGGCTAAATAAATAAATAAATAAATAAAAATCCAGTGAACTCATCACCATGTTATTGCTCAGGTCCCCATGTCTCTTGGTCATTTCCCTTTTCATTCCACCTTTCAGAGTCTTATATTTGTATATAATGTCCAAGGTTTCACTTAATGTGAGGAATAGGGAAAAGCATGTCCTCCATATTCCTGAAAGTGGAAGCCCTCTGTCACGGCTTTAAAAAAATGATTTCTGACCTCTGTTCCTCAGGGAGATGTACTTTTATTTCTTGTATCTGTTTTCCCAGTTGCTTCTGAAAATCATCATGAGTATGATGAAGTGAATCAATGAAGCTGAAGGGGGTCTCCTCTCCATAAGAGGTATTGGGAAGTTTAAAGCTTCTCGAATTCCTTTCAATTCAGTAAGAAGGAAGCCTAACTTTATCCTATCTCTGGGTTAGGATCTCCAACATTGGTCCATATGCATCTTTTCACCAGCCACCTCATGTTCTTCTCCAGAATCTCTTCTCCAGCAGAAAGCCATATTAGCAGAGTACACATATGTTTTACACATCCAGTTTTTTTTTTTTTTTTTTTTTTTTTTTTGCGGTACGCGGGCCTCTCACTGTTGTGACCTCTCCCGTTGCGGAGCACAGGCTCCGGACGCGCAAGCTCAGCGGCCATGGCTCACGGGCCCAGCCGCTCCGCGGCATGTGGGATCTTCCCAGACCGGGGCACGAACTCGTGTCCCCTGCATCGGCAGGCGGACTCTCAACCACTGCGCCACCAGGGAAGCCCTACACATCCAGTTTTAATGATGCTAAGAGATATGGGCGTGTTGGTGCTTATGGCATTTGTATGTGTTTTTGATTACAGTCTTGTTCCCTTCTCCCCATGCACCATTTTAAGAAAGTCATAATCGGAATAATAAATGACCCCATACCTTCCTTTAGGGCTGCATGTAAAGGTACTTTTATTTTTATCCTTCTCCAAAAGATGAAAGATATAATGAGTACACTATAAATGACTGAAAGAGTGACAAGCCAATTGCTCTGAACTCTGTATTAATCTCACTTTCAATACAGAATGAGAAGATGTCCTATTGTTCATTTAGCTACCAAGTGGTATAAGCTGATATTTTGTTATTCTCTAGAATTATAAAGGATTGCAAAACTTAATGTGTAAAATACATGCAGTAAGTGCTGGGCTGCCAGGCAAAAGAGATATTAGGTAATTTAGAGAAAGTAACTTTTAGAATGAACAGCAAACTCTTCAGTTCAAAATGAAATTGAGATATATGCTCCTCTCCCTTGCCCCAGAATATTTCACTGAACTTCTGAAAGATTCATTTTGAAAAGCCTTTACAGAGAGACAAACACTGATAGGTTTGGAGTCATCTGAGCATTTCCAATTTCTGTTTTAGTCACCTCCCTATATTATTAGCTCCCTAGTAGGACAGGCAGGGAGGGGTTCCTGGAAGTGGAGGAGTAAACGGTGTGCTGTCCAGTCCTGGCCACAAGGCCTCTGTGCTGTGAGGTAAGGTGTGGAGGGGTTACAGCTTCTGAAATTATGTTTTCATTGAGATCCTGGTGCATTTCAAAATACTTATTCAGATATCTCACCAGAAAGTGACCCTTGGAGCAACAGTAAATATATTACAGGAATAACGAGACTTGCAAGCTGTTTTCTTGGGGTGCTGATGTTGCAGGAAGAAGGAAAATGGTGACCTCTCAAAGCACCCTAAACAGATATGTCTATAAAGGGAGAGGTGGTGAAGGAGGACAGTAAGAGTAGCATGATCCAGCGGATAGTGGGTGCCAGGGTTCAGATTTGGTCAGGCAGCTGCTGTAAAACAGTCTGGGTAAGTCACCAGCTGGGTCTGTGAGCTGTGATCTAGAGAAGAACAGATGCCTGCAATGCTCCTATCCCACTCACTGCTGAAAAGCTGACTCAAAGATCATCTCTTTGGTTGTCTTACAGAAACTGAGCTTGGGTCAGGCAATGTTCTTTGTGCCATTGACTTTTAGTAGCTGCATTTGGTTTACTATAAGTGTTCTAGCTAATGACTAGGAACAGACTTTGACCCAAACAAACCTGATTCAAAACCAAATACTGTCCCTAACAAATGTAGGCTTGTTTCCTTGTTAATTCTATGAAGCTCTTTTCCTCGTCTTTCAAAGGAGAGATAATGACATATCTCTCATAGGATTGTTGCAGTCATTAAATGTGATAATTAAAAAAAAATTTTTTTAAATTAATTTTTGGCTGCATTGGGTACTCATTGCTGCGCACGGGCTCCCTCTAGTTGTGGCGAGCAGAGGCTATTCGGTGTGGTGCGCAGACTTCTCATTGCGGGGGCCCCTCCTGTTGCAGAGCACGGGGCTCTAGGTGCGTGGGCTTCAGTAGTTGTGGCACACGGGCTCAGTAGTTGTGACTCGTGGACTCTAGAGCACAGGCTCAGCAGCTGTGGCGCACAGGCTCAGTTGCTCTGCGGCATGTGGGATCCTCCTGGACCAGGGCTCGAACCCGTGTCCCCTGCATTGGCAGGTGGACTCTCAGCCACTGCGCCACCAGGGAAGTCTCTGTGATAACTTCTTGAAGTGCTTGGCATATACTAAGAGATCAGTAGTCATCACTGATGATATTTGTCATCACATTATTAATTTTTTATCACATTAACTTAATTATTTACCTGAAATAAATTTTTCTATAGCATGTTTCCATTGTGATAGTTGTTCAAAAGCAGACTTCAGACTAACAGAGTTTGATAATTTGTTGGATATCACAGTATTTTATTAAGTATATGAGCACCTAATAAATGGCTGATTAGTTTTGTCTGCCCCTTGATAGCTCCTGGTAAAAAGACACAGCTCCTGGATTCATGCTCCCTAGTTGAGGGCCATGCTAGATCCGACTCCTGCACAGAAATGCTTCTGCTGCAGAAATTTCCTGCCAAATCATCAAAGTTTTAGAATAATTTCAGCCAACAAAGTATATAAAAGAGGTACTCCCAGTTTTGGAGGAGAGGCCAAGTACAGGTGGAAAGTGAGTAATTAGCAAACGCAGCAGTTGAAAATGGTTAACAAATTAACCACATATTTTTTTCCTTTAAGTCGGAGGAGAAAGATATTGTTTGGTTTAAATGGTGATTGAAATTCAGCATCTGTTTGGAGTGTTGCACAGTGGCCATGGCCAAAACCAAGGCTCTTGGCTTTCTCCGCTCGCCAGGCTAGACGTGGCTTTGCTGTCCATGTGAGGATGAGGTCCTCCCTCCAGGTCTGAGAGCCCCAGGGCTCAGCCTCTGACCTCAGTCAGGAGGATCTGCCAGGGCTTTGGCCGGTGGCTCCTCCACTACGATTGTCGACTTAGAAGCCTACTGGCACAGACTCATTCGTCCCCGGAACCTCAGTGGTTTATCCCGGCACCTGTCCTCTTAGCCCCTTGGGCCTTGCTTCCCTGCCCCTTCCCCTCAGCCTGGTCAGCAACAAGAGCACTTTGGTTTCTGTGCACGATGATCTGCACTATGCCACGGACGGAACTGCTTAGCAGTGCCCGGAGCACACGCTCTAAAGGAATTTGGGGATATGCTAACGAGGAAACCCATAACCAGAAGCTGAGAAGATTCACAGTCAAATTGCAGTAAATCTGTGGAGACTCCTTAAAGAACAAGACACACAGGAAAAGCCTGATTGCTGGACAAACTGCTTTGCAGATGAGTGGTGCGGTTGCTGACTCTTTGAAAAGACAGCAGCACTGTCAGAGACACAACTGCAGCCCCCAACTGCATATTAGTCAGCCCAGACGACTGGCTGATGAATGATAGTGCCACATGGGCAATCTCTCTCAGCGGAGCTCCTGGAAGGACTCAGGTTTGAATGCTGATGTGGACAGTAAATAAAATGTTCCAATTTGTTCTTTCGTCTTCAACCAACTGCCCCAGCCCATCTCTGAATTTGCACTCTCCGCTTCTTGCTCTGCCTATGTCAACAGCCTTGCACAGAACAGAGTTGTTAAGTGACATACAATTCTATCCCATTTTTATCTTAAAAGAGCAAATTACTATATCAATGAATGTCATTCCTGTATGACAGTGAAGATGAGTATGATTTATAAGTTAAGACTTCAAGAGATAAAGGAACCCCCAAAGCTAAATCATTTTGAATAAGTTCATATGGATGGTTTAAAGATATCTACCTTAACTCCATTCACTGGACTCATTAAAGATTATGATGGACTGTGTTATATTTTAATATTTGAAGAAATGGTAAGGTAGCATTTCTTCTCATGAAAATTCATAGGATGATGATTAGATGCTGAAGTATTTCTCTCACTACTTGTAAAGTAACAAAGTTTTATTTCTCTTTATTTAGTCTCAAATCAGAGATCTAGAGGCGGATCAGAATAAGACAATATTTTATGTCATACCAGATTAAATTCTGATCTTTGCAGTGTGAAAGTTAGACTTTGTAAATTAAGAGCCAGCAGCTTTGTCTTCTGAGTTGTAGACAGTGTTGCTTAAATGTTTCTCTAAACTGAGTCTCTGGTGAGAAGAAATAAGAATGTTCCAACTTAACAGTTGGCACGTTTTTTTTAAAAGACTCCTCTTTCTAAAGATTCCTTTTTCTATTTCTCTTCAGGCTTAGTTCATAATGGGCCTTAGGATTCAATGCTAAGTAACACAGAATCATAGGCTCTGTAGGTGGTAAGGGTATGAACACACTGTATTTCTCAGTAGGCTGTGACTTGCCCAAGGTCCCACAAGTGGGAGCTGAATTCATGGTCAAGATTTTGTAGATTGAGGCTTTGCATTCTTTCTGGTTAGAGATGGAAAACTAAGGTACAGAGGAGGAGGATCCTATATGGGCAGATCACAAAGGTAGACTAAACCGAAAATTCCTTAGTGACTTCTTTGGCTCAGATTGAAAGAACTTTATTTTGGGAATTGAAGACAGACACACTGGGCTAGTTTATGGCCAGATTCCACTTTGATTGGAGGCCATCATAATTCCCCATTTGGCTTCACACCTGAACGCTCAGCCATATATAAAAATGGTGGTCAGTCGGGCTTTTTCAGGTTGCAGAAAGCTTGGGCTTCTATCAAGAAAGAGATTAGGCTCTAAGGCCAGATCAAGTCCTGGTTCTACCACTTACTGGCTGTGTGACTTTAGGAAAACTGGTAAACTTCTCTGTTTAATAAATTATACCTTTTACCTTATGTGAGGGTTAGTGAGTTGCTGTATGTAAAGTGAATAGGAGAGTGTTGACCCATATTAAGAGCTCAGTAAACATTAACTCTTCTTGCATTTTGATGATCTGGCTTTCAAAAGACCCATTTATTCAGAGCTGGGAGGGGATTTTGAATCTTCTAGCTCGATATCTTTATTTTTACAGATGAAAAAACTGAGGCCTAGAGAAAGGATGTGGCTTCTGAGCTAATTTGTGACAGACCCAGTCTTTGAATCGCTAGTTCAGGGTGCTTTTTACTGTACTAGCCTCCCTGTAAATAAGTCTTTGTTCTTCTTATGGATAGAAGACAGAATCAGACCACTTCTCATATCCACTGCCACTATCTAGGTTCAAGGTTCAAGCCACGCAACCTTGGGTACCAGCCATTGTTATTACTCTCTGGTATCATTGCAGTAACCTCCTAACTGGTTTTCCTGATTCCACCGTTGCCCCCTTCCATGTCTTCTCACCTCAGCAGCTTAGAGTGTTTTTTGTTTTTCTGTTTGACAAAACATTACCTCCTCTGCTCTCTCACTTCATCTCGTATTACTCGTGTTATTCTACTCCAGTCACCTTGCCCTCCTTGCAGATCCTTGTATGTACCAGGCACCCTCCAGTCTCAAGGTTTTGAGTTTGCTGTTTCCTTTGCTTGGAATGCTTCTCACCAGATATTTGCATGGTTTGCATTTCTTTCAGATATTTGTTCAGTTATCACCTTGGTGAATCCTGCCCTGAGTATTCTATTGCAGTTGCAGTCATCTTGTACTTTCCATTTTCCTTTCCTGCTTTCTCCAGCCATGGCATTTATTACTTATATTCCATATTTCTTTAGGTAGTTTATTGCCTACTTTTCTCTAGCAGAATGCACACATCATGAGGGCACTGCTTTTTCATTGCTGTATCTCCAGCATCTAGGACAGTGTCTGCCCCAATCACTGAATGCAGGAATGAGCGGTGTGCTCACAGGACCTGTGGGATATTCAGAGGGGTGTGTTTTCTCAGGTATTTTTGTTACAGACTAAAACTAAGCAAAGTGTGATACTCTTATTTAAAGAGTCCTGTCATGGCATGGGACTTTCCAACACAAGAAAATTTACCCTTTTTTTTTGGACACAATCTGCTTATTTTTGTATTTGCACAGCTAAACCAACATACATATATCTTTCTGGAATTAATTACTGGAAAGCCAATACTCTGTAAAGCCATACAAAAACAAGAGCCACTTTCCTAAAACTCTATAAAGAATACACAGTATTTTAGTTCTGGTGAATCAGGAAAAAAGCCCAGAATTTTCTCATTCTTTCCGGGTTCTTAGAGGAATCTCAAAGATAACAAAATATAGACAGGAGGTCAGCCCTCATGAATCAGGCTTCATCTTGACAGTCTTTTTATAGACCTGTAACGAAGTGGAGCCCTGAAAATTGTGTTAGGTAATGGGGATTCTGACAGACCCTTTAACTCCGTGGAACTAGGAGGTGCTGCTGTAATTCTGCTTCAGATGAAAATTTCAAGTGTTTTCATTAGGTACAACAGCTGTTTCTATTACAGATAACAGATCTCAGAGGTGGTGATGCTGATATCAACTTCTAGTGGGCTCAGAACACAGTGTAGCTTGTACAATTAGCTTTTTAAAAAATTATTATTTTTTTCCCTGCACACGCAGATGAACTCTGTAGCAGTAAAAGGAAATTACTTACTTGCTACCGGAATCGTCTGAAAGTGATAGGATCATGCTCTGTAGAGTCACACGGACCAAATTAAAAGCCCTGGGGAAAAATTTGGCACGGCGTTCCTTCCCATTCACATCTTCCTAAAGACCTCTCAGGAGCTTCCATTTAGAAAGCTAAGGGCTTTTAATTTGGAAAGATTGGCTGCTCACCAGTAAGTCTTTCTAGATACCCAGTGGTTGGGTTGAGTGGCTCTGATGTGTTCCAGTCTCAGAGGCCTTGACTTGACTATTCTCCTGACTCCTGCTTGCTTGCAGGTATGTTTTCCAGCCCGGGGCCCTGATCCATGGCTCTACTGCTAAAGCTTATCTCCAAGATGGATGCTATCATTTCATTCTTTCCACAAATGCACATATCACTCCTCCTTGCAGAATTGGAATCTGTTTCTCCAATCCCCTGATTCTGGGCTGGCCTGTGACTGCTTTGACCGATAGAATAGGGTGGCAGTTGCTGTGCCAGTTCTGGGCCTAGCCTTTTAGAGACTGGTGGTTTTTAAATACTTCCCTTTCTCTCGAGATACTTCCTCTTGGAACCCAGCTATTGTGCTGTTTAAAGCCTAATTCACGTGGAGAAGCCACATTTAGGCACTCCAGTCAGTGTCTCAGGTGACTAGTATCAGCTGTCACCACATGTGTGAGCCATCTTGGAGTCCAGTCCATTTTAGCCTTCAGGTGACTCCTCCAGTCCCAGGCACAGAAGCCACGAGATTGAACTGCATGAGAGACACTGAGCAAGAACCACCTGGCTAAGTCTAGTCAACACATAGAACTGTGAGAGATAACGTTGTCGTTCTAAACCACTATATTTGGAATGATTTTTAACACAGCAATAGATAACTGCAGTAAGGGCGAAGCGGGAAGCTGTGGGCTAAATGCTCCTATGAATGTGGGCGTCAGAACACTAGTGTAGGGTGAGGTGAAACTGGTGGGTGTCTACAAGATGCAGACAGGTATAGATGAATGTCTATCACTCTTCCACCTGTTTGGCTAGTCCTTGGAATTTCATAATTGGACTATTCTGTTCTCTCTTGGATTTGCAACTATAAATATTTACTGTACAAATGCAAATATTTCTGGGAGGGATAATGCTTTAAAGCAGGGTATAAGGGTACAGCAGACTTTTTGTGTAGGGTCAGATAGTAGATATTTTAGGCTTCGTGAGTTATATGGTCTTTGTGGCAACTACTCAACTTGGCCAAGGTGACATAGATGATAAGTGAATGGCATGGCTGTGTGCAGTAAACTCTATTTACAAAAATAAGTGGTTGGTTGGTTTTGACCTGTGAACTGTAGTTTGCTACCCCCTGTGCTAAACAATTGTTTCTATAGTCAGCAGAAATATTTAATTTTATCACTTGACCCTCATGAGCATTGGATTTCATTTACCTCTAGCTCCAGTTCGTCTTGCCATTCCTTCTTAGTCTCCTCCTAAATTTGAAATGTGCTCCCCAAACCTCTCTTCTTCTCATACGCTCTTTCTCTGCCATGTCATCCACTCAGATGATTTCAGTTACCACCAATTTGCCAATGACTTAGAAAACTCTATCTCTATTCAATTTTCTGTTCAGAACTCCAGACTCCTGTACTTCATCTTGGATATCTTGCCGGCACCCTGAGTTCAGTGCACTTTTGGCCTAGTGATTAGCCTATTGTCTCTTAACTCCAAACCCACCCTTCTGTAATTAGCTCCTTGATGCTGGGACTGGAACTCTGGAAACCCCATTTCTGTTTTGCCAGCTCTTTGTCTCCATCAATAGGGGTCGATAGAGGGACACTGTAAAACCCAAGGAGAAAGGAGGGACTTGCTGCTTCCTGGTTATTTGCTGCGGACTTCCTGTCTGCTTGGAGTTCCCGTGAGCATCTATTCAGCAAAGTTTCTTTGCTCCAGAAACATACATTCTTTTCTGTAGTAGCAGTGGAATTTGGTTTTTCCAAAAGTTGCCAGATTACCCCCATTAAAGCTGCCTTCTTTCACTCCCCATCAGCACTAGTGAGTTAGTGCCCATTCCTCAGAAGTCTAAGTCTCAGCCCTTCACGACCCCTCCTCCAAGTTCAGGGACACTAGCACCAGCTAAATAGCACCTCCTAGTAGGAGATCTGAGTTTTGGCCCAGCCAGGTCCCTGCTCCAAGTTTCTAAGTTTTAGTAATTGCAACCTCTTCTCTTTGATTCTCCAGCCCTAGGGGGTGGTAGCTGTTTCTTTTTATTGCTTCCTTGGTAATGAATTATTGTTTTCCTTTTCAGTTACCTATTTCATACACAGTTAACCATTCTGTATATTAAGTTCCCTTTCAAATACCTGGTGTGGTTTCTGTGGACTCTGAAAGAGTTTATGTTCTCAGCCAAAAGCTGCTTCATTGAAGTATTTCCTTCCTTTGCACCAGCGAACCTCTTCCTATTCCCTGCCTAGTGGCTCAAGCCCAATGTCTGGGCATCATTCTAACCTTTTCTTTTTTCTAAACTCCCATATGCAATCAGTGAATAAGGCCTGTATATTTGCTTCCTGAATATTTCTTACATCTGTCTGCTTCTCTCCATCTCTGCCCACCACTGTACATCAAGTCACCTCCTTATAACTGACCTCCCCAAATTTCTGTAGCCCCGATCTGTTTTCCCACTACAGCCCTAGCGATGTCTCAAAAATATTTATCAGATAAATATTAATACTTCCCCAAACATAGTTTTTAGGACCAAATCCTTAAAAAATCCTTAACGTAATTTTTAAGACCTTCTGTGATTTGACTTCTTCTGCCTCTGCACTTCATTTTGAAATACGTTCCTCGTTCCTTTGTCAGTTTTTGAATTTGCCATGCTTTCTTAGCATTCTTGGTACAAACTTATTCCTCTGTGTAGAAATCTCCCTTTTCATCTGGATAACTACTACTGTCCTTTAAATGTTTTATAAATATCACTTTCTCAGAGATGGATTCTCTGATCTCTCAGACCAGATTATATTCCTGTCTTTGTTCCCACAGATTATTGAACATCCAGTTTTTAAATATAATAGTTAGTAAACTTATAAGTAGCTGTTTAATAACTGTCTTCTTTCCTGGATGGGTAGGTCCATATAGGCAGGGGCTGTGTTTGTCTTGTCTAGCACAATATCCTTAACATACAGTGTTCTTTCAGGCACAGTAGATAATCCAACCAATATTTGCTGAGCTCAGTTGATTTCTGTTCTATGCATTTATCATAGGGCCTCTGAATTGATTACAGAAGACACACATTTCTGCAGATGCATTGGAATCCCTCATGGCTGACTTTCCCTCTTAAACTGAAGGCTTCTTTGGTTTGCTCTTCTCACATCTCCTGGCACCAGTTCTCCCTTTGTGGGTTCTTACTGTGATTGAGGGAGACTGAGTGGGGAGTAGATTGACCAGAATTTATCACCTTTAGCTGGACTGGAGACCCAACACTACTTACTCATTCCTGCATTGCCAGAGGGGCCCGTGATATCACACAAGTCTCCCGAGTAGCTGGGGCCAGGTGCATCTCAGTGCTTGTTTTGCATAACTCAGGTAACCAATGAAGGGATGTTCTACTTCTAACAACCCGTCTGTCACTCCTTCACCCCAAACATCAATGTGCTAGTTCATTTGTAGTTCCCTGAAAGGTAGCCATTATTCCTCAAGTGGCCATTATGGGAGAAAGGGTTGGGGAGCAAACTAAAACATTGATGAAAGGGCTTTAAAAATATCTATAATAACCAATAATGAAGGAGCAGATAACGAAAATACAATATGAAAATGAGCGTGATAAGAGACCCATAAAAGCATATGACCACAGTCAGAAAAGCAGCAGACCTTAGGAAACAGATTAAATAAATCCATATTTGATTTTGGCTACACTTCCAGGGAGAGAGCTGCATTTATTTTAAAAAGAAAACAACCAATAAAGCAACCCCAGGAATTTCCTTTTCTTTTTATCTTTTAAACAGATTTGACCCAAGATGGACATTTTCTTTGAGAATAATATGTCTTTTTCCTTCAGCTGAAAGTTTTACCTTTTGAATTGTATTCCACACACGTTCTTTATCGTTTCTTCTTCCTTCAAGGGTGTCCATAGCATCTGCCATTAGTGACTGCAGCTGTGGCACCAAGATAAAAATTATCAGGGTGGAATTCACACAGAAATAACTTCTCTAAATACACAGATTAAAACCTAATTAAAAAATCATTTGTACGCTGATGATTTTATTACTCAACTTTCCGACAGTGAACACTGCCACCTCATCTCTGCTTCAGTCATTACCAAGTATTATTGCAGATATAAAATACTGAAACAATGGAAAGATTCTTGAAAATTTGTAGAAAACATATAGATTTTAATGTAGTAAGTGTTGATGTTTTGTAAAAACGGATTTGGGTTGTAAAGAATGAAGGAGGTAGTTAATTCTCTCAGGGAATGGCATGTAGTACATGAACACATTTTAATATTTTCTCCTGAGGCTAATGTATCATAATTCTAGGCATCATGCAAAAGCTCACCCCAGAGGACCATACTAAAATTGTGTTGTTTTATTGCCTCTTAAAGGATCTAGCTCATTTATGTTCTTTTACTATGCTTTTCTTTTCTAAAATTTCAAAATAACCAGGATTACTTTTTAAGGTTCCATTTCAAAGGCAAGTTTAAAACATTCCACCCTTTGCCCCGAACTGCCATATTCCAATTTAAAATAATCCTATACACGCACTTTATATGTGGCTGCAAAGTAATGAGGCCACATGAAGCCATGTGATATTCAAAGCTAAAAAAGAAAGTTCTCTGAAAATGGACATATACCAGCTCAGTTCACCATGGCGTCAAACATTATGAACCCTTAGATAATCTTTCTGTTCTTTAGATATTGCAGAGCTTAAGCAGGAGGGTAGAGAGTTGAGTCACTCAGAACTCTTCTACTGAGTAGTCACTGTTTATATAGCATCATAAAAGGTGTTACGAGGATTTGTATCTAGGTTAACCTATGCTTGGAAGCTGGAAAGTAAAATCTGTTACTTAAGGTGATGAACCCTTGCAAGATACATGATTTTTAAATATTTGGCTTGCACATATACATCCCTATACATTTACTTTTTTTCTAGTAGGTATATAAATTATGAAAATATCCCATGAAATCCTGTTTTCCAAGGTTTCGGGTAGTGGAATGTTGCACTAACACATTAGTTAGTGATGTTAATAATGCTAGTTTTGTGCTCTTTGTGTATATTTAGAAATACAAGTATTTCCAGGAAAAAGAAGGCTGCAGATGTGTGGTTAAGAAGACCTAAGTGCAGAAAACTCCCTTGTATTTTTCATTTAAATCTTGAATGTGCTTTTCAGGAAGACAGGATCAACATTGTGCCAGCTTCTTAAATTAACATTTTCTTCGCTTTCTTTTATCTCAGAGGAGCATTAATCATCTAAAATTGGCTATAATATGCACTTTGAAAGCTCCACACTTACTGCACTCCTGAATGCCTTACGAATGGTAGGATAAACACTTAGCCTTTTAGAAGGTGTTCTGTGCACATAACCATACAGGTTTAGAAAGTATTATTGCCAGTTTTGACTTAGTAAATTCTTGACTAATAGACTTTTTTTCTCATAGTTTTAATGTTTAGTATGTGGAGTTTTATTATTTTATTATATAAAATATTTTATTATATAAAATATTATATAAAACTACTCGGTTTTATATGCTTACTTTGAATATCAGTATTTATTTAATATACTTTTAACAGGTTCAGATGAACATTATAAATGTTGGTGGTTCATTTCTTGATTAATTTGTAACAATTTTAAAAGCTCAAAGAGGGAGGGTTCCTTTAGTTTTCTGAAAATTACAGGTGATAAGTTTGGGTTGTTCTCATCCTTGCTGTGTGAATTCAATTCAGGTCTATAATTAGTTTTCGCTACATTCAATTAGAGCCTCAAAGAGCCCTTCCCAGGAACACATTAGGAGCTTTATATGGAGTGAATTTTACCTTTCCTTGAATGGCCATCACACTGATTAATAATTGTTTTTCAAACGAGGTGCTGTTGTTTCTAATATAAATTATGGTTATAATATACACACCTGTTTGGAGATTTGTTCTATAAGATATTTCTTGAACTAGTTTTTGACAGGCTCTGTGTTTTCTGAGTTAACTGGTCAATTCAGTTAAAAAAAGAAAAAACACCCCACCATTTGACTACATTTTCTCCTCAAGACACCTCTCTTAACTAAATGGACATATGTGTGCGAGCGTTGGCACTGCCAGCATATATGTGACATTAGAAGTAAATAAGAAAATTCTATGGATGATTTTGTAGGGTCAGTTTTCTATCCAGCAATTACTGTTTTTTCCTCTTCCTTTTCCATTGAAGAGAATCCTGTATTAACTTATCTTGGAGTTAAGAAACAATGTATTAAAATTTCACTTTACTTGAAACAAAAAAGCCTGACTCAAAATATGAATAATCAGCCCTCTTCCATATTTTCATACATTACAGAGGTCTTGCTATTAAAAAAAAAAAGCTAGTTAGGGTGGGCAAATAAAACACACACACACACACACACACACACACACACACACACACACACACACACACACACACACACTTCTACATTTTCCAGTTTCTTCATTAGAATGCTTCATGAGGGTTGGGGAGTTTGCCCTCGGACTGCATTTATTGTCACATTCTTTTTCAGACCATATCACTCTTTTATTGGCTCAGGGCTTGTGAAAGCCTTAAACAAAGAGAAACAAATGCGTACCAATTCCGCCTCCTGTTGACTGATGTCCTGTAGGTAGGGAATGGTTGCTAGCTCGGCCATTGCTTGATTGATCACCTGGGACTGCTCCTTTACTCTCTGCAGCCGGCTGAGGAGGCTGGCATATTGCAACTTCTCCATCACACCTGAGCACGCACGAAGACTCCCCTAGTCTCCCAGTAGAAGGAAATGTTTTAGAACAAAACCACAGAAATAACCTCTCCCCGGGGATTGAAGTCAGGTCAGCTAAATAATATCATATTTAGCTCCCCTGAAGTAATGGTATCTAGTGCAAATAAATGTTTTCTTCTATTATTTTAGAGAATTGTCTGTACCCTTCCTTCAAACAGATGAATGTGTTGATATATAAAAGGGAACGCTTGGCAGGACTGTTGAGAAGGATTTGCGGGTGGCCCTGCCTAAGGAATCTGGGATGAGGGGAAAAGAAGGACTGAAGTTGAACCTGAGCTCCACTCTCCCAGTGGGGATCCCACAGAGCTGTGTCCATTGAGCGGGGGTGATTTTATCTATGTCACCAAGGCATCATAAGACTTAAGAGTTGCCCACTGTCTTGTTTATACAAAGGAAGATTTCTTATGCAAGTTGAATCCTGAAAAATGTTATGCAAGTGGTTTTCTGTCTAGCCCAGTGGCTTACATTAAACCTCCAGCTCTGCTTTTATCTTTAGCTCTCATTGGATGGCCATGGACTCTGGCTCCTCTCCTTGTGGCATTTTAGTGATTTATTCTGGGTCCTAGGACCATTCCAGCAACTGACATGATCCATCTTGAAATAGACTGTTGTGCACTTGTAAGGAACACCAACCTCCATGAATCTACTGGTATTCTGGGCTTTCTTAAAATGGGGCACACTTATAATTAAGGTGGCTTACCTCTGTGTTTGCTACTGCCAGCCATAGAGAGGACATGTTACCTTCTCTAAAAAGTTTAATACAACTTGTACTGCTTGATAGGTGGCACAAAGTTTATCGTAAAATTCTCACATTTCTGTTTCGGAAAAAGTACGTCTGACATAAGGGGGCATCTAAGGGTTCCTGTCATGTTTGGAGGGTGATGAGAAATGGGAAGTCACAGGAGGATTTAGTTTGGTGATGACATTCTGAATCTTGGTGCTTAGAAGTAGAAGCCTGGAAGAGCGGCATCCCTTTATGCGGTCGGGGAGTGGAGGTTTCCTCTTTGACCACCTGCACCTGAATTACTAGGCTTGTTGGTTAACTAGGAAGAGTCCTGGACCTTACTCAGTGAGTCACAATCTCTTGATATGTGGCCCTAGAAATATGAATTTTAGCTATACAAAAATTCAGATATTCAAATATCTCAAACAGAAGTTGGAGAATAAACTACTACCTTAAAGCTTAGTATCTGCACAAGGACTATTTGAGTTTGTGCATACTTATAAAACAGATTTTCTCCCAGAAACTAGAGAAGGCAGACGTGACTTTTCCTTCTTAAAATATTCTCTTCTAAGGAGAAAAATTATTAGAAACTAGCATTACTAAAGAGCATCGAAATTTTAACTTGAATTTAGAAGGCAGTCCTTTCTGAAATGTCATACACATACCTTGACTGACACCAACCTCTAGAATTTGGCGCTTTCCTGGAATCTTGGTAATAAAGAAAGGTTGAGCACTGTTGCATTGTATTTGCTGTATTGCTTCCTAACATCTCTTTCTGCCATTTGACTAATGTCTCTTTATCCCTGCTAATTTGTTCTTTCCAATTAATCATTTATCTGAAAACCTATAAACCTATAGGAGCAATGACTGCAAATTGTGGATTTGAGATCCCTTCTCTGAATTGAAGAAATAGCCAGCCTACCCACAGAGTTTAAACATGTAGCTAAACAATGGATACTGTCAAATAGAGGAAAGCAAGTTGCAGGAGAAACAGTTTTCTTTCCCAAGAAAAATTACTTTCTTTGTCCTTCTTTAAAATAAACAGTGGGGCTGGTTGTAGGAAAGTGGTATAGTGACTCAACTCCAAAGTGCAGAAACAACTGCGGCCTGCTTGGAAACATAATCTATCAGTGTAATTTTCCAAAACATCAGGACAATAAAAATAGTGGAAGGCAGTGGTGCTTTGTTAGCTGGATTGTTGGATGCATAGCAAAACAGGAAGTGCTCCTTATGGATAGGACACTAGGGAAAGGATACAGTTGACTGCTAATGGTCCTCCCCCTACCCCCCCCCCCCCCAAGCCAAATGCAGTTTTGGTCATCAGGAAACTACAGATTAATATTTTACCTATACAAGGTTGGGGCTTTTGAGAGATAAAGTGAAAAAGAAATAAAAATTAATAAATGCCAGCAGGAATGCTTTGATGCTGTTGCTTTAAGAAAATCAAGGAAATAATGAAAAATGAAGGAATTAACTCACATTTAATGCTAACAAGGGCTAAATCTAAAAGGAAGTAGCCCTCTCAATGAGACTTCAGAAGTGACCAGAGAGCTCCTTAGCTGCTGGAGAGAGTGTAATGAAGTGGCCACACAGGTACAGTGAAGGTTAGGTAAATAGCAAGTTCAGATGAAAGCTTCAGCCAGACAATTGTCTAGATTTAATAGCAGGTATGGATGAACGTTTGGAACGTAAGTGGCACAGCATAATATTGCTGAAAAGCAGAGCCCAAGTATTGGGAATGTATTTCCATTTGCCATAACATATGGAAACATTAATTGCAAAGAAAAGGGGTAGGAAACACATATTATTGTTCATTTCCAATGTGCATATATAAACAATTTTTGTGCTTCACTTGGAGGAAATTACAAGTAAAATTAACAAGGTATTCAAAACCTGGTTAGTTAGGTCATTTTTTGGCAAGTCAGCCTGTGAAGGAAGCTTCATGCCTGGCAAGAGATTTTATTATTTTAACTCTTTAACACCCCAGGAAGCACAGTACATAAGGTGCAAACTGACAGCAGCCTGTAAAGTTAATACATGGAAAAGCACAGCAGCATTCAGTAGCACGTGAAATAATTAGTACAAAGAACCATAGAAGAAAAAATACCATTAGAGCAGAGCTACTGGTTGAATGGGGTTGATGTTCAGTGAAATTAAAAGATACCAGATAGGAAGGTGGGAGAATATTTTAGACAATAACTCTGAAAATGCCAGAATCATTCTTGTCACACAGCCATGGGCTGTGTGCCTAACAAAGGAATCTATAAAGGTAAGGAAACTGGTGTCAGAGTGTAAGGAGAATTATTTTCTGAGAGAAGCATTATACCAGGAATGTCTTTGTCTCCTTCACCAACTCTTTCTACCACCTCATAGCAAGAGGTGAAAATTCATGTTCCCTGACAAGCCCTACTGTGGGCAGTAGATCTACTCCATGGCTAGAGATGACACCTCTAATCCTGCCTTTGTGAGGAGATCTGAGTGCATCAGTGATCTAAGGAAAAGATTTCAAGATCCACAGGACACTTGCACAGTCTTCATTTTAGAAGAGTATGTAATTTCAAAGTATACAGCATTTATAAAGAAAAAGAAGGGTCTATAAAACAGTCCTTTTGTCATAGCAAATGAAAACCAATACAATTAATTAAAACTCTAAAAATTCTTAATACTTTACAAAGTGCTTCAATGTGGATTATATAGTTTTGGTCTCACAACTCTGGGAGGTGAGCATGGCAGATAACAGCTTATTTTATAAATGAGAAAAAAACAGCTCAGAGGTTAAGTGATATCCTAGGGTTACACAGCCAGAGCACAGCCTTGGACGAAAGTCTTCATCCACAGGTGTCACAAGCTAGGGTCACAGCTAATAAGGACAATGCAATGGTTACTCAAGTGGATGGCATTTGACATCTGACAAAAAAAAAAAAAAAAAAAAAAAAAAAACCACCTCAGGGGATCCTAAAAACACTGTTGAGGGATTCTTGGGTTACAATTAATTGTACCATGTAGGAATAATTTCTGCTCACCAACTCATTTCTTGCTTCATTAGCTAGGTTACCTTTGCAGCCAATTTTATTCAGTCCTGCTTTATGAAGCTGTGGTTGGGCATATAATGAGAAACCTACAGGCCAATATTTGGATATTCTTGTGGTCCCTGGGTACCTGGGGGCTCACTTGCTTCAATTTCATTCAAGCTCTTTGAGACAGTCTTCCAAAAACTATTTCCCATAGACGCAAACATAAGAAAGTTGATGAAATCCCTCACAGTTAACAAAGTGGTGCTGACTCATTCTAAAGAAGACTGAGTCATTCATTAGATGCTAAGAATCTTATTCATTATGGTTTTCAAGTCTGCTTTATGGACACATAGAGATTCATGCATATACACATTTCTAAGTGGCCAGAATGCCCTTTGAAACGTGAGAAGAAAATGTGTTAGAAGCATTTAAAAAGTGCATGATGCCTAGATTGGCCTAACCTGCATTCACAGCACACTGGGAGATCTGAGCTGGCAACAGATGATGATGTGGCGGGTATCTGACAAGTAGCAAGGCATGGTGGGCATCGCCCCAAAGAGCCGGGGCACAGACAGATTACCTCCTCAACATCCAGCACGCTGGCACTGCAAGGCTAACCATGTGCAGATGAGGTGAAGTAATACTATATGGTGATGGTTCTTGCTAGCAAGGCTTCCACTGCTTGCAAGAGCCTGATGATGACAGTGATGAGGGGTGTGTGTGTGTGTGTGTGTGTGTGTCTAATTAGGATGGGGTGGTTGGTGAGGGTGTGTGTGTGTGTGTGTTTGGAAGAGGTTGTGAATTGGAGAACAGGACCCAAAATTTGCAGTAGATCCAATGAGATCACTATAAACTGAATGTTTGTGTCCACCCAAAATTCCTATGTTGAAGCCCTAGTGACCAATGTGATGTATTTGGAGATGGGGCCTTTGGGAGGTAATTATGGTTAGATGAGGTCATGAGAGTAGGGCCTCATCTTGGGATTAGTGCTCTTACAAGAATTGACAACAGAGAGCTTGCTCTCTGCCATGTTAGGACACAGAGAGAAAGTAGCCGACTGCAAGCCAGGAAGAGGGTCTTTAGCCGACTGCAAGCCAGGAAGAGGGTCTTTAGCCGACTGCAAGCCAGGAAGAGGGCGTTTGGCAGAACCTGACCATGTTGGCACCCTGATCTCAGACTTCTAGCCTCTAGAATGCTATTTTGTTATGACAGCGCAAGATGACTAAGATAGAGATGGATTTCTTAGTAGTAGTAGTAGTATAGGGGAGATAGTTGAGTGGAACACAGTTGTGAGGAAGGGGAAGGAAGCTATGTGGTAGGAAAATCAGTAAAAATGTGCTTTTGGATTTGTAATGCATAGAATTACAAATCATGCAAATAAATTAGGGGTTTTATAATGTTACTGAGCAGGTAAACTGCTGAACAGATGTTAAGTAGCTGTTTGTGATAACCCCCTTGGTTCCCCTTGTAAGGTAAGAACATCAAATCAACGATGTAATACTAAAACCACAAAAAAAGAATTCTTAAAAATTTCCAGCTTAAAGGCCTTTTGAAAAATATTTTAAAAGGGGAAATCTGCAGCCTTTAGAGCCCATTAACGAGGAGTTCCCTTTATGTACTTTCTTTTTTTTTTTTTTTTTTGCGGTACGCGGGCCTCTCACTGTGGCGGCCTGTCCTGTTGCAGAGCACAGGCTCCGGATGCGCAGGCTCAGTGGCCGTGGCTCACGGACCCAGCCGCTCCGCGGCATGTGGGATCTTCCCGGACTGGGGCACGAACCCGTGTCCGCTGCATTGGCAGGCGGACTCTCAACCACTGTGCCGCCAGGGAAGCCCTCTTTATGTACTTTCAATACAATAGCTTAAATTTTGTAAAATAGCACAGCATAACTCAGGTCTTATTTTGGGCTTTTTTTTAAGACTGAAAGAAGAAAGGGCATATTTTCCCTGGGTCACAGAAAGATATTAGATAATTTACCTTAAGGGTATATAAAGATCAATTACCAGGTGGAGGGCGGAGTCAAGATGGCAGACTAGGATTCGTGTCTACATACAATTAGGGCACCTACCAGGCACTGGTGGGGGACCACAGACAGCTAAGGGGACGGGATGAACCTCCAGCGACTGGCTTGCAGGATCTTGGTTCCCAAGCCGGAGGTCAGGGCCGAGCTCCTGTGGTGGGAGCTCTGAGTCCAAATTGTTGGACTAACAGAGAACCTCAGACCCCAGGGAATACCAATTGGAGTGAGGCCTCCCAGAGGTCCTCATCTCAGCACCAAGACCCAGCTCTATCCAACTGCCTGCAAACTCCAGTGCTGGACCGCTCAGGCCAAACAACCAGTAAGACAGGAATACAGCCCCACCCATCAAAAAAAAAAAAAAAAAAAACGACAAAAAATATGTCACAGATGAAGGAGCAAGGTGAAAACCTACAAGACCAATAAATGAAGATGCAATAGGCAACCTACCTGAAAAAGAATTCAGAGTAATGATAGTAAAGATGATCCAAAATCTCGGAAACACAATGGAGAAAATACAAGAAACATTTAACAAGGATCTAGAAGAACGAAAGAGCAAACCAACAGTGATGAACAACACAAAAACTGAAATTAAAAATACTCTAGAAGGAATCAATAGCAGAATAACTAAGGCAGAAGAACAGATAAGTGATGTGGAAGATAAAATGGTGGAAATAACTGTCAGGGAGCAGAATAAAGAAAAAAGAATGAAAAGAATTGAGGACAGTCTCAGAGACCTCTGGGACAACATTGAACACACCAACATTTGAATTATAGGGGTCTCAGAAGAAGAAGAGAAAGAGAAAGCGTCTGAGAAAATATTTGAAGAGATTATAGTCAAAAACTTCCCTAACATGGGAAAGGAAATAGTCAAGTCCAGGAAGCACAGAGAGTCCCATACAGGATAAACCCAAAGAGAAACATGCTGAGACACATATTAATCAAACTCTCAAAAATTAAATACAAAAAAGAGATACTAAAAGCAGCAAGGGAAAAGCAACAAATAACATACAAGGAAATCCCCATAAGGTTAACAGAAACTCTGCAAGCCAGAAGGGAGTGGCAGGACATATTTAAAGTGATGAAAGGGAAAACCCTACAACCAAGATTACTCTACCCAGCAAGGATCTCATTCAGATTCAATGGAGAAATTAAAACCTTTACAGACAAGCAAAAGCTAAGAGAATTCATCCTCACCAAACCAGCTTTACAACAAATGCTAAAGGACCTTCTCTAGGCACGAAACACAAGAGAAGGAAACGACCTACAAAAATAAACCCCAAACAATTAAGAAAATGGTAATAGGAACATACATATCAATAGTTACCTTAAATGTAAATGGATTAAATGCTCCAACCAAAAGGCTTAGACTGGCTGAATGGACACAGAAACAAGACCCGTACATATGCTGTCTACAAGGGACCCACTTCAGACCTAGGGACACATACAGAATGAAAGTAAGGGGATGGAAAAAGATATTCCATGCACATGGAAATCAAAAGAAAGCTGGAATAGCAATTCTCATATCAAGCAAAATAGACTTTAAAATAAAGACTATTACAAGAGACAAGAAGGACACTACATAATGATCAAGGGATCAATCCAAGAAGAAGATATAACAATTGTAAATATTTATGCACCCAATATAGGAGCACCTCAATACATAAGGCAAATACTAACAGCCATAAAAGGGGAAATCAACAGTAACACATTCATAGTAGGGGACTTTAACACCCCACTTTCACCAATGGACAGATCATCCAAAATGAAAATAAATAAGGAAACACAAGCTTTAAATGATACATTAAACAAGATGGACTTAATTGATATTTATAGGACATTCCATCCAAAAACAACAGAATACACTTTCAACTGCTCATGGAACATTCTCCAGGATAGACCATATCTTGGGTCACAAATCAAGCCTTGGTAAATTTAAGAAAATTGAAATCATATCAAGTATTTTTTTCCAACCACAACACTATGAGACTAGATATCAATTACAGGAAAAAACTGTAAAAAATACAAACACATGGAGGCTAAACAATGCGCTACTAAATAACCAGGAGATCACTGAAGAAATCAATGAGGAAATCAAAAATACCTAGAAACAAATGACAATGAAAACATGATGACCCCAAACCTATGGGATGTAGCAAAAGCAGTTCTAAGAGGGAACTTTATAGCAGTGCAGTCCTACCTCAAGGAACAAGAAACATCTCAAATAAACAACCTAACCTTACACCTAAAGCAATTGGAGAAAGAAGAACAAAAAACCCCCAAAGTTAGCAGAAGGAAAGAAATCGTAAAGATCAGATCAGAAATAAATGAAAAAGTAATGAAGAAGGCAATAGCAAAGATCAATAAAACTAAAAGCTGATTCTTCGAGAAGATAAACAAAATTGATTAACCATTAGCCAGACTCATCAAGAAAAAAAGGGAGAAGACTCAAATCAATAGAATTAGAAATGAAAAAGGAGAAGTAACAACTAACACTGCAGAAATACAAAGGATCATGACAGAATACTACAAGCAACTATATGCCAATAAAATGGACAACCTGGAAGAAATGGACAAATTCTTAGAAAAGCACAACCTTCTGAGACTGAACCAGGAAGAAATATAAACAGACCAAGCACAAGCACTGAATTTGAGACTGTGATTAAAAACCTTCCAACAAACAAAAGCCCGGGACCAGGTGGCTTCACAGGACAATTCTATCAAAGATTCAGAGAAGAGCTAACACCTATCCTCAAACTCTTCCAAAATATAGCAGAGGGAGGAACGCTCCCAAACTCATTCTACAAGGCCACCATCACCCTGATACCAAAACCAGACAAAGATGTCACAAAGAAAGAAAACTACAGGTCAATATCACTGATGAACATAGATGCAAAAATCCTCAACAAAATACTAGCAAACGGGGCTTCCCTGGTGGCGCAGTGGTTGAGAGTCCGCCTGCCGATGCACGGGACACGGGTTCGTGCCCTGGTCCGGGAAGATCCCACATGCCGCGGAGCGGTTGGGCCTGTGAGCATGGCCGCTGAGCCTGCGCGTCCGGAGCCTGTGCTCCGCAACGGGAGAGGCCACAACAGTGAGAGGTCCACGTACCGCAAAAAAAAAAAATTACTAGCAAACGGAATCCAACAGCACATTAAAAGGCTCATACACCACGATCAAGTGGGGTTTATCCCAGGAATGCAAGGATTCTTCAATATATGCAAATCGATCAATGTGATAAACTGTATTAATGAACTGAAGGAGAAAAAACATATGATCATCTCAATAGACGCAGAAAAAGCATTTGACAAAATTCAAAACACATTTATGATAAAAACTCTTCAGAAAGTAGGCATAGAGGGAACCTACCTCAACATAATAAAAGCCATATATGACAAACCCACAGCCAACATCGTTTACAATGGTGAAAAACTGAAACCATTACCTCGCAGATCAGGAGTAAGACAAGGTTGTCCACTCTCACCACTGTTATTCAGCATAGTTTTGGAAGTTTCAGGCACAGCAATCAGAGAAGAAAAAGAAATAAAAGGAATACAAATTGGAAAAGCAGAAGTAAAACTGTCACTATTTGCAGATGACATGATACTGTACATAGAGGATCCTAAAGATGCTACCAGGAAACTACTAGAGCTAATCAGTGAATTTGGTAGAGTAGCAGGATACAAAATTAATGCACAGAAATGTCTTGCATTCCTATACACTAATGGTGAAAAATCTGAAAGAGAAATTATGGAAACACTCCCATTTACCCTTGCAACAAAAAGAATAAAATACCTAGGAATCAACCTACCTAAGGAGACAGAAGACCTGTATGCAGAATACTATAAGACACTGATGAAAGAAATTAAAGATAATACAAACAGATGGAGAGATATACCATGTTCTTGGATTGGAAGAATCAACATTGTGAAAATGACCGTACTACCCAGAGCTATCTACAGATTCAGTGCAATCCCTATCAAACTACCAATGGCATTTTTCATAGAACTAGAACCAAAAATTTCACAATTTGTATGGAAACACAAAATACCCCGAATAGCCAAAGCAATCTTGAGAAAGAAAAACAGAGCTGGAGGAATCAGGCTCCCTGACTTCAGAGTATACTGCAAAGCTACAGTAATCAAGACAGTATGGTACTGGCAGAAAAATAGAAATATAGATCATTGGAATAGGATAGAAAGCCCAGAGGTAAACCCTTGCACATATGGTCACCTTATGTTTGATAAAGGAGGCAAGAGTATACAATGGAGAAAAGACAGCCTCTTCAATAAGTGGTGCTGGGAAAACTGTACAGCTACCTGGAAAAGAATGAAATTAGAACACTTCCTAACACCATACACAGAAATAAACTCAAAATGGATTAAAGACCTAAATGTAAGGCCAGGCACTATCAACCTCTTAGAGGAAAATATAGGCCGAACACTCTATGACATAAATCACAGCAAGATCCTTTTTGACCCAGCTCCTAGAGAAATGGAAATAAAAGCAAAAATAAAAAAATGGGACCTAATTAAACTTAAAAGCTTTTGTACAGCAATGGAAACCATAAACAAGACAAAAGACAACTCTCAGAATGGGATAAAGTATTGGCAAATGAAGCAACTGACAAAGGATTAATCTCCAAAATATACAAGCAGCTCATGCAGCTCAATAGGAAGAAAACAAACAACCCAATCCAAAAATGGGCAGAAGACCTAAATAGATATTTCTCCAAAGAAGATATACAGATGGCCAACAAACACATGAAAGAATGCTCAACATCACTAATTATTAGAGAAATGCAAAACAAAAGTACAGTGAGGTATCACTTCACACCAGTCAGAATGGCCATCATGAAAAAATCTACAAGCACTAAATGCTGGAGAGGGTGTGGAGAAAAGGGGACCCTCTTGCACTGTTGTTGGGAATGTAAATTGATACAGCCATCTTGGAGAACAGTATGGAACTTCCTTAAAAAAGTAAAAATAGCAGTACCATATTACCCAGCCATCCCACTACTGGGCATATACCCTGAGAAAGTGATAATTCAAAGAGTCATGTACCACAGTGTTCATTGCAGCACTGTTTACAATAGCCACGACATGGAAGCAACCTAAGTGTCCATCAACAGATCAGTGGATAAAGAAGATGTGGCACATATATACAATGGAATATTACTCAGCCATAAAAACAAATGAAATTTAGTTATTTGTAGTGAGGTGGATGGACCTAGAGTCTGTCATACAGAGGGAAGTTTGTCAGAAAGAGAAAAACAAATACCCTATGCTAACACATATATATGGAATCTAAAAAAAAAAAAAAGGTTTTGATGAACCTAGGGGCAGGACAGGAATAAAGATGCAGACGTAGAGAATGGACTTGAGGACACGGGGAGGGGGAAGGGTAAGCTGGGACGAAGTGAGAGAGTGGCATTGACATACACACGCTACCAAATGTAAAATAGATAGCTAGTGGGGAGCAGCTGCATAGCAACAGGGAGATCAGCTTGGTGCTTTGTGATCAACTAAAGGGGTGGGATAGGGAGGGTGGGAGGGAGATGCAAGAGGGAGTGGATATGGGGATATATGTATGCATATAGCTGGTTCACTTTTTTATACAACAGAAACTAACACAACATTATAAAGCAGTTATACTGCAGTAAAGATGTTAACAACAACAAAAAAGATCAATTGCCAATGTTTAAAGTAGCATCCAGTGTATCAGTTAATGTGGAGGAGCTAGCTTTCAGTGTTCTGAATTCTTATGTAGGCATCAAAATGGTCATATGCAGTAGCCAAATGTATGAAATAGGGAAAGCACTGTGTTCACTAAAATTTTGTTACTGATTTGAAGCAAGAGATTCAATTCAGCCTTCAATTAGATATCAGGAAGCCACAAAGAAAAGGCTCTAGCCTCCTGAGAAATGCTGGAAATTGCGAAGTGTAGCTTTATGATTAATGTATTTTAAAATATAAAAGGAATAAAATCATTAACTAAACTTTGCTTGGTTTTGCAAATAAGGTTGACTGTGAAAGTTTCTAAAATCCTCCGACACTTGCAATATTTACACCATAAACTTTCCATACTTCTAGAATTGTCTGATATTTATATGTTGAAAAAATATAAAAGACTTATATACCTACATTCGATTGGGTGCTTCTAATAAAATCCAGTATTGGCAAGATTTGCTTCCCCATTCTCTGCATGTGTCTCACTGTGTCTTCTCTTGTCAGCAGACCGAAGGGAGTTTTATGTTCTAAAAATTGTAACAATAAACTTTTATACTTTTCCCCCCCAGACTTCCATTTCAAAATGCTTTCCTTAGCAAGCTATAAACAGATACCTCAATATTAATAGATATGAAATCTTTAGTATAGAAACGAGTCCCATCTCAAAGACCAGAAGTATAACAGTGAAAGATCTATGAGGAGACATTGCCCTTTAGAGACTATCATTTATTCCTTTTGTTGTGTTTCTTGATTGAGAGATCCACGGGACAGCCTATGACAATTCACCTCTCTCTGCAGAATATGCTTTTCCTGAGTTGTGAAAAAAATGTCATCATAAATGTGTCTGATTCTTGTCTTGTTCCTCCCAGGTGTTATTCAAGTGTGCAGATTGCACTGACTTTGAATGTAGCTCGAAGCTGAGATAAGCCTCAGAGTGCCAGACAAAACACAAATCCTTAATTATGTGGGTAGAGCTGAAGGGATAAATTCAACCTGGTCATGAATTCAGCCCATAAGTATGAGACTTCACCTGAATGTTTACTTGATTTTTGAAAGTTTCAACTAGAATTGCTGAGCCCCATTTAACTATAATACTCTTCAGGAGATCCGAGATCTTGGTTAATTACATAAGAAAAGAGTAGAACAGATATTAATACAATGGCAGATAATCCAAGTGATTTAAGGTGGTCATTGGCTATATGTTTGATTTCATACAATAGTTTTGTTGCACGATTTTCTTCTGTGTTTGCTGATGGGTGATGACAAAAACTTGTAATCTTTGAGTGCCCCATGATCAGGCATGGGTGGTGTTGTGGTTGTGGTGAGATGGTTAGAGTGAGGGAGGTGGGCACTCCTGGGGGAACCAGAATTCCAGGTATTGTTAACTAACCCACAAAGAAGATCGGAAGGAGTTAAGTATGACCCAACAAACATTTTGGTGCCCAGGCCTTACTATATGCTAGGCTTGTGATGAATAAAGCTTAATGAATAATGCACAATTCCTAATTTAAAACAGTATTGAAAGGTAACAAGTCCAGGTGACTTACCTGTAAATGTTGGTAACTTCCTACATGATACTTTTTCCAAAAACTTCCCATCTTCTTTGTTTTTGAACCCAAGAGTCAAGAGATACTGTTGAGGTGGAAAAGATGACCAGTCAGCTGTCTGAGGCAACACGTGGAGTCCTTGAAGGTCTGAAATATGACAGAAAAAGAACTAAAGAATTTATCATTTTATTGTTTTCAGGGTGTTTTCCCCCCAGATTTCAAGAATTATACTCGGAAAAAATTAAAGATACAAAGTAAAAGTATGTGCATCAAAAGGTCAAATAGATGATATATCAAAATCATACTTTATCCTTCATATTTTTATTAAAATATAAACATACACAAAGTATAGCAATAGAATATGGCTAGGTTATGTGTTCCTCTTTCCCCATATTCAAAATAATACAAAATTCAGGACCAGGTTGCAGGCTTAATATTTTTCTGTGTGACACCTTTCAAGAGAATTTGATCTTTCTGTCCACAGTTTGTTTAAGAAAATAATGTTATATGAAAGGAAAGAGAAAAATTACCAAGTAAGAATTAAAATATAAGGCTAATTAATTTAGTTGCTCTCCCTCCTGTAGTTGAAGGAAATTTAAAATGATAAATGTACTAACTTTTGTAATTAGACTTGGAAATAACTCATGCGTCAAGAAAATGGTTCTAAAACAAACTGTTCTTAATGACTAGAAGAGCTAATATTTACTTAGTACTTATTTTCTACCTTCCCTTGTTCTAAACATTTTGTGTGCATTCTGTTAAAATATTTTTTATTGACATATAGTTGATTTACAATATTGTGTTTCAGGTGTACAAAAAGTGGTTCAATTATATATATATATATTTTTTTTTCAGATTATTTTCCATCATAGGTCATCACAAGATACTGAAAATAGTTCCCTATGCTATACAGTAAATCTTTGTTGCTTATCTATTTTATGTATAATAGTTTATATCTGTTAATCCCATGCTCCTAATTTATCCCTCCCTTCCTTCCCTTTCCCCTTTGGTAATCATGTTTGTTTTGTGTGCATTCTCTTTAAATCCTCACGAAACATTCACATAATTGGTGCTTTTGTCCTCATTTTACAAATAACCGGGAGGTTGAGGTACACAGATGGGCAGTGACTTGTCTGGAAACACGCATATAAGTGGACAAGGCAGGATTCACACCTGGGCAGTCTGACTCCAGAGACCGTGGGCGTAACCACTGCACTCTGCTTTAGGCTTGCTTGACTTTGGATTACTTTTGGGACAGGGACAGATGTCAGCCATGGGGTCTTGGAGGCCAGATTTACTTCATTCATTTTCATTCTGGGTAATAATGCTTTGGTTTATTACAATAGACTTCTCAAATGAAGGATGATGAACAGAGGGTTTAATGAGCCCTCCCTATTTAACACTGCCAGAAAGGGAAAAAGATGAAATTCCAAATATCCTTGAATCATGATTTAAATGCCAATTTTTAATCTAGAGTCAGAACTCAAATGGCAGTGTTTCAAATACAGTCTTTGCTATCTGTAGTATTTCTTTAAGAAATAATAGACACAGTAAACCATGAGTGTTTTTATCCACCCTCTCTGACTTCCCCCCTCTGATTTTTAGCTGCAGAACCCTTTGTTCAAACTAAAATTTACTGAGAAGCCCAATATTCAAAGTTGGTAAAGGTAGAGCTGTTCCATTTGAAGCCTGGATCACTGACCACTCAACTCTCATCACTGTACCCCATTCTATATACCCCCCAACACAGTAGCCACCTTGAACCTCCACAGAATCCCAATTTTTCAAAGCGCAGTTTGGAAAACACTGCAGTAAGCTATTTGGCACATTTTGGTTAAGTAAATAGCATACGGCTGTCAAACAGAGTTAACATGTATGCTGATAATTAAAAGAAAATATTACAAAATATCTTTTAAACACAAGCACCGAACAAAAATATATTAAACATGATTTAGTCTTTGGTGACAGGATCTGGTAACCACTAAATATTATTGAGGGTTAACGTTTATGTGACACTTCTTCTGTGCCATACACATTATCAGGATTATCTTTCTCATTCAACAACAGTGTAGAGCAGGACACATTATTATGACCACCTTACGGATGACCACACTGGAGCTTCAAGAAATTACAGACTTGCCCGACACAGCAAATGGAGGGACCAGAATTGAGAGTCAGGCTGCTGAACGTTGAAGCACAGGGCTTAACTCTCAAAACGATCCTACGACAGTGATGATGACTCTGACAATCAGTGGGAAGCATGTTACAGAAGCAGGGCAATGTCAATACATAGATGGTTTTAACAGACACAGTTCTAGATAGAACACTTCCTTACTCTATCTAGAAAAGTACAGCAAAGGCTCAAGGGTTCTTAGAATTAATAGTGTAACTTTTAGGCACTTTAAAAGCAGATTGTAGTATTAGATGCTTCTTTAGTTGGTGTTTGCCTCTTTTTAAACGGATGGCTCATTTCTATAAACAAGGTAAAATGTGATTTCTGCATGTCCATCTCAAGAGTGCAGAAAGTTTCTTTGCTTTTGAAATCTACAGATACAGACACACCCAACCAAGAGTTTACCAGTTTTACTGAAGTGGCCAATAACCGGATCATGTGAAAAGGCAATTAAGTTAAAGTAAAATGGACACTAGCTCATTCTCCTGATAAATGGTCAAACATTTTTTTTTTTTTTGATTGCGGTTATTCTTTAGCACTCTCTAAGATGCTGGCATGTCTAAATTGTCAGTATTTTCAGGAATTAGCATACTCTGGAGTTGGAGGGCAGGAGAAGGTATGTGTTCCCTGGCTATGGTTTGCTCTTTAATCTGGTTTTGCTCCCTGACCTAGAAGGCCTCAGCGCTCCTGGCCATGCTGGTGGTGAAGTCTGGGGCCATCCTCTGGGGAGAGCCTTGGCTTTCTGGGTAACTCTGGATGCCCAGAGGCCCCCTGAATGGATGTGGGTAGGCTTTATGGACGCTCTGACTTCCCCACAGACCCAGAGTATATGTAGCTTGTTGACATAGAAGCCGCTGGATCCCAGGTACCCTGAAGCCTCCTGCCAGCACCTGCTTCCAGCTCAGAGAGGGTTCCCTGCAGGACACCTCTAGGACTTTAAGGTGTACATTAAAGTGCTCTTGGAGGCCCCGGAGTCCTGAGGTTCAGAATAGTTTACGGTGTGCTGTGCATGGGCTGGTGTTTGTGGTGAGTTGCAGGAGGCATCTTGAGATCTGGCATTTTCTGACGCCCCTCTATTGCCAGAAGCAGCCGATGTTTGAGGGCTCTGTTATATAAATAGCACAAAGACTTTGAGAGGTTGACCTCTTCCTGCTCTTAAATATTTGATGGATAAAGAGGAGACCTGTATTAATAGTGACAGTGGTTAGATGAACTAGAGAAACTAATATTAGCACTATAGCTAATTTGTTATAAAATATACTTGCAAAAATGTATTTTCTGTTCCTTTTGATGCTGTATGTTTCATCCTGTTTGATCCGTTGTTCAATTCTAGTCAAAGTTTTGAAATGAGAGAGGTCCCTACATACATACTGTTAAGTTAAAAAATATTTTTAAAGTATCATTTTTATTCCATTTGTATGCAGAGTAAATTGCAGTTGTATGAACATTTAGCCTAGCAAGTGGTCTATGACCCAAAATGACGACACACTTACCAGATGTTGAATCTCATTAATTTGAGTGCTAATTGTTCTCAATTTTATGCTCATAAACCTTTACCTACATCCGAAAAGTCCTGTGCCTCTGATGGATATGAAAGTTAACCAGAATATATTGTCCTTTGGTAGGAAGGTTGAGTTGATTAAAAATGTCTTCTTTGCTCCTGTCACGTGAGAAGAGAACTTGAGAGAAATAAATCCCTTCATGCATTCCTTTACAATTTATCACAATTACAGATGAAATTTAGATGACTAGGACCAAATTTATTATTAAAAAATCAATTTGCAGGTATGATGCAGTTCCAAATTTGTACCATTAGGGAAGCAGGTGTTTTAAAAAAGAATATCAAAGATAGATTATGCAGATTAAGTTTCTTGTAGAAACATGATCTTTCAATTCTTTATCTTCCAAATGAAAGATGTCCAACTCTCAGCAAAAGAGGGTAATGTTTGCCCTTTATCAAGAACCTTTTATTGTACCTCAGGAGGCTGGAGCTGACCAGCTTTCAGGTACTCAAGACATTCATGCTCTTTGACCTTCCTCCCTCCCTGAAGTCACCTCCCTGGAGTTCAGTGACAGTCTCTTCTCTTTCTCTCTCTGTTTCCCTCTCTTTGTCTTTCTCTCTGCCTCTTTCTCTGCGTCTCCCCATCTCTCCTACACATATAAATGCTGCTTCCTCTTCCTCCCTTTTTCTCCTGCATCTCATTCAGTGCACCTCCTAGCTGTCTGTGGCTCACTGATATGTTCTTCATATTAACACTCTCGGGGGAATTTTCCTATTCTTTCTTTTATTAATTAATTCATTAATTATTTTGGACTGAGTTGGGTCTTTGTTGCTGCACGGGGGCTTTCTCTAGTTGCGGCGAGCGGGGGCTACACTTCATTGCGGTGGGCGGGCTTCTCATTGTGGTGGCTTCTCTTGTTGAGGAGCATGGGCTCTAGGTGCGCGGGCTTCAGTAGTTGTGGCTCACGGGCTCTGGAGCACAGGCTCAGTAGTTGTGGCGCGCGGGCTTAGTTGCTTCGCGGCATGTGGGATCTTCCCGGACCAGAGCCCCCTGTGCCACCAGGGAAGTCCAATTTCTCTATTCTTGTGGCATTCGCTATTACTTCTAATCCAGCAGTCCCCAACATTTTTGGCACCAGGGACCGGTTTCAGGGAAGACAATTTTTCCATGGATGGAGCGGAGGATGGTTCAGGCAGTAACGAGACCGATGGGGAGTGGCAGATGAAGCTTCGCTCACTCTCCCTGCCGCTCACCTCCTGCTGTGCGGCCCGGTTCTTAACAGGCCGTGGACCGGTACCGGTTGGGGATTGGAGACCCTTGTTCTAAATCAAAAGACTAGGGATCCAAAGCCATAGTCTCATCTGCAAAATTTCACCAATTTCAAACAGCATTTCCAAATGCCTACTGGGACATTGCTATTTGCTCACCATTACAAACGTTACCTCAAATACAGCAAATATATTCCTTGAAAGTGAGTTTTTAAATGTCCACAACATCTCTCATCCCTACTTTTCCCCAGCATATTGAAGGGATGGCCATTATTCACCCAATTATTCTGGCTTAAAAATTTGAAGTCATTGTTAACTTTTCTTTCCTCACATTCCCTGACATTTAGTGAATCTCAAAAACTCATTAAATCTGCCCACTGTAACACAACTCCTATTAACCCCGCTCTTTGCATTATCATTGCTACCACCCTGGTCAAATTTCTGATCACATAGCATCTGGATTACAGAAAACGTTTCCCAACAAGCCTCGCTGCCACCAGTATGATTTCACACCAATATATCTCCACACCACCACCCAGTGAATATTTCTGAAATATCACCTTTGTCATGGTTACATCACTCCTCAGGAATTTCAGTGTTCTTTCCTGGTATTCAGGGCTCTCAATTGTGTGGATGTGTTTCACAGTCTATTCTTCATTCCTATGTTTTCTCCAGTATAAACCTTTCTCATCAGGTCTGCTGATTTCACTAATTTGTACTAGCCTGTGCTCATCCTGCCTCTGAATTTTTCTTTGTGCTTTTCCACCCAGAAACATCTACCTAATCTCTCAATATTTCTTTTACTCAGTCGATTACTGTACTTCCAGATGTGCCTAATTTAAGTCCCACCTAGTCCATAAAGGGCTACCTGAGTATTTCAGTACTCCCCCCACCCAAACTCTTAAAGAACACCCAAACTAAAAATAGAACTACCATATGACCCAGCAATCCCGCTACTGGGCATATACCCTGAGAAAACAATAACTCAAAAAGAGTCATGTGGGGCTTCCCTGCTGGCACAGTGGTTAAGAATCCACCTACCAATGCAGGGGACACGGGTTTGAGCCCTGGTCCAGGAAGATCCCATATGCCACGGAGCAACTAAGCCCGTGTGCCACAACTACTGAACCTGCGCTCTAGAGCCCGCGAGCCACTACTGAAGCCTGTGCGCCTGGAGCCCATGCTCCGCAACAAGAGAAGCCACTGCAGTGAGAAGCCCGTGCACAGCAACAAAGAGTAGCCCCCGCTCACCGCAACTAGACAAAGCCTGCACACAGCAATGAAGACCCAACGCAGCCAAAAATGAAAAACAAAAAAAACCCCAAAAGAGTCATGTACCACAATGTTCACTGCAGCACTATTTACAATAGCCAGGACGTGGAAGCAACCTAAGTGTCCATCGACAGATGAATGGATAAAGAAGATGTGGCACATATATACAGTGGAATATTATTCAGCCATAAAAAGAAACGAAACTGAGTTATTTGTAGTGACGTGGATGGACCTAGAGTCTGTCATACAGAGTGAAGTAAGTCAGAAAGAGAAAAACAAATACCGTATGCTAACACAGATATATGGAATCTAAAAAAGAAAAAGAAGTTTCTGAAGAACCTAGGGGCAGGACAGGAATAAAGAGGCAGACATAGAGAATGGACTTGAGGATATGGGGAGGGAGAAGGGTAAGCTGGGACGAAGTGAGAGAGTGGCATAGACATATATACACTACGAAATGTAAAATAGATAGCTAGTGGGAAGCAGCTGCATAGCACAGGGAGATCAGCTCAGTGCTTTGTGACCACCTAGAGGAATGGGATAGGGAGAGTGGGAGGGAGACGCAAGAGGGAGGGGATATGGGAATATATATATATATATATATATATATATATATATATATATATATAGCTGATTCACTTTGTTATACAGCAGCAACTAACACGACATTGTAAAGCAATTATACTCCAATAAAGATGTTAAAAAAAAAAAAAGAACACCCATACCACTCACTCTAGAGTGAATCTCCTAATGTTTCATGGGGGTATGTCTCATCTCTCCAATAAGTTTTAATCCTCTTCAAGATCATATCTTCACGTTATCTTCATGCCCCAAGCACCTAGTAGGTGCTCAATCAATACTTGAGTTGAATATAAAACAAAGTTTTCTCAATCCTGAATTTTTAATCGTCCAAATAAGAATAGAACTTAAAAAAATTCAAAGCTAATGAAATGTTCAGAGCTTCTGAGATAGGACTTATTTCTCTGTCACTAAACTTAGAAAAGAATATCACACAATCTTTGTTTATTTATTTTACCTAAACTTTAAGTGGTTTCTGTTTAATTTACGAAGGGGGAGTGAGGTAAAATAATATGTATTCGGTAACTCAGTGGAGTTGATGCTCAAATGAGCAGAGCAGCTCTGCCTAGATTGAAAACTTAGTTTCACGCTCAGGTTGGGCCCTTGCTGCAGCTTGTTCTCTGGGAAACATGGACCCTTAGTCACAAAGAAGATTGGATTAACAGAGAAGCTGGCTTAATGAAACTGTCAGCAGCACCAGAAAAGCATCTGCAGAAATGTGAACTGTTGATCGTAGGTCAGCAGACTCATCTCTATATATGAGGGACTGCTTATTTTTTATGAAGTTAAATATCTGTAAAATAAAATATGAGCTCTCTGGACATAAAGTAGAAAACATAGATACCACCATCATCAGTATTTTCTGTTGGACACCTCATCGTAACCACAGTCAACAGATTGTGGATAAACTTCTCAAAGCAATTTTGAAAAAAGAAAAATCATAGAGGTTTTAAAAGTCTTTTAGAAATATGCAGATTTGTTAGGGTTCTGTCATCTCCTTTCTCTGTTTCATTTCCTTCTCTATTTTCCAGTGTCTATGTCATTTCTCTGCCCTTTGTCCATAACAAAATGTTCTGACATTTTAGGCTAGAGCAAAATCTCATTTCTAAAGGTCCCAGTTGTTCGGTGTGAGATGGGACCATGTCAGTTTTATATGACTTCATCTTAGTGATCAGTTTCAGAGCTTAACTTCTCCAGTCCCTTCATAATGCCAACACTTTGTCATTACTGCTTTCCCACCCAGTCATTTTCTGAGTTTTATCTTGTTCACTTTTTAATGCCAGTACTTCTATATCGGAAGTTATCCACAAATTCACATCAGCAAGAAAATAGCAAAAGGCAGCAACTTTGCGGCTAACATCATTATTGCTCCCATAAATAATAAAACAGTTTCCACTTTAAAAACATAGATAGTGTATTTTGGTTTTTGCAGTTGATGTGTGAGAAAGCTATTTGTATAATGAATCTTTGTGTAATAAATTGTATTTTCCCTTTGACCTTCATTATAATTTCAGAGTTATAGATGCAAGTGGAAAACATTGGTTTTCATTCCTAAGATTCCTAATTTTCCCTTCAGATTTCTGCTCTACTTCTCCAAAACTGATCTTTGTATATGTAAGTTGCCCCTCATAACCCATTTATAAGCTTTGAAAAAGAAATAATTACACAAGATTTTTATACATAGTTCATTTTTATTTCACCTGGAATTCTTATTGATTCCAAAGTTTTATGTTTAATCAGCTGTATTGTATTTATTCTGGGGAAGTTCCTTAATTCCACCTCCAACAAAGTAGGTTTGAGACAAACAAACATGAAAGATACTGCTTTTCCCTTCAATATTTATTAAATTCACAGTTAGTGAAATAATATATTGTTGCTCTAATGCCCTTAAGTGGCTGTATTTCTGCAGCCATTGGAATGGACATTGGTTGGTTGGATACCTAACATGCATTCCCACCTTCCCTCTTTTGTTACCCTTGGAGAATTCTCTCCTTCCCTACCTACTCTAAAAGTGAGACCTATTTGACTTAGACGAATCAATCCATGGCATTACCTTGACCTGTTTTGGTTCAAGTATAAGCATATAATGTAATTTGGGCCAAGGAGGAAGAGTGAGTCCCAGGAATTGGGTGGAAGAGATATTCACTGCTTCTTGGGACAGTGTGATTTGAAGTTTGTAATGACATGTGGGAATTTTGCTATGACTCAAGATACTAGCGCTTGAGGTACCTTGAGATGCAGGTACCACCCTGAGGTACAGGTGATGGAATACCAGGTAGGACTTGAGAAGAAAGCTGACTGTAGAAAATAGAGCAGTGAGTGAACTATTGGATCAAGCTGTGCTTAAAGGTAGTCCCCCTGTAGTTGTATTATAAATCAATGTATTTCATGCCTCCTCCTACCCTTTTAAAACTTAAATATACTGAAATCAGTTTAAGCTGTGATTCCTATTATTTGAAACAAAAGATTTCTGATAGAGGGATTTAGCTAGTAGTTCAGTATATCTACAAATACTATGGAATCCTTAAAATATCATAGCTGAGATGTAAGACATATTATAAATTCTTCAAGTTGACTCTCTGAGAAGAATAATTGCCTTATTTAAGAAACATAATAGTTTGAGGATTAAGAATAATTAATTTTTACATCTAGTACAAAGATACCAAAATTGACTTAGTGATGCTATTATTATAACATTATTGTAATACTATTACTAATAACTAGACTTCAGTATATGAGATAATAAAAAATAAATGTTTATATTTGTATGGAAATATGTTAATATAAATGTTTCAGACATTACATGAAATTTCTAAAAATCTTATATGTTCTTGTATAATGTTATGTCATAATTCTAGTTATTACTTTAAAATGTATATCTCAGAAATAACTAAAAAAATGTTTAGCATCATTTTTCTTGATCTACATCATAATTATGATTTTTTTCACTTTCGATTAGATTCTCCATTTTGCAAAAAGTGACCCTTGGGTAGTTAACTAATACTGCATAATAAAAGTCTTACATAATCTGAAAGCCTTAGTTTTCCTTACTGTCTGGACTGGTAATCTACTTATTTGTTTATATCTCACTCTGGACGTGTAATGACTTTCCTTAAATAAATACCTACAGCATAAAAAAATGTGTAAAAGAGTTCTTGAAGAAAACAGATCAGAAGGAAAAGTAAGAGATGGGTGATGAAGCCATAGGTGAGATTAATACACAGAATGTATTTTATAAGCTCCTGTATACTTTCTAGAAGTAAAGAAGATCAACTGTCTCATTCACAGTGTTCCTAAGATAAAACAACAAACTACCATCCCAGAGAAGCACAGCAATTTCTTTTCTGGAGACCAGAGATTTTCTTTTGTTTTCTGTTGAAATTGGTTTTGGAGTTCTACAGCTTTTTATTTAATAAGTGCAATTGTTGAAGACAATTAAAAAACAAAGAATTATCATGATTATCATGTACAAGAACTATTATTACTCATGAATTATCATGGCTCATAAGCAAATGATCTTATGGTAATGACTCAGTGATTTCCTGTAGTTAATATATAAAATTTGAAAGTCAGCAAGGCTTTGGTTTTGTATTTGATAAGTTATTGCTTACATATGGAAATCTAAAAGAGGAGGTTATCTTGATTATTAGGTATTACTCTTTACTATTCACTATCAGTAGTCAGTTTAGTTGTGGTGAAACTCCTTTTAATCTGTTTTATTCCTGTTAAACTCAGAAACAAAATGACTGCCTTTGACTACTATTATTCTCTATAGCTTTGGAATTTCAGGACAAAGGAATAAGACCTGAAATAAAAATGAGAGATATAAATTTTGGAAGTGAAGGGGCCAAGTGGTCATAACTTAAGAATAGATGGTTATTTATGTAGAAAATCCAAGAGGATAAACTGAAAATCTATTAGTATAGACAAGAGTTCAGTAAGGGATCAAAAAAGGAAATATACAAGCCCCCAAATAAACAGATATAAGATTTAAAAAGGTCAATCAAAATATATAGGTATAATAAAATATACAGTATAATGAAAATAATGGTTTAATCCATAATAGCAACAAAATGATGAAATATTAGAAATAATCTTAATAAGATATATAGCTTAGGTGAAGAATTGATTACCTAATTTACCTAAAAAATATTTATAGGCTCCCCTTACCAGAGTCTGTATGAATGTCAGGCATTATGATAAAATGGTAAGATAATGAATGCCATGGTGTTGCTTACCATTTGGTGCATGCAGCAGTAGACAAATACACAGTCAATTATAATATAACATGGTGCATTCTTAAACAAAGGTGAGACTGGGGTACCAGTGAATGATGGAGATTAAAAAAAAACCCAACCATTGATGAAGTTAACAAAATAAACTTGTCTGATTTATCTGGGGTCTGGAGTAGGATTCTTTTTCCCCTCTGGGAATTTTAAGTCTAGGCATAAGGTTTGAGTTTATACTACCTAGATGGCCCAGGAAATCTCAGCTCTAGAAATAGAGGCTCTCTGGTTGGTAGTACTCCATGTGGTTTGGAAAAATCAAAAGAAAATCTCTGGAAGGATGCAAAATCAACCCAGACTGTACTGGATTCTCACAGATAAAGCCATGCTGAATAGTGGTCTGCACCCAAGAGTAAAAAACACAAGGATATTATCTCCGATGTGTGAGAGATGGTGTGGTATCATAGAAAAATAGTTGGTCTTTCTTCCCAGTTCCTGGCACAGAGCTTCTATAACACTTGGAATTTCCTAAGTGATAGAGGATGGTAGGAGTGTCTTTTGTTCTAATGAGGTGACTCTTGGCAGGCCCCTAGATAGCTTCTGTCAGGATGGGGGCTGGTCTCAAGAAAAACCAAGGCTTAATTAGAAACCTGGAACTTTCAACCCCGTTCCCCAAGCTCTGGGGAGGAGAGGCAGGCTGGAGATTGAGTTAATCACCAGTGGCCAGTGATTTTGTCAATCATAATGAAACCGCCATAAACCCCCCGAGGTGATGGCGTTTGGAGAGTTTCTGGGTTAGTGAAGTACAGTGAGGTGCTGGGAGAGTCATGCAACCAGTGAGAGCACACACCCACACCCCACCTTATTTTGCCCTATGTATCTCTTCCATTTGGCTGTTCTTGAGTTGTATCCGTTATAATAAACCAGTAATAGTAAGTAAAGCACTTCCTGAGTTCTGTGAGTCATCCTAGAAAATTATAGAACCTGAATTGGGGGTCATTGGAAACCCCCAACTTATAGCTGGTTGGTCAGAAGTACAGGAGGCCTGGGACCTGTGACTGACATCTGAAGTGGTGGTGGGGCAGTCTGGTAGGATCGAGCCCTTAATCTGTGACGTCTGTGCTAACTCTGGATAGTGAGTACCAAAGGTGAACTGAATTGTTAAAGCAGCAGTTGGTGGCTGAGAGCTGGAGAAGTGGTGTGGAAAACCCACAGATTTGCTGTCAGCAGTGTTGTGAGGAAAAGAAAATCCCAGAATCAGAGTCAGAAGTGAGATTTGCTAGAATGGTCCTGGCGCACGGAAACATGTGGTTTGGGAAGAGAAAGGATAACAGGGTGGAGGGTGAGGAATCTTTGATTCCTGGGTGGCCACCCATGGTGTGGAGCTGCAGCTGTACTGTGATGAGTTACTAAAGGTACAAGTTACCGATCGTAGAGATGAATCCAACTCCTGGGAAGTTGGTTCACTGGATGCATTAAGAAGTACAGACTAACAAGAAGCAAGTACAATAGTACAATCCCTTGGTTATTGTTACCTGTTATAGCTAAAATGAAATTAAAAGAGAGTTATGCAATTAAAAGGAAGAATGCAATCATAGATGGTAAGAGACAGTAGATGAGGGAGACCAGAGGCAGATGGTGTCATAACCTGCTACTGCAAAGGACAAGTGAGCTGCTCACTGAGACGTCTTTACTTGGATTAGATAGAACAGTGCCAGAACACCACACTTCCCATTGGGAAGACCAACGTTTTAATATTTTAAGAACAGAGAATTTAGCCCCATATATGAGGAATTTCTTTTCTTTGGGAATGATTCTCTGTTTCTAAAAAGAATTCTGTGGTACAAACATGAGATGATTTGTCATCTTTATAACCAACCTAGCCGTAACACTTTCATAATGATACTGGGGATGTAGGCTCTTTAATTCTATAAACTTTTCCATTTGATAAAGTGAGTTAGAAAGAGGAAAATAGTCTAATCTTGGAAACTCTTGATCATGGTAAAATTATAACATTTTAAAGAAGAAAGAATAAAATGAGAAATTTTAACTTTATATTTTAGAGAGCATAGAATGTATTATCCTTACAGGTAAATGATGACTGAACAAGAACAAGGTTATAAATTTCAGTGAAAAGCAATTTTTAAAGGTCTGTTTTAAAACAGTATATTATTATTCTGAACATATTATTCATAACATTATTCTGAACATTATTCTGAATTTAACTCTTGGGAGTTAAATTGCACTGGAGAGACAAAATATGACTCTATCTACCTAAGTGTTAAAGTAATTGATATCTGATCCAGAAAACTTTTCTATTAAACATTACTAAGCACAGATCCATTACTGAATATTTATTTTATTTAGCAAATAAATCTTGATATTTTCATCAAGTGGAGACAGGATATGCTTATTGTATTACTTTATTATTAAAATACAATCATGCAAGAATAAGAACTGTACAAGAATTGTGTTATTTCATTGGAATATATGCATTAAAATCTCAAGCAAAATCTTTATAAATGAAAACATAATAATTCTGGGGCTGGTGAATTATTATTTGTTTTATATACCCTGACTACTCTGCATGAATCAAACTGGATTTTTCCTTAAATAAGAAAAATGGATAGCTACACTGCTACAACTTCAGTAATTTTTTCTTCTGTGAAACATAATACAGTATAGCTCTATTATAATATGGCTTTAAGATTTTGGTGGGTCTTACCACATCCCCAAAATAGCAAAGAATGCACAGTGAGTTCCTGAGGATATGTAAGCCTGGTTGTCCTACAAGGCAGATTTGAATTTTAACCCTCCCTTATCAGTCTTGTAGAAGTTATAAAGGCAGTATAGTCCTAGTGCCTGCCACTGAGGGTGAAGTGGGTTTTTCTCATAATAAATCACTAATTTAGTTGGTCCATTCAGTAAAAAAATTAAAAATACTTAGATCTCTATACATTTCAAAATGAATTCATTTTTATAGTTTTTTCCCTTTGCATCTATTTTTCATGTGGAAATCCATGATAAGGATGACTCTGAATTAGGGGCTAGCTAGAAAGAATACACTGCCTGGGGGATCTCTATCATGAATATTCTTCCTGCTCATCACCACCACCTCTGCCAGCTATTACTGGGCTCATGGCACTGTCACATGACCAAGGAGTAATGAACTCAATACTGTCTAGGCTTGATGAAGGTGACCTGGAGTTGGGCAGAGTTTCTGTGTTGGAGGGTTGTCTGCCAGCCTCTGCTGGGAGAACTAAATGTATTAGTCTCCAGGTTTTAATGATAATACCTACTTATCCAGCAGAACTTTGATAGGTAGGCTTTTCATCCAAGATCTTCAAGGTACAGATTTTCTGACCTTCATCTGTTGATTGTTTATTTAGATGATTTCTGTAATTCTTATTTATGGCCTCAATTTCTCTAGCTGCAATGAAAACTACGTAATTGTGTTCTGTCTCCCATGGGGAATCTGTGTCTCTCCTCAAATGTTCCTTTTCTGTGAGTGGGTACAAACACATATGTATGAGAACATTTACCTGTAGTTGTCCAAGGAAGGATGAGTGAACGGGAGGTAGAAGGGAATGTACGCAAACTCCGAGTGTTTCTGAGGATGCATTTGGCTGCACATGGAGGAATGTTTATCCATCCTCCCCTGAGTTCACATGAATTTTATTGTGTACACTGCAGATGGAGTAGGAAGCCGCCTACTTCACTGATGTGAGGCAGTATATTAGTTAGAGTAAAGCTACCTGATTTAACAAAGAGCCTCCAAATCTTAGGGATCTAAAGCAAGAGAATTTTGGTTTTCGTTTGTGTGGGTATTCAGTGGGTTGCCTTCCACATGGTCATTCAGGGATCCAAGCTTCTTTTGCCTCGTAGCTTCTTTAGTTCCGCAGTCCTAGTTACTCACTCGGTGGCTAGGGAAAGTGAGTTCTGCATGGCAGAGGTTTATGGGCCAGGCCTGGGAGTGTCATACTCCCAGTTTATTTCTGTCCACATTACATTGGCTGTTACTGAGTCACAAGCCCACTGAACTGTAAAGGAGGCTGGAAATGTATTCTAGTTACATGCATGGGTGGTGGTGGGGAAAGAGAATAGTTTGGTAAACAACTAGCCAGTCTTTGCCACTTTCGGTGGCAAGGACTTCTATTCCCAAACTGCTCCTTCATCTGTTTTCTCCTCCATCATTCTTTTAATTAGACTCAGCCTTCCATTCCACAATTAGAGCTTAGGTTTTAAGTGAAGTATTCTCTAGAAGAGAGGAAAAATATAGTCCAATTTTCACCCTGAAGTATAAATTACTAGAGTCATATTCTTTCTTAGAAGCAGGTGTATTCTAGCACTACCTAGTATAGTGCCTGCTCAATAAATGTTTGATGACTAAATGAATAACTGAATATACCACCCATCTCCATTGTAGATCCTCTTCTTGTCCTGAGGATATTGGGATTCTGAAGCATGGAGAAAGGGAGAAGAGAAATGGCAGAATAACATAGCAAGTTGGAGAGAGGACTAAAATGACTTCCAGTCTCCAGTGGAGTAGAAGGGATTTCTAGAGTAAGATCTAGAACTCCACATTCTGGCAGGGAGAGGGAATCTTAGAATCTAGTCTGGTCCAACTTGTGAGGTAGGGGTGGTTAGTGTACATGTAAAGAAGCATTTACACCAGGAGGTAGCATGGGAAACTCATATAGTGCCCTTGGGTGACCTAATGTGTCACATAAATGAGCCCGTCAAGTCCTGCTCAAGCCAACAGAGCTGTCTCAAGTTGCACTAGCCATGTAATCAGCAGCTGTGCCAGCCTGCAGAAGACTTCCAAGAGGACTCTTTCCTCACATGCCCATGGGCTTCTTTGGACCCTTGGGTAGGCTCGAGCTCTGTGAAAGTTGAAACCAGACTAGTAGGAGAAAAAAGTCCCGTGGAAAGGGGAAAAAAGCTGGTGAATTTGATTAGATAATTACTGAAGACAGACTAAATTTTAGAAATGATTGGGTGGGATTGAGTCCTTTGGGGTGGGATGGAATATATTTTTGGCTCTGGACAGACCAAAGATGAATATGTGTAGGTTAAAAAAAAAAAGCCTCATGTTTGCACACGTTTGCTGTGTGATTGTCCAGTCACACCTGCTGCATGACTCTTTGTTGAAATAAATAACTGAATACATTTTTGGCAACACGGAAGCTTCTTAAATAGAAGGCAGATAAAAGGAGTATCCTGGTATTTGGGACGTGCCAACAAAACAAGGGCACTACCCTCCTAGGCCCTATCTCTCTTTGTGTAACTCACTTTCTAGCTGCTGCCTTTGGCTACTGATGCCTGCCCAAATCACCACTCTGCACCTCCTGTGAGAAATATCCAGAAGCTAAAGATCACACTTGACCCGCCCCCTTCCTCACCTTGGAATTACCTGTGGGGAAAAGAAGAGATGCCACTAAGACTTGCACATATAGTTCATAATAGTGGTTTCACTGTCGTTCCAGCAATGGCTTTGGAGTGACCCTTTAATCATTTGCAACAGAGGCAAATAATGTCATCAGTGTAATAGCCTGTTAGTTCAAAGTACCCATTCTGTAGAGCGAAGGACCTCACCACTCTTAATGAAATTTAAAGTTGGAGATTGCCTTCACTACCTCCCCTTCTCCTCCAGAAACTGTCTTTCTTCTCTCTGTTCTCATATAGCACTGTCACACTCCAGCAATTAGTAATTATATAATGATAGAAACAATCATCAGTAACTTATAATTATCTTCTCTTCCAAAGTATAAGATCCTTTAGCATGAATCATCTTGCTAACAGATCATAATTCGTCTTGATAACAGGTTTGATGGAGTTACATGAGATGTGAATCTGGCTCATTAATGTTATTGTTGTTTTTAAACCCTCAGTGGCAACAGTGCTTCCTAAGTCTTAATTAATCTTCATGACTTCTCTGGGAAGTAGGTTAAATATAACTAAACTTATTCTACCAGTAGAGAAATTGGCAAACTGGTAATCTCCTCAATGAATCTCTCTTTATTACCAGTGGATCTGAGAGTAGATATGGAAATAGCTGAATTGGATTAATTTTCCATGATACTAGATTGACATAACTTTTGTGTGGTATTGATTCCCCTCTCTGCCCCCCCCCCCCCCGCAAAACCCTTGAAGATATCCATAACAAAATGATTTATAACAATTAGCAAAAATTGTGAGTTCTGAAACATTTTTATCTACTTCCTTATAAAATGCTGGAACTAAGTAAATCAGCATCAGTGTTCATTATAGCATGCATGTGATTTCTTTTCTTCCCTTTCTCTGCCTTTAAATTTTCATTGTTCCTTAGGGATTCACTATTTAATCATCCCTAGTTATATTTTTAAAATATATTTCTTCTGAAGAGCTTGAAGCATTGTGGAAGAAATAAGGATTCCATAGGACCTAAATTTAATGCTTCCGTCACACCTCGGCTTCTATCAGGTGGAAATAGTGTGGTTCAATGCGAGGATATGGGTTCAGATCCAAGGCCTGCAGCCACTGATTTTCTGATTTGCTGTGTATCTTTGGAAAAACTGTTTTCTCTGGTAGCTGTTTTCTCATTTCTAAATGAGAATCATCTTACTCACTTCTTAAGTTATGGGAGTAACAAGAGATAATGAATGTAGAGTGCCTGGTACCTTAAACGTGATCACTAGTGGAGTATATTATTAATCATATAAATCAGTGACTTGGCCGCAAAAGCCTGACAAAAGGAATGCAGGGGCCTTAACAGGAGGATGTGATACTAGATGTGTGTATTTAGAGGTTTTGCTTAATATGGTAGTCATTGCTGATTGTTAATTTATTTATTTTGAAAATAACAAAATACTCTTTTTTTTTTTTTTGTGGTACGTGGGCCTCTCACTGCTGTGGCCTCTCCCGTTGCAGAGCACAGGCTCCAGACGTGCAGGTTCAGTGGCCACGGCTCACAGGCCCAGCCGCTCCACGGCATGTGGGATCCTCCCGGACCGGGGCAGAAACCCATGTCCCCTGCATCGGCAGGCGGCCTCTCAACCACTGCGCCACCAGGGAAGCCCCAAAATACTCCTTAATATTGTTTTGACTCAGTGATTTAAAGACAGTAAAACAGAAACAACAAAAGCTTTTGACAACTCTTAGTATCTTAGATAACTGGAAATCTCCATCTCCGTTAGAGATTGGCTCAATTTAGTACAAGAAAATTCTTGTCTTAATTCAGAATAACACTTGGAACATGGTAGATAGTAAAAAGTATTTGGAATGAATGAATGAAAGCAAGTGGCTTCCGAAGACAAAAAGAGGAAAAAAGGACACCAATAGTGTTGTGTTCTCTGTGTACACTTGGCTGGCTATCCAGATCTCACTTGGATACCAGTGGCCCGAGAACATAAAAAAAGAGGGACGTTTGAGGTGTGAGATAGTTGGAGGAAGGAAAGTAGAAATAGCAGGGATTGGAGAAAAAAAAAAAATCCACATTCAGGAAGATACTATAATCACCTAGTTTACTGATGAAGTATCTGGGGAAAGGTGACATGTTACTACAGGTTATTCTTTCATTTTTTATTATCTTAGAGTTTCTCGGTTTTACCTCTCGTCTTAAAAAAAGAAACATGATGGCACAAGGAATATTATGCTGGACCTATAGGGCTAGCTCTACTTAAAACCTTAAAATAACTTTCCATTTCAGCTCATCAGATTAACAAAAAATCCCTAAAACTGAAATAATCAACAAAAAAGCAGAAACATGCCTGTATTTGTTTTTTAAGGAAATAAGTTGTTAGCTGATACTTTGAAGATATTGAATCTTACCTGTGTAGATGTATTCCACATATGCAGGATGAGTTTTTATGAAAACCTCTTTTACTTCTTCTATTTTATCAGCTCTGATTTTTGTTGCAAATGGTGTGTACATAACTGAGAAAGAGTCTGCCCTGGTGATGGCTTCTTCAATCATGGCCTGAGAGGAAGCAGACAACCCATTTGGTCTCAATAACAATACATGACTTTAAGAATATAAAAAAATATTACCTTTATGGATGATTTAAAAATCTATATACTGTACTGCAAAGATAACATATTTTGGTCTTGAATATTCATTAGAATGAACTTTTAATTAGTTCTGGGAATCCTATTTCATATTAAGAAAACCAATTAAATGAAGAAAGTTTGTAAACAGACACCTCTAAACTGAGCTTGCTTTAAGATGAAAATAAAAATCCTGTTTTCTGAGCTGTCATTTTAAACTTGATCTTAAAAATCAAATTCTTAAGTCTAATGTAGTTATGAACAGACACTGATGAGCAATTTTACTTTAAAAAATTAATTAAAATATCTAGATTTAAGTATTGTCTATAAATAACATGACAAACTAGACAAACTGTATGTTTTTCTTCTTCCAATACATGGCAAAGCCTTTTGGAATTGAAAAAAAAAAAAAGAAAACTTTCTCAACTTCCTCCTAGCAAAGCTTTCCTTCCCTCCAGATCACAAGAGCCATTTGAGATGGATTCAGCTATTTAAGAATTTCTTTAAATTTTCTTTGTTCATGCAAGATACCATTCTTCATAAAGCCTGCCATCACCCTGAACTTCCTGCTTTAACTAGGTCTATTACTATTTGAAACAGACCAAAAGGAAAGTTATGTGAAGTTTTAAAAGGAATTTATTCCTTTCCTACAACTTTTCCTTCTAACAAGGCTTGAACATTGAATAAAAAGTAGAAGTGTCTATAGTGATATCATTTTTCTGAAAATAGCATAAAAGAATATTACAAAAATCCAAATTTAGTTATAGGAATGATTTTTTCCCTGACAACTAAAAGTTGTCAACAACCAATAAGGAAAAATAATAGATTTGAAGTTTCCAACAAAGAAAAATCATTTAACAAACAGCAATTTATATTATTACTGGTAGAATATATTGTAAACAAGTTTTAGACTAATATTAACAGCAATAAGGAGTTGATTTGAAACTGGGAAACTGAATTTCTATTGTTGATTGCTTGCTTCATTCCTCAGTGACTTCAAATGGCCCCTATGATCAATTTTTTAATTTACAATTAAAAAAAAATTTCTTCTAGAAACATTTTAATAAAAATTGGCCATTTCCAAGAAATGCCCACTGCATGCCCACCAATGAAAGGGAACCATAACAAAACAGAAAATTTACCATATGGCTATGATTCAAAGAAAGATAACTAGTGCACACTCAAGCACACCAGCAAAGTCCAATATTAAAGTCACATTCTTTCTTATGGGCTATGATTAGGATTCTGAATAGACAGTGAAGTAAAACAATACAAATGCTGAACAGTTCAGGTCAAAGGACTTCTAAAGAAGCATCTGTCCTCAAAGGCATTCCAGTGTTAGTTTACAATTTAAATTTGGTGTGGGACAAATTTCTGAATGGCTGAGGGAAAGAACTTACATTGTCCACAGTGCTGTCCTTTCTAGGTCTGAGGAACTAGAAGGGAAAGAATGTGATTGTGATGCCAAACCCGGAGCCAGCACTTAGATGGAAGTAGCCATGGATTATGCAGCAGTGGATTCTGAGGGTGCAGCAGGTCTGGGTGCTGAGGCCTGGATGCTACTGTGAAAGGCCAACAGCGGCAATGCAGGCAGCAGGTCTGGAATTCAGAGGTGTGGATTAAGAACTCAAGCTGTTTAGGTACCAGGTTCTGGTCCTCCAAAAGAAAGTAAAGATCCTTTATATCGAGTAGAAGAATGTTTTCTCCAGCTTGGTCCTTGCTTCATTGTTCATTGCTGGAACATGGAATATGCTAGAATACGTTTATTGCTGGAACCAATCCTGGGATGGCCTGTCCAGACCAAAAAAGTAAGTAGCTGTACCTGGATTCGTGTTGAGTGAGGTGCTGAAGAAGGGAGCTGTTCTAGACCTCAGATCTAAGGTCTTGATCTGACTTTACTGCCTTTTGTAAGCTGTTAGTTCCTGTATGAGTTTGCTAGGGCTGTCCTAACAAAGTTTCACAGACTGGGTGGCTTAAATAACAGAAATTTATTTTCTCCTAGTTCCAGAGCCTAGAAGTCTGAGATCCAGGTGTCTGCAGGGTTGATTTCTTCTTAGGCCTCTCTCCTTGGCTTGTAGATGGCCAGGTACCTTCTTCTGTGTCTTCACATGGGTTTCCCTCTGGGTGTGTCTGTATTCTAATCTCCTCTTCTTATAAGAACACCAGTCATATTGGATTAAATCCCACTTAAAGACCTAATTTAACTTAATTACCTCTTTAAAGACCCTGTGTGCAAATAGTCACAATCTACAGCCTGGGGTTAGGACTTCAGCATGTGAATTTTGCGGGGGGACGTGATTCAGCCCATAACACTTCCTAACATCCAAATAGCTTTCCTTGTGGTGTCTCTGAATATCTTGTTGAAGATATTTTGCTTTAAATTCTGGATCAAAAAATTTAGTGAAGGTATTTAATCCTCTAGTTTGCTTCCAGAAAGGTATTAACAGTATCCCAGTAAGGCCAGGACAGAAGAAAACACTCTCTCCATCCCATTTCTTTTTCAACTGCTGGCAGCTTAAGTAACTGCTGGCAGGGTAGCTTTGCTGAGCCATCACACAGCAGGACAGGAAGACTCGTGCCCAAGAGCCTACACTAGTCTTTTTTTGTTTTGCAAGTGGCTGAAGTGTGTGGCAGCTTGATCTGCTTGTTTAAGGCATTGTGCTCTTGGCTTGATGTTCAGGGCATGGCATTCAGGCTTTCACAGGGCTCTCTACTCAGGAGGGTGTGTGCTAGAGCATGGCCTCCCTCTAGAGCTCCCCACTCAGAGCCAGTAGAAATGGGGTTCTTTTGTGGCTTCTGCCCTCCATCTTGAAGATGAGTAAGGAAGTGGGTGAGTGAGCAGAGTGTGTATGCAAGGATAAGAATTGAACTTTCAATGAAGATACTTTCTCAGAGGAAATTATTAGAGCCCCAAGAAGAAATATTGTGATATAATTTTAAATATACATATTTAAACTTCTAAATTATATTTTAAATATAAATATACAGATATATAACATTTCTGGTACATTATTGAATGACTCATTTGTGAAGCAATCTAGAAAGAATTTAGCTTTAAAATATTATTACTATAATTATAAATATTATAATTATTATTATTTAAAATAGTGGGAATTTTTGACTGTTTTTGGTTGGACACCAAAATATCAGGTTTTCATTTTGTGATGGTAATAATTTGATAATTTAGAATTGGACTTGTCTTTCATGAGCAGTCTATGTCCATTTTTTTAAAAATGTATTTTATTGAAGTATAGTTGATTTACAATGTTGTGTTAATTTCTGCTGTACAGCAAAGTGATTCAGTTATACATACATATATATATATATATATATATATACACACACACATTTTTTTCATACTCTTTTCCGCTGTGGTTTATCACAGGATATTGAATATAGTTCCCTGTGCTGTACAGTAGGACCTTGCTGTTTATCCATTCTCTATATAATAGTTTGTGCCTATCGCTTCTCGGCCTTTTGGCTAAGATCAAGTGTAATAGTTTGTGCCTAATCCCAAACTCCCAGTCCATCTCTCCCCACAACCCCCTCGTCCTGGCAACCACTAGTGTGTTCTCTATGTCTGTGAGTCTGTTTCTGTTTTGTAGATAAGTTCATTTGTGTCATATTTTAGATTTCACATATAAGTGATATCATATGGTATTTGTCTTTCTCTTTCTGACTTACTTCACTTAGTATGATAATCTCTAGGTCCCTCCATGTTGCTGCAAATTATTTCATTCTTTTTTATGGCTGAGTAGTATTCCATTGTATGTATGTACCACATCTTCTTTATCCATTCATCTGTTGGTGGACATTTATGTTGTTTCCATGTCTTGGCTATTGTGAATAGTGCTGCTATGAACATAGGGGTGCATGTATCTTTTTGAATTATAGTTTTGTCTGGATATATGCCCAGGAGTGGGATTGCTGGATCATATGGCAACTTTATTTTTCGTTTTTTGAGGAACCTCCATACTGTTTTCCACCAATTTATGTTTCCACCAACAGTGTAGGAGGGTTCCCTTTCCTCCACACCCCCTCCAGTATTCGTTGTTTGTAGATTTTTAATGATGTATGAACAGTCTAATATGTGCAAATTGAAGATTTTAAATTTAAAGATTTTTAAAAACTGAGATATTTTGTAAGAATGATAGATATTAAAATATAAATTTAATTTACTTTTTACTATCAGTCAAAGATTTTCTTTTGAAAATCTTTGAAAATAAAGAGAACAGATGAGAAATTGCAGCTTGTAAAAAAGTAAGCTTCACTGAAAATGAAGGCAGATTTCAAATGATAGTTTTTAACTTGACAAAAATTTTCTGCAACTGAGTCATTCTTTCCCAATGTGTGAGTTTCTCCGGTGTCAATAAATGTTGCACATGTGCAGAGAATGGGGAAAACAATCAGTCCAGGTGTCCTGTTGTTAAGTGTACATTGCTATTAATTATGCTTTCTTTGCTGCTACACAAAAAAGAGCTTTGAAATTAGGTGTTTACATTTGCAAGTCCTACTAACTCTCTGTTATCCTCCTGTTAGCAAGTTTTAAAGCTTATAGTTACATAAACCAAGAGTGTCTGTGGGCAGCTCACTTCCTCTACAAACAGTAACATAATAATTTCTCCTTATACTTCAGCTAAGCAAAAAAGAGCCCTTTGCTACCTCAGAAATCAACTTGCCTAGGATAATTGTAAACCAGGAAAGACTGGGAGAGACAGGCCATTAAGAGTAAAGAAAAAGCAAAGTAGAGGGAAAAGATGACTAGCAAAAAAGAAAAGAAACAAAATTTGTCTCCTTCTAAACCAAGGGGCTTGATTCTTCCTGGTGAATTTTTAAGAGCACCCAAAGTTCTCAGGATAAATCTTGCAGTAACCATAAACCTCAAACATTTCCAGGATGACAGGATCATGATATTTTTTCCCCTATCTTTTTGCTGGAGGATTTGGATAAATTGTAACTTTTAACAATGTGTCCAATGATGATGAATCAGTAAGTAGAATTCCTGTTATCACTGATTAGAAAATGTGATAAAATTATTATATATTATTGTCAAATTATTCCTTTAATGCTCCCAGTATCTGGGTTGACCATAATTGCAGTAAATTGCTTTACTTACAAGATTAGATCTGGAAGCAACCTTGGGAATTTTCCAGCTCAATTCATTGAATTGCAGATGACTTAAGTGACTTGGAGAGGCATAAGTGACTTTTCTAAGGATTAACAGCTTTTAATTTTATGGAATTTAGAATTAGGGTCTCGAATATTATATTTCACTTTCTCTTTGGAAAATTATCTTTTTACCTCCTGGGCTTTACCCTCCTATTTAAAAACAGTCATAATAAATATAATTTTAAATTCTGAAGTATTTAATTTAGTTTTGCAGTATATGCGAGTACTACAGAATTTTAGAACAATTTTATAATATATATATGTGTGTGTGCGTATATGTATATATACACACACACACACACACACTCTCACACATATATATCCTGTACACGTGGTTAGGCAGTTTCCCTTGCAGTTAGGTGTGGCCATGTGGCTGAGTGAAGGCCAATTTGTAGGCAGGAATGTTACTCTTTCCAGGCTTAGTCCATAAAACCCTGCTTAGAATAGAAACCTCTTCTATTTTCTTTCCTTATCAACTGCCTAGAGAGGAAGACTCCCAGGATGTGGAAGAAGATTGAGCTGCAGGATGGAAGGAGTATGGGTTCTTCTGTTGCTGACTGGAGGAGAACCAACCAGGAACACCCACATTGGACTATACTGTGAGTGAGAAATCAACGTTTATTGTTTTAAATTACTGAAATTTTGGAGTTGTTTGTTGTAGTAATTAGTCTACCCTAATATACAATAATAAAGGAAAATTGGAATCTCTCATAATCCATTGCTTTTTCTACTAAGCCTTATGTGTTATAAAAAAAAGTAAAGAAAGAAAAGCTACTTTGAGATAAAATAACTTTTCATTTAGCAGTGTGATAAATTTTTTTATATATCCTACCCTTTAATCCTCCTGAAGTTCATCTAAGTAAGTATTCCTAGTGGACGAATATGACTGTGTTGTTTTATCTTCAGAATTGACATTATTAGATTCAAAGGAAGCAGTGCTATACTTGAAAGCTATAAATGATTGAATGGGAACCTTTAGCCCTTAGTGGTTAACATGGCTCTTTGTTATTATATTAATAATGATGAAAATTTGAATGATACCTAGAATTTTCTAGAAAATGGAAAAATAAAATTTTTGAGCAATATTTTTCAAACTTAATCCCTTTGAATATATATGGATTTAATTAGAAAGATTTCAATTTTCTTGAAATTTAGATTTAACCTAAAGAGCAGATTTTCCTAAGGAGCAGAGTATCTTACTTTGAGACTTACCTGTAAACCTCTTCATAGTAGCACTTATGAAATAGCCTGGATTGACACTGTTATGATAATTTTATTAATATAGTGATATGTTGGAATAAAATATGTAATAATTGATTGTTTGTCCCTGCCGTGATAATCAACATTTTAATGCTGAAATATTTCCTTGGGTTTATGAGCGCTCTTTTATTAAACAACCTTGATTGTAAGTTCCATATTTTTCTAATATAAAGGAATATTTGGCAGCTTTTCCATTGCATTTATTAGCCCAGTGATATGAAAGTTATAAATACTGTCATGCAGTGTAAATCAAGGTATTTAAAATTTTATTTGCATTTTATGAAAATTACCACATATTCTATGGACAGGTTACTTGTACGAAGGTAAGCAAATTTTTATATAGCTGTTTTGAATTCTCTACTTTGCAACCTGTCCTGTTTAAAAGTCACAATATATACCATTTTAATTTCTAAAGTATTTAATTTACCTTAGTTTTGCAGTGTATAGAGTATTATAGAATTTTAGAACATATATATATACCACATATTGTGTGTGTGTGTGTGTGTGTGTGTGTGTGTGTGTGTGTGTGTGTTGTGTGTATGTACTCCACTGTTCACTCGCCAGTCGGGTTAGGGCTAAGGTTTTGATTATATATGATGCTTCCATTAGCTGAATAACTTCAGCATTTAATGCCCAAAATTTACCCTGTATTAATTTTTAATAATTTAGATTTTGTAGCAGGATTTTATTTCCATGCCCCTTCAGCATGGAACTAAAGAGATAGAAGGGACCTAAGGTATTATTTTAAAATCACTCAACTTTATAATCAAGGAAACTGAGGCTTGTTAGTTCTGGTGACTCACTTGAGGTCACAAAATTAGAGATGGAAGCAAGACAAGAACACAAGTCTCTTGAACCAATGCTTTCTCTTACACTGAGAGAATTTTCATGTCTTTGTAATTAGATTGTTTCCTAGAAGTATAAGATCAAGTATTAGTTTCCATTTTCTTTTTTCATGACTGTCTAATTCCTGTCTTCAGAGACAAGGAGAATTTGAGTCTAATGCTAACAAAGAAACAAATGGAGCACATCAAAACTAAACCAGGTCAAGATCCTCTTCACAACAACAATCCTAACACAAAAGAGAATATTGATCCTTCACTCCTACTGGCCATAATGAGACTGTTTTGTTCCACCAGCCACTCATAAGATTTAGGATATGCTATCAATTAGCATGCCTCTCTCAAAGAGAAACATTTACAAAAATTAAATGAACGGCTTCTTGATGTGGGAAGTTAATAATGTGCTTGGGTTGGTCTAACTTATTTAATGGCAAAGCACATATAATTTGGAAATAGAATATAAAATATGTTCTTGTTCTAAAGACCCTGAATAATTTTCTGCTTGCACATTGGAGAAACACTAGCTGATAGAAACTCAGAGCTACAAGTATGGGTTTCAGCAGCCTCCAGACTCTTTAGGGTGCCACAGAGCTTTTATTCTTGATGACTTAAAGTGAATCACCAAAAGGTATCAGGAATACATAGCTGTATAACCATTAATTATTTCATAAGCACAACTGGGTATTACTAACAAGCTTTAGCCCGTGTTCAGTGGTAAATGCCAACACAGTTTAGGACCCTTTTTGTTGTGGTTGTTGAGCGTTTCATCTCTATACTTTGTTTAGTTATCTGAAAGTAGGTATTCCTTTTGCTAACTGTATGTATGTTGTTTTCTGATTGTATTTCTTTTTCCTTTATATTTTACTTATTTATTTTTTATTTTTATTTTTTGGCTGCATCGGGTCTTAACTGCTGCATGCAGGATCTTCGTTGAGGCATGCGGGATCTTTCCTTGCGGCACACCGGGTTCTCTGTAGTTGTGGCGTGCGGGTTGTCTCTTCTCTAGTTGTGGCGTGCAGGCTCCAGGGTGCATGGGCTCTGTAGTTTTCAGCATGCGGGCTGTCTCATTGAGGCGCGCGAGGTCAGTAGTTGTGCTGCACGGGCTTAGCTGCCCTGTGGCATGTGGGAACCTAGTTCCCTGACCAGGGACCTGCATTGGAAGGTGGATTCTTTACCACTGGACCATCAGGGAAGTCCTTGATTGTATTTCTTGACTGGTGGTCTTAGGGTATGGCTGGCTGGCACCCACAGCATGGTAAGATTGGGACAAGAACTGGGTTCCCAGGCTTGTACTGCTTTTTCTACCAAGAATTTGTTTTATCTCTCGGGCTGCTATGCAAGACAACTTTGAGTGGAGAAGTCAAGGTTGCCCTTGAAAAAAATGTATATTGTAGAAGAAGTTGAAAGAATCCTAGGATGTTTAATATGAAGACAAGACATAGGTTGTATGAACTGACTCTCACCAGAGAGCAACCTGCTCTTGCACTCTACCTATGTAGATTTTGTTTAATTCATTGATAAATCTGGAAAACTCATTTATTAATAGTGTGTTCACTGGACATTGGCTAAGTGCTGTAAATAAATTCTGTTTATTTGTTAAGGCAACACTGGAAAACAAGCATTATTATCTCACGTTACAGATGAGAAAACCTCAGTGAGAATTACCTCACACTGGTCAGAATGGCCATTATCAAAAAATCTAGAAACAATAAATGTTGGAAAGGGTGTGGTGAAAAAGGAACCCTCCTGCACTGTTGGTGGGAATGTAAATTGATACAATTACTATGGAGAACAGTATGGAGGTTCCTTAAAAAACTAAAAATAGAATTACCATATGACCCAGCAATCCCACTACTGGGCATATACCCTGAGAAAACCATAATTCAAAAAGAGACATGTACCCCAATGTTCATTGCAGCTCTATTTACAATAGCCAGGATGTGGACACAACCTAAATGTCCATCAACAGATGAATGGATAAAGAAGATGTGGCATATATATACAATGGAATATTACTCAGCCATAAAAAGAAACGAAATTGAGTTATTTGTAGTGAGGTGGATGGACCTAGAGTCTGTCATACAGAGTGAAGTAAGTCAGAAAGAGAAAAAAAATACCATATGCTCACACATATATATGGAATCTAAAAAAAAAAAAAAAAAAAAGGTACTGATGAACCTAGTGGCAGGGCAGGAATAAAGACATAGACATAGAGAATGGACTTGAGGACACGATGGGGAAGGGGGAAGCTGGGGTGAAGTGAGAGTAGCATTGACATATATACACTACCAAATGTAAAATAGATAGCTAGTGGGAAGCAGCTGCGTAGCACAGGGAGACCAGCTCAGTGCTCTGTGACCACCTAGAGGGGTGGGATAGGGAGGGTGGGAGGGAGGCTCAAGAGGGATGGGATATGGGGATATATGTATACATATAGCTGATTCACTTTGTTGTACCACAGAAACTAACACAGTATTGTGAAGCAATTATACTCCAATAAAGATCTATTAGAAAAAAAATCTGTGAGGAAAATACAATCATATGACTTCAAGAAAAGAGGAGAATTTACTTTTAATTGGTGTGCAATACCATCAAAAAGATGGCTGAATATAAATAAAAACGTTAAAAGCTTTGAGCTTCACAGATTATCTTATACCTGGGTGAACACAGCTTAAAAAGTTTAATAATTTCATGGAATAGTTATTCCACATCTCCAACTGCTAAAAACATGTGACCTCAATTTATCAGCAAGCTTGTAAATCAATAAGCCATAAGTATCTGTGGGAAATATGAAAGATAACCACAAACCCCTCTAAATTTGGTTTTGCTCATAACAATTTTTGATTTTCGGATGCAAACAAAAACAAATTTGAACTGGAAGGCACAGCCTCTATGTCTCAATAAATAAAATAACCTCATGGCAACTGAGCAGAATAGCCACAGGACTTCTGGGAATCAAATAGTTATACCTAGATTTGTTCAGGTAAAAGAAGGCCCAAATTGCCTTAGATTTCTGAAACCCACATCATTCTCAAATGAAGGAAAATGAAAAGAAATTTAGAGGTTACTTTTTTTTCCTCCCGTAAGAACTGTCGGAAACCCAAAAAACTTTTTAGGAGGGAAAAAAAGAAAAGGAAAAGCTGACTCTGTTTAATCACCTATGGATATTACTGTAAAAGCAAACCAGCACCATGAAAAAGACACACACACACACACACACACACACACACACACACACACACACACACACACATATTTCTGAAGAAGAGTACTAAGTAAATATTTCTTCGGGAGTGGCTGAGGATTAATTTTCTTGCTTGGTATGATGTCACCCTTTTCGAAGGAGCTTGAATTACCAACTTGCAGATAGATAGGGCTGATGTACAGGTGAAGTGTGCTGCCCCCTGCAGGGCACATTCTGAGGCTCTGCCTCTACTCCACATTCGCGGGCCTCTCACTGTTGTGACTTCTCCCGTTGTGGAGCACAGGCTCCGGACGCGCAGGCTCAGCGTCCATGTCCCACGGGCCCAGCCGCTCCGCGGCATGTGGGATCTTCCCAGACCGGGGCACGAACCCGTGTCCCCTGCATCGGCAGGCGGACTCTCAACCACTGCGCCACCAGGGAAGCCCCTGTCTCCACATTCTTGTATGATCAGGATGCCTGACTTGTTTTAGCAGGACACAAAGCCGTTTATTTCTCAGTGAGAATTAGGGTTTTAAAGGCAGACCACCTCCGAAAAGGTGGCACTTTGACTAGAATTCACACTGAGGTAAAGTAATTGAGTGTTTGACTCATTTTTCAAAGAAGGCTTTGCCTCTTCACATGTACATGTGGGACTGAGGAGGAGGGACAGTGTGGGGAGAAGGGGGGGATGGGGCAGGTATAAAGCAACCTTACCTACTTGACAGTCTGGTCAAATCAATGCCATCAAATATATAGTACTGATATGTAGGCATGAGTTTAATATGTGTATGGTTGAGGCTCCTTCCTCCATTCCTCCCTCCCTGTCTTCCTCCTTCCTTTCTTTCCTTACTTCCTTTCTTCCTTCCTAGTCCCTGGGACACTCACAGAGCATCAACAGAAAAACTATGCAAAACTATACAAACAGAAAATAATGTCACGGTCACTATCTCCTTCGCGGGAACACTCAACCTTGGATCAAATACATGCCTCAATTACATCTTTCATTTAAAAGTGAACCTCTTTTACTGGCATACTACCTCAAATAGCATCAAAGCAAAATGAAACACAGGCAGCATTTAACAACGCTGGTAACCATAGAAACATATCATTAAAGAATATATAAACAGGAATGAATAATTAGATGAGAAATTCATTTCTACATTTATCTAAGACCTAGGAAAAGAAGCTCTCTTTTACCTCTCATCTCAATTTGGACACTTCCTCTTTAGCCTGTCTTCTAACTAAAAAGTAGGAGAATTCATAAAATGAGAATTTTAATATTGCCTAGCTTAATGGACAAATCTCTTTGTAGGCAAGTGACTAAAAAACATTGCAGTACCCATTGTTGTCCAGATGTAACACTGAATGTGGGAAAGGATCCTGATGCAGCCAAGGAGTCTGCTTTCAGGATGGGACGTGGGCAAGAAAACCTGACTGACATCGTGGTGAGAGGGGGAGAGCAGGTGTTGATCTTTAAAAATGGGAAGCACAGTTTGCCTCATTTACTGGAGGCATCTATATATAGTGGAAAGACTGAGGGAGGGAAGAATCGGGGGCTTATGGATTATATCAGTTACATTGTCAGGTAGGCAGCATCACCTGTGCAGGTCATCTACCATTCTACCTTTGCACCTAGGGAAGCCCTACATAAACTCTATGGTAGGCTAAGTTGGTTATTAACTTTAAAATAATTATAAATGGTCTTAGAGACCATCTAGCACATGATTATGCAGTGGAATCACCTAGTAGGGGGTCAGTAGGCAAATATGATTTTCAGGACCATACCCAACTCTAAGGATCTAATACTTCAAATGTTTTCCCAAGTGCCTCTGATGCAGCTGGACCAGTGTTTGAGAACCATTTACCTAAGCCAGCTTCCTCATCATATAGCAGCAGACACTAAAGTCTAGAGCAGTTGTGGTAGATTGCATTGCTGGTCTCAATGTCCCCCCTCCCTATAGCAATATCATATCAATAGCTTTGTCATGGATTTGCAGTAAGCGGAAGAATTTATGTCCTTGGGCTTGACCACATGCTTTTCTTTGGCTAATGGAATGTTTCAGGCATGGTATGAGCAGAGGCTTGAAATGTGCTTCTATGGTTTTTCTTTCTCTCTTAGAATCCTGCATTTTGCCATAAGAAGAACAGACATCAGGTAGCCATTGGTCTAAGGAGGATGAGAGACATGTGGATCACACTTGGGCCTCTTTGCAGCTTAGAGCTAAGCCTAACCACGCCCAGCCAAGACCAGCCTAGATCAGTCAAACCCAAGTTAACCTGATGATTATTATAAGTCACTGAGTTTTAGAGTGATTTGTTATACAGCATTATTGTATCAGTAGCTGACTAATACAGAAATGAAGTGATTTACCCACAATTGTATCCTAGCATTGGAACTAGAAGTTATATCTTGTGGATCTGAGGTTTGACTTCATTCTACTGCTCTATATTGCCTGTTTCCTTTTGCTTCCTTTCCTTCATAGAGTGAAGCACAGATATCTATTGCTTCCATAAGATCCCTCTGCTCAGTCTACATTCCCTATATTCCAGAACGTTGTCACCTTTCCTCATCAGAGCTTACCTTTCCTTCCGCATCTTTTTCCTTCAGGATTCTGTTTTCATGTTTCCAAAGAAATGAGGAAAGTCTCAAACTAATTCCCACAACTGTGTCTAGGGGTCACCCATTAATGAGTGAAGCACTTCTAGATAAAATTTCTTTTTCATATTACTTGGGGATGACTAGACACTTAATGCCAAATGGTGGGAATTTAAGCATAATATATGGCAATTGATAGGGAAAATATTTTTAGGTTAGTAGCTTTGGTGTTTCTCAAATTATATCTACTCCAAATACTGTAAGCCCTAGGGACTTCCCTGGTGGTCCAATGGTTAAGACTTTGCCTTCCAGTGCTGGGGGTGCTGGTTTGATCCCTGGTCGGGGAGCTAAGATCCCACATGCCTTGCAGCCAAAAATACCAAAACATAAAACAGAAGCAATATTGTAACAAATTCAATAAAGGCTTTATTGAATATATTTATCTATCTATCTATATATAAATATATATCTATATAACAGCAAAAATCAAATACTATAAGCCCTAGATTGTACTCAGGCACGCCTTGTCCAAATATTTTATAAACTCTGTGTCTGACAGGCTAAATAAATAAATAAACTGTAAGTACAGACCATTTAAGAGAAATGCTCATATGGTATTTCTATTTTGTTCCTTCTGTGGAAAAAATTTTCACAAGAAGAAAATCTTTAGAGAGAACACATTTTTTCTTCTGCAGAATATGTAGGTGTTTTGTTAAAGGTAATAAAAATTTTGTGGTTCCTTGACCTTACTTTGCCTGTAATTTCATATTAAAGATTTTATTTTTATTCTAAGGTTGAGATATCATAACTTTTTACCAGGTAAATGACTAATATTGGGATGATTTTGCAATATCAAGAAGAAAAACGAAGAACTGGATAGTAAAGTTAAGTCTAAGGTCAACTTCTGTTCAGTGTTAAGGTAGCCTACATCATTCTCTGGTTAGTGCAGAGAAAGCCTTTAGCTTCCTGCTACCTTGATCACCACTTCTGAAGGAAGAAGCTAATAGCTAAGACCTTAGAATTTGCATGAAGACACCTGTGAGCACAGAGACCAGTGAGACAAAAGACTCTTGGAAAACTGTAACCTTCTCCAAATATTCCTATGAATCCCCAACTCAACTAAAGCACAAAGGTTGTCTGCAATTCTGAACTTAAAACACACACACACACACACACACAAATACTTGTTGAATTAACATAAGCACTGAATTTTTAAATTGCAAACAAAACAACTATACCAAAATATTCTCAATTTTATTGGTTTGAGTTTCATGTCAAACCATGATGGTTTTTGGTACTTTGACGGTATTGTGGAAGAAAAACAGATTAAGGAGTGATGTCTACTTTAAGTCCCAGTTGTTTTTCTTGGTAAGTATTTTGCACTAGAATATGTGCTTTTGAAGACAGGGTGATGTCTCTTTCTTTCACTGCTGTATATCCAACACATAGCACCGTGCTTAACACATGGTCACTAATAAGTACTTGATAAATATGTGCTGAATGAGTATGAATGACAAATACAATTTGAACGTAAAGAAGAAGGCTATCCACTAACTTAAGAGGAGTCTGGAGACACTGGATTGGAAAGGTTTCAAGCTTGAATGTCTACAGTGCAGTCTGAGGAGGCACTGTATGACACTAACATTCTGGGTGCTATTTTTTGCTTTGAGTGCTGGAAGCAGTAAATGTCTCCTGTTAGGCCCAATACCAAAGTGAAAAAGGGCTGTTGGAAAGAGAAGGAGTAGTGCAAGTGTCTTATCCTATGGTCTGTGAACCCCCGAAAGCCATGGAAATGCTTTAGGGGACCACAAACTGTGCACCATCTTCCTCAAGCATGTGCCTGGGGAAAATCTTTTGTCTCTCAGGGCAGCCAGCTCCTGATTTTGTCCCTTGAAAGTAGACTGATTACACCAAAAAATATTTCTTTTTGGTGAGCCCACCTTGGAAACCATTTAGGCCATTGATGTCTTTAAGATGGTGCACAATTTCAATGCCAAGTACAACTTGAATTGGATGGGAAGTCTTGGTATTCTCTGCACAGATGGAGGACCCGAGAAGTTGGCACTTCCTCAGCCTCTGCTGCTTCACTAAGGAAAGATGCTCCACATGTCAGGCTTTTTACATGGGCCCGTGTTAGAGTCAACAGCCCTTCCAACAATCCCCGAAGAGGTCCTTCTACTGCTGTGAAAGTCTTCAACTTCCTCAGAGCCAAGAACTCCAATCATTGCCTTTTCAGTAAATCTTTGTCAAGATATAAGAGCACACCATGAGGTTCTTTCCTGCTAGAGAAGTGTGTTGGCAATCCAGAGAAGAGATTTAGGAGATATTTGGTTTGGTTACTCCTTTTAACTTTTTTTTTTTTAAGAGAAAAGAAACCCCTTCTTAGAACAAATTGGATGTGAGAAGTTCATTCCAGGACTAGCTTTATAACGGCTCATATCTTAGTTACATAAATGAGGCAAATCTTTTGATCAAAATGCTGAATTTACTATTAGAGATACTGCTGAAGAATGAGTTTTTTTGGTCGAGCTGCTATTCTGAATGAGGTCGCTGGAGTCAGACAGAAATCTGGATTTTCTAATATTGGAGGTGAGACTGATAAAGTCTGGAGAGTTTCTAGAGACAAAAATCTACAGACACTCTGCAAATGGCTTATGTCGTACGAAGGTCATTTTTTGTCCAGATGACTTTAGAATGGAAACAAATTGCTGACATAGATAGCCTTGATAATATGAAGTTAACAAAGATAAGCTCATTGACTTGAGGACAAAGGAAATGATGTCATATGAATTTTGGTATTTCTTGACACATGCCCCATGTGAGATATTGTGAGCTACAGGAGCTCTGACTCCATTTGCTATCAGACTTTGTGAATCAGAATTTTACCTCTTACTGCTATTAAATGAAACATTGACATTGATGCAATGTCAAATATGTTATTTCAGTTTCTTATTCCTGAAAAAGTGTACAACCTTCTCACAAGTGTGAGAAAGCCATAATTCCTTGTCAATGCTGTTTTGTTAACTATGTTTAGATCAATTTCCAATGCAATGAGATAAATAATAGCACATTTTTTTCTGTGTATGTGTTTATGAGTATTGTTTTTAAGTGGATGCTTATCAGTTGAATCAGATTCTCAGAGGGGTTTATGACTTGAAAGAAAGAAAGAGAGAGAGAGGAAGGAAGGAAGGAAAGGAAGGAAGGAAGGAAGAAAGAAAGAAAGAAAGAAAGAAAGAAAGAAAATTTAAAATGAACAGTCAAGATGGGGAATGAACTGATCAGGCGGCTTGCCCCTGTTTAGTGGGGTTCCTCTGTACTCGTTTCATGCGAGTACTGAAACAAAAGTAGCTGTTATCACCTTTTCTCACTCCGCTTTGCTGAGTGATGCAGACCAGAGTTGGCTCTGTTCCTCACTTTGCAGGAGATAAAGCTGCACCCCAGATAACTCGCGTGTCTGAGAGCATGGCTGAAAACGAAGGCAAGAAAACAGGAGTGGAAGAGGAAGGCTTGTTTGTTTTTACATTTCCTGATGCTAGTAAATCTAGCTCAGTTCCTGATGCTATTAAATCTATCCTTGGATCTAAGGGTCAGGGGGCTTGGGAGGTAGACTAGAGTTTACTCTGAAGTTCTTCTTGGAATAATTTTACTACTTTAGGAACAATATATAAATACACAAGAGTCGCTGCTTCAAAATGGCTAATTCCCAGCCTGACTAGGGACTTCCCATTTTGCTAATTAGTGCAGAATTGTGATGAGGTCTGGGGGTGTTTGAGAAGAGAAGGCTGGCTGATAACAGAGGATGAGTATCAGGTTGTAGAAGTATGAATGCAGGTACGGTGTGACAAGGTATTTCCAACTCTCTCTAGCTCTGAAGAGGTGATACTATTATAGAATAACGGGTGCAAACACTTTTAATGAAAGTGATACATCCCAGTATGAGCTGTCATATAGTGTAGAGCTTTATGCCTTTTTTCCTTGCTGAGTTGCTGACATGAAAAGTATTCCTAATGCAATTAAAAGGTGTTCTTGAGCTCACCAAGGCAAAGGTCTGTTCTTCTGCATCTAAGAGATTGTAAGTCAACGATCTGTGAAAGTAGGTGTAGACTTGTTCTTAAATTTTTACATTCTGAAAATTTCCATTTCCTGTTTAACATCTCTAAGAGAATAACTGACCAGGGTGGTAGGGATTTTATTTGGTTGAAAGGCAGATATATAGTAACTTCTCCACTTACAAAAGTAGTGAAAATAGCCCCTATCTCTTCAGCCTTAATGGATGTCTACAAATGTACATGCAGACATCATTTCTAATCTGTGATGTGTGGGGCGTTCTTACATTCAACAGTGTAATTACCATGGTGGTTTGGGTAGTGGGACAGCCCTGTCTTTAAAGTTGGCATGGACTGCATACTCTCTGGCACTGTTCCAAAAACCCCTTTTGACTTAGAACAGAGCAAGGTTTGGGGGAAGATGTATGCATTTGAATTAAGATCAGGGAGAGGGTGGCTAGCAGAAGGAAGTATATAACTATTGAGATACTGGTGTGGTATGCCGATGTTGAGGCAGGTTAGAAGGGTTTTGTTTATGGAACTTATCTGCAGGATGTGTTTTGTAATTATGTTACTTTTTTCCATAACATAATTACATTTGTAATTATATTACAAATTTCCTTAAATTTGTGACATCATATTTGTTTTTTTATTGAAGTATAGTTGATGTACAATATTATATATAGTATAATATGCATGATATTAATAATAATAAATAAATAATAAATAATAATAATGCATGATATAGTGATTCAAAAATTTTAAAGCTTGTACTCCATTTATAGTTATTATAAAGTATTGGCTATATTCCCTGTGTCATACAATATATCCTTGTAGCTTATTTTATACATAATAGTTTGTATCTTTTAATCTCCTACCCCTATATTTCTCCTCCCCTCTTCCCTCTCCCCACTGATAATCACTGAGTCTGCTTCTTTTTTGTTATCTTCACCAGTTTATTGTATTTTTAAGATTCCACATATAAGTGACATCATACAATATTTGTCTTTCTCTATCTGGCTTATTTCACTTAGCATAATGCCCTCCAAGTCCATCCATGTCGCAAATGGCAAAATTTCATTCTTCTTTATGGCTGAGTAGTATTCCATTTTGTGTGTGTGTGTGTGTGTGTGTGTGTGTGTGTATACACCACATATGTATTTATACATATATATGTATATATGTATATATGTATATATGTGTATATATATATATATATATATATATATATATATATACCACATCTTCTTTATCCATTCATCTGTTGATGGACACTTAGGTTGCTTCCATATCTTGGCAATTGTGAGTAGTGCTTCTATGAACATTGGGGTGCATGTATCTTTTCAAATTAGTGTTTTTATTTTTTTCAGATATATACTCAGGAGTGGGATTCCTGGGTCATATGGTAATTCTATTTTTGGTTTTTTGAGAAACCTCCATACTGCTTTCCATAGTGGCTGCACCAATTTACATTCCCACCAACAGTGTCAGAGGGTTCCCTTTTCTCCACATCCTCGCCAACATTTGCTATTTGTGGTCTTTTTGATGATGGCTGTTCTGACAGGTTCGAGGTGATATCTCATTGTGGTTTTGATTTGCATTTCCCTGATAGTTAGCAATGTTGAGCATCTTTTCAGGTGCCTGTTTGCCATCTGCAGGTCCTCTTTGGAAAAATGTCTATTCAGGTCTTCTGCCCATTTTTTAATCAGTTTGTTTGTTTTTTGATGTTGAGTTGTATGAGTTGTTTATGTGTTTTGGATATTAACCCCTCATAAGTCATATCATTTGCAAATATTTTCTCCCATTCAGTAGGTGTATGACATCATATTTGGATATACCTGAAAACATGAGGTTTTAGAGCTAAGATGGGCTTTAAGCATAGACCTTCTCAAATGTCTTATGCCAGTTACCTCTTATTTTCTACTTGAAGCGCCTCTAGAGACTAGCCTGTTTTAGGTTAGATGTTGGTGTTAGAACTTGGACTGAGTCAGATCTGACTTCCAGATGAGGACCGTTTTTCAATACACCACGTTGCTTCAAATTAAAGGAGAAAAAGAGAATACAAGGACAAGTAGGTTTTTGTTACTTTTATTAATGCAGAATAGTAAAATAATAGTCTTCTTTTTATTCCTTTTTTGTGTAGCAAACATGCACGTATTGGTAAGTGGAGATATTTTTTAGTAAAAAATTCTTATTTTATTTTAGGTAAATAAAATAGGGATATTAATGCTCTTTGAAAGCTAAAGAAAACAGACAAAAATTTATTTACAAACATTTCAAGCGCTTAACCTATCTTAGGTTGCACCAACATTGAATCTATTTTTTCCTACTTCAATGTAGATAAAACAGTAGGTACTCAATATATGTTTGTTTAATGAATGAATAAATTGAAACAAACATTCGTTTGCGAACTAGTAAATGCCAGGCCTGCTGAATATCATCTAACCCTCAAGATTCAACTCCTTTCCCACCTTTCTTCAAGTCTCTGAAATACTTTAATAAAAAGCCCTTTTCTTTTTACTGTATCTATGCAATAGACATTATTTGCTTATTTTTCATATCTAGCAATTTTTTTACAACTATTTACTTACATACATAAGCAACTGCTACTATTTTGCATGTTCCAGACTCCCCTAGGAAAGTCTTGCACTTATTAGCAAATTAATAATTTTTTGAAATAATAATAATTTTATCTACTTTAAGGTCAATTTACAGGTGTCAAGTATATTAGGACTAATTTAAATCTTTATTTTTAGGTAAATTGAGCTCCAAATATTTAGACAGAACCATACAAATTAATGAGAATTTTATATGATAAACCTAATACTTTATTGTTTACTGAAGACAGCATGTGATATAGAAACAGAAAACTAGGGGCCAAGACACAATAGTGAAAATGTGGGAAAAATCAGGAAGTATCAGATGACTGTTGACAATTATTTCTCACTTTCATATTAGTGTTTTAGCAGATCTTATTCTAGTTGGTTGAAAAGGTTCATGTTCAATAACATTAAACCATCTTGAAATACAAAGAAAAAAAAAGGCTACACACAGTTTGGAGACGAGAAGATTTGGAGGAGGGAGTTAGCGTCTGTACTGGATTTTCAAATATTTGAAAATATTTCGTTTGGAAGTGGGTTTCCATTGGGTCCATGTGGCCTCACTGGGAACTACTTGATGGAAGTTTTAAGGGAGTAGAAATCTATTTTAATGAGGAAAACAGTTTAATAATTAGCAAATTAGATGTTGTTTTTTGGGGGATAAGTGAGCTCTTCACTTTGAATATATTTCGTCAGAAAGTCATTGACAGTTTGTGGGGAGAGGATAGGTTAAGAACAGATTTGTATGTTGCGAAGGAGACTGAACTAGTAAATTCTAAATTTTAAAAATTCTAAGAAATTCTGACTCTCCTCTTGACATCTAATTGACCTTTGGTATGACTTCTTGCTGCCATTTTGAATAACAAATAAAAAAGATGATATGCAGTTTACTACTGGTTAAGTGTTTCAAATACTACGTTACCCCACAAATACAATGGATCTTTGTATTTTCCTTTATTATGTAATTGGTAGTACTTCTAGCATCTGCTTTTACAGGTCACAGATTAAGAAGAATCTATGAAAATACAATGTTCATTTTTTAAAGGATCATGTCATTATAGTAGCATGCCTGGGAACGTAGTTCCTGGGATGTCTAAAATTTATATTGGGTTGTAAAACTGAAGTATGGGCCAAGGATTAACAACCTTGAATTTTGCCCTTAAAATTAGTCTCAGAAAATCTACTTCATTATAAATACATTACTACTGAGTAGTGTCCTTCTGATTGATATGCCCAGAGCTACCTTTTTCAGCAGTCTTTTAAGCACCAATCCTTCATTTTGGTTCTAAAAATGAAATGGGCTCCTCCTCCCTAGTTGGGACATCAATTTTTACCTGCCAGTATAGTTTGATGAGCTTGCTTATAGACTGTTCACTTCCTCCACAGAGCCAGAACATGTAGTCAGCAATCATGGCACTCCTAAGAACAAGGACAGATTTTTTTAAAAAACAAATTTATAGGACAGAAGGAAAACTATAACAGGCAGTATATATAAATACTGAAGAAGAAGATTTTGTAATGTATAAATGTGACTAGACTAATATTAAGCAAAGCATAAGGCGCAGTTTAGAATGTAGAAAGTAGGTCTTTTTTTTTGGTACCAAAACTAAAACTGTAAAAGAAGCAACACACCATTTGTCTTCTACATTGCTTTTCTGTTTGTACAGTATAAGAATATTTAAAGACTATGAGAGAATGCTTTGTTTTGGTTACCTCTTATTAAGCTTCAAAGCATTTATAGAGTAACATATATTTTATAGACTCTAGAACACCTTCAAACCTAGCGTAGCATATATAGCTAACTATTATACTGGTAATAAAGCATATCTAAGACTTTACCTAAATTGAAGATTATTCACCTCTGATTAAAGTAGTCTCCTTAAAATTGAAAATAAAAAATTTTCCAATTCAACAAACACCCCCATCCCCCGGCCTTTGTGTTTAATTGAATTAGTTTTGGAATCTAGTGTGTACGAACACTGCATTAGTCTTACTAAGCTGAGGGCATATTAAAAACTATTGTGCAATGGATATTAATTCATTGCTTAGCACCCTTTGGAAAAACAGTTTACTTTTATGGCTGTTTCTCTGCTAGGCCTTTCTTTTCTCCAGAGGTTCCAAATCCAATTAAATGTGACTGGAAGTAATTCCAAATTGTCACGTTGGCCAATTAGACATATAATAATCCTGTGTACCTAATCACTAGTACCAAAAGTTTATTTATTTAAGCAGACCTAGCACTGTGTACCCTGAATGTTTTTCTTATCTTTGCCTGCAAGATACGTGTTGTTTCCTGACATAATTGTAAATTGAATTAGAAATTTTCCTTCCGTAAATATATATGTTGTCTAAGGCAGAGCAGCTATAAACTTACTATGGTACTCTGCTGAAGAATTAGAATGTTTAGATTCTCGCTCAGGACAGACAAAAATGAGGACTCTAAAGGTTAACAATGGGAAAAAATACCACCATTTGAAGGATTACGCAGCTCAGCATTTCTCTTTTTACACATGTGGTATTGGAAAGAAGCTATCCATTGACATTTCAAAATAACTGGCAATAATTTAAGAATAACTTAGCTTTCAGAAATCCTTTTATATTTTTCAAAGCCCTAGTTTAATGATAAGATAAAGCGAGCTAGGAGGTTTTCATATTGCATGAACATGTACAGGGTAGAAAACAAGTTGTAAAAATCAGACTAGAGAGGGGCAAAGTAAATTTCAAATATTTGCATTTTGATTGAAACACTTGTAAAAATTTTCTTCCCCTGACAACCTAAAAAGGAAGTCTACTTGACATGTAGATGCCTGTCACCTAATAGAAATCTATTTTATAAATTGGATTTATAAGAAATCAAGGAAGAATGTAAAGTCTCACTGCCAAGGACAGCGCACACTGTATTCATACAAGTTGGGTCCTCTGACGTGATGACTTGATTCTGCACTCTGATTCCTCCTTCCCTCAGCATTTGGATATGTAAATATGGCTCAAGCAAACATTGCTTAATGAGGACACCAGCTATTAGTTAAACCAGGGGTGAGCAACCTCTTTCTGTAAAGGGCCAGACAGTAAATATTTCAGGCTTTGTGGGCCATGACTACTCACCTTTGCCTTTCAGAAGCAGCTGTAGACAGTAAGTTAAAAAATAAGGGCGATTGTGTTCTATTAAAACTTTATTTACTAAACATATGTGCTGGGTCAGATTTGGCATGGTTTGCCTAACTCTAAGATAAACAAAGTATTAGGTTGAGCAACAGGTGGCAAGCATTGATGTAATTGTCAATCAATAGTCAGAGGCCAGCTTCTATACGTTCTGGTCACAGGCCTCCTTAAATATTTTAGGGACAACATACATATTGTACTAAAATTACTGAGCAGAGTTCAGGAAAGAAACTTTACAATTTTGAAACATGCAAAAACTGTTAAAGATAATCCTGGATCATAGACACAGAATCTTGAGTTAAGCAAAATCTGAATCGATTGTTTCTATTATATTAGTTATTGCCATCCTTGGATTGGAACAATTGTGAGAGATGAGGAGGTAGGTCACGACAGTGGGCTTCTAGGGCTTTCCTGCATTTGTAAAGCTTTTGGTGAGTTGGTTTTGAGTTCACCATTGTAAAATTAGGAGTTTTATTAATGTTTTCCAAAAGTTGCTTTTTCTATTATAATGTGTTGTCAAATTGCTACTTTCTTTTTCTTTAAATTTTATTTATTTGCATGATTTAAAAAAAATTTATTTATTTATTGGCTGCGTTGGGTCTTCGTTGCAGCTTTCTCTAGTTGCGGGGAGCGAGGGCTACTCTTCTCGTTGCGGTGCGCGGGCTTCTCATTGCGGTGGCTTCTCTTGTTGCGGAGCATGGGCTCTAGGCGTGTGGGCTTCAGTAGCTGTAGCTTGCAGGCTCTAGAGCGCAGGCTCAGTAGTTGGGGCGCACGGGCTTAGTTGCTCCGCGGCATGTGGGATCTTCCTGGACCAGGGATTGAACTTGTGTCCCCTGCATTGGCAGATGGGTTCTTAATCACTGCGCCATGAGGGAAGTCCACCAAACTGCTACTTTCTGAAGTATGATTTTATGCCACCTGGGGGCTCAAGTCTTTTTCCCAAGGAACACATCTCCAAATTTATATTGAAATAAGTGAGGAATTAAGATTCATTGAAATTTGCTACCTGCCCTCAGTGAAGCACAATTATTATAATCATAAAAAGATACCTGTGTTAAATAACAAAATATGGTTTCATAGAGCTGCATGTCTGCTGGGATATTTTTCATAAGTATAGTGTATTTCTTCCAGTACCTGGCACAGAGCTGTGTTCATATTAGGAACACAATTTAGGTTGTAGTTGCTCCAACCCCATTTTATTCCCAGTGGAAATGGCAGTTATACGTTTACCACCCACCTTCCTTTGTCTGGTTCCCTACCATGGTTCTGTCCTACAGCTTAGCATTTATGTATCAGTGTTAAAATTAGTGGAAGAACAGGAAAAGGGCATGGAAATAACATTACGTATACCATGCAATATCTGTGAGGCAAGAGTAGCGGTTTTTCATCATGCTGAGTTTTGAAAGGGCAAAGATAATTAATTAACCCAGAGTATCTACAAGGAGTCAAGTACCTGTGGGATCCTGGTTTTGGCTAACTCACCTCATGAGTCAAAAGGAAACAGTAACCCATCACTCTTCTTACTTTTCTTCAGGTATCTTTGTTTACCTTTAGACCAATATCCTAGATGCTAGTCAGTGTGATTCACTGTTGCTTCTGAATGTCCTCCTGTCATCATCTTTATTCTATTCAGCTTATTTTCATGAATCTACTGAATGTTGTAGCTGCACTGGAATGGTAAGATCACATTAGCCAATGCTTTTTTTTTTTTTTAACATCTTTATTGGAGAAAAATTGCTTTACAATGGTGTGTTAGTTTCTGCTGTACAACAAAGTGAATCAGCTATACATTTACATATATCCCCATATCCCCTCCCTCTTGAGCCTCCCTCTCACTCTCCCTATCCCACCCCTCTAGGTGGTCACAGAGCACGGAGCTGATCTCCCTGTGCTATGCGGCTGCTTCCCACTAGCTATCTGTTTTACATGTGATAGTGTATATATGTCCATGCCACTCTCTCACTTCGTCCCAGCTTACTCTTCCCCCTCCCCGTGTCCTCAAGTCCATTCTCTATGTCTGCATCTTTATTCCTGTCCTGCCCCTAGGTTCTTCAGAACCAATTTTTTTTTTCTTTAGATTCCATATATATGTGTGAGCATATGGTATTTGTTTTTCTCTTTCTGACTTACTTCACTCTGTATGACAGACTCTAGTAGTTTAATATCTGTGGGTTTTGAGATTTACTAAGTGCTGAGTGAGTACCATGATAAGCCCTTTACATGCAGCATGTGAATCCAGCCCACCCACAGTTCTGCACCAGATCGCATCCTGTCTTGCCCACCCATGGAAACTGCTCCAGCAATTCTCTTTCTCTTTCTCTCTCTCTCTTTCCCTCTTGCTCTGTCTTCACATTTCTCCTTTTTTCCTGGGGCTTTTCTACTAACACACAAAAATGCTGTTCTTTCTACCACCTTAAAACAAAACAAGATAGCCCCCAAACCTCTCTTGATTCACTTCCCTTCCAGTTAACTTAATTCTTTCTCTTAGAGAAAACCCAATCAAACAAAAGAACAAAAACTCCTCTCAAAAAAAACTCACTCCAACAAGGCTCTTATGCCTCCCACTTCACTGAAACTGCTCTTGTCAATGCTACTAATGGTCTCCACACTCCTAAACACAGTGGCTCAATTCTCAGTCTTCATTTTATACATACTCTCAGGTGTAACTGATGCGATTGTTCTCTCTTCCAGTACCTACTTCCCACTGGGCTTCCACAACTCTGCTCTTTATGATTTCCTTCCAGTCTTACTGGTTGCTCTTTTCAGTCTCCTTTGCTGTTGTCTCCTTTTCTCTCTGGACTCCTAAACTTGGAGCTCCCCAGGGCCCAATGCTTGGACCCATTCTCTTTCTTTCTGTACTTAATCACTTGGTGATCTCACCAGTTTCATGGTTTTAGACACCACCCATTGGTTGACAACTCACACATTTATACCCTGAGTTTAATCCTCTTCTTGGATCTGCAGACTCTTACAAAAGCTGCTTTTCAACATCTCTACTTGGATACGTAATAGGTATTTCCATACCTGAGACCCTGATCTTCCTTTTTTCCTCTTCCCCAAGCTCTAGTAGTCTTCTCCATCTATCCAGTTTCTCAGGCAAAACATTTTGGAGTCATCATTGATTCCCCTCGTTCTCTCACATTTCCCATCCAATCCAAGACAAAATTCTGGTCAGGTTATCTTTGACCTATTTCAGAATCCTGCCCCTTCTCACCACCTCCAGCATTACCATCTGGTCCATCATGTCTTACCGGGATTATTGCAACAGACTCCAAACTGGACTCCCTGCTTCTCCCTCCGTCTATTCTCAACACAGCAGACAGAACAATCCCATTAAAATTAGTGCACCAGAGTAGGTCACTGCTGTGCTTAAAACTGCAAAGGCTTCTCTCTCACTCAGAGTGAAAACCAGTCTTTAAAACGGCAGTTGAGCCTCATGCCATCTGGTCACATATTACTTCGCTGATCTTATTTCCTACTTGCTCCAAACTGTCCACCTGCTTTCCTCAAAAAGAAGAGGTACTCTATTGCCTCTGGGATTTTGCACCTGACAGTCCCTGTCTAGAATGTTCTTTCCCTAGACACCCCCTGACTCTCTTGCTCACCTCCTTCAGGTCTTTATCAGGTGTTATTTTCTCAGTAAGGATTACCCTGACACACTCCAATACCATCCATACCATTGTTTGTTTTTGCTTTTTCCACAGTATTTATCGCCATTCCATATCGTGTTTATTTTATTACTTTTCATCTTGGTGGTGTTTATTGTTGTCTTCCTCTACTATGGGGGTCAGCAAGCCATGGCCTGTGGGCCAAACCTAGTCTGCCACTTGGGTTTGCTAATTAAGTTTTAATGCAACATAGCAATGCTCATGCACTTGTGCGTTGCTTACATTTTGCCTGTGGCTGCTTTGGTGCTACAGTAGTAGAGTTGAATAATTGTGACAGAGACCTTATGGCCCACAAAGCCTAAAATATTTACTATCTGGCTCTTTGCTGGAATGGAAGCTCCCAGAGGGCAGAGGTTTTTGTCTGTTTGATTCACTGCTCTCTCTGCAGTGCCTAGGATAGTGCCTGGCACTATTAGTGTGGCACTATACAGTGTAGTCGTCACTCAGTAAATATTTGTTGATTAAGTGATGAAGCCTTATTTAATTTATTTACATTTAATTCTCATTACAAAAATCCTGAGGCCTACAGAGTTACAGAGTTTACTAGGATTGTAACACAAGCAGTCTGGCCCTAGGTCTACCTCACTGTCTGTATTTAACAGAAAGCTTTTGTACTAGAGGTGACATGGGAATGGAGGGACAGACTGGGCTTTGTCAATTTAATTTGTCCAATGTAGAATCCAATGCAACACTCAGCTCAGGGATCAAACCCGTGTCCCCTGTATTGGCAGGCGGATTCTTAACCACTGCGCCACCAGGGAAGCCCTAAAATTATTTTTAACATGATGTCTGTAGAAATGTGTCAACAATTATTGTTTTTCTGCAAGTAAATCTACCGTTCTTTTGATACTGTATTTGAATTCATTTAAAAAATTTTTTTCTGAAGTCTCATTTACTTAATACATCTGTTACATATAAAAGGGTCAGAATCTGGCTTTCAAATATATATGCATCTAAAATAAAAGATTTTTATGTCATGGACTCAGCTTATTGTGAATCAAATACGATTTCTATCAAATAGCAAATACACAATAAAAGAATTTGACATGTTATTATTTATACGATAAGTATCAGTGTTGTTTTCCAAATTAATACTGAAAAAGGGTCACTATGTACAATATAAAGATATTCATGCCAGGTGACTTTACACATTGAATATTTCTAAACAGACTGTGCAATTCTAAAAGTATGAGAATTATTGACATTTCTCAAGGCCTATGTTCAGATTCAAAATTTATAGCATTTCTACTCAGTGTGGCCACATGGTGGTGTAAAACAGTAAGATATGGATAAACAAAAGAAAATCATAGCACACCATCAGCTGCGTGGTCTCATTGGGCTGACTGGCTAGGACCTTGAAAAGTCATTCGGTTCAGCACCTTGCCTTTGGGCAGGATCACACTTAAATCTTTCAAATGAGACTGATGAAGGGAATCTATTCTGTTTTAAAGACCTTCATGGAAGGGTATTACTCTGCTTTCCTCACTGATTCCAGAGTTTCACAGCCATAAACAGCGTCTTCTGCAGTTTTAGTCTGCAGGCTTCAGCTTGCTATCCAGTGATACTTGCAACCCCAAGTAGACTTTATCCTCTGAATAGCAGTTCTACATATCCTCACAATAATTTATTAATCTTCTCTTCCCTAGGTTAATTAACTCCAATTGCTTTAATCTTTCTCTGTGGGGGTCCTCTTTGCTTGACATTAGTCTGTTTCATGGTTGTCTTTTCAACTTGTTTCAAACAACTCCTCCTTTTCTTTCTTCTACAACCAGAAATTGACCTCTCTCAAGAGTCCAAGGACAATCTTATGGAGTTTGTATGCAGCTATTTCATTTATGTAACTGGTATGGGTACTTCTTAGAAATGTATCTATTGGATAGTTTTGGGTTTTTTTTGTTTTTGCGGTACGCGGGCCTCTCACCGCTGTGGCCTCTCGCGTTGCGGAGCACAGGCTCCGGACGCGCAGGCTCAGCGGCCATGGCTCACGGGCCCAGCCGCTCCGCGGCATGTGGGATCTTCCCGGACCGGGGCACGAACCCGTGTTCCCTGCATGGGCAGGCGGACTCTCAACCACTGCGCCACCAGGGAAGCCCTACTGGATAGTTTTAACTACAGAATTCTTCTTTATTTTCAACATATTTAACATGTTGTTTCCTTCTTTTTGTACTTCAAAAAGCTCAAGAGTGTATGTATATACATGCCATTACTTTCACATAAATTAACATTGATGCAAAGTGCATATTCCTTTTGAATACAAATACACACTAGTATTAAAAAGATTATATTCTGTTTGGGAGGAGAGCCAAACTAGCAGATTCACTCAAGCAACCACACACACACACACACACACACACACACACACACACACACACACACACACGATGCATCTTTTTGCAGGCTCATATATTTTCCACGCAGCAGTCAGCCACAATGATCTTTAAAAAATGTAACTGTAAATTACCTCAATAAAACCCAAGCTCCTATGGTGGCCTCCCACTCTTGTAATAGGCTGTTCTTGTTTTCCTCTTCAACACATTTTCCATCATCCTCCAGTCAAGTGTGGCTTACTCAGTTGCTCAAAGCAAATACAGAGTTTCCTACCTTGGGACGTTTGTGCGTGTGGTTCCTTCTGCCTGGACTCTGTTTCCTCAGTTATTCATCTGGCTGCTTCTTCTCAAGAGTTAGGCCTTTAGGCTTTAGCTTAAACATCGATAACCTCTTCAGGGGGGCCTACTCTGACCATTTTATCTAAACAAGTTCTGCCCTACCTCAGCCAGAACCTTATCCTTTTCCTGCATAAGTCTCACATGGTGTAACTTACTTGTTGGTTTACTTGTTTATTACCCTCTTTCCCTAGACCCGTATTACCTGATATGGTAGCCACTAAGCCATATGTGGCTATTTATATCTAAATGAGTTAAAATTAAAATTTAAAATTCAGTGTCTCAGGTACACAGGCACATTTCAAGTGCTCAATAACCACATGTGGCTAGTGGCTGCTATGTTGAATGACACAGAACATCTCCATCAGCACTGGAAGCAGCTCTAGACTAAACCACAGGGAACTACCATTCTAGTGCCTCTTACAGTACCTGGTAAATAGTAGGTGCTTGTGGGGTTAATTTTAAGTATCAACTTGACTGGACTACGGTGTGCCCAGATATTTGATTAAATATTATTCTAGGCGCTTCTGTGAGGGTGTTTGGGGGTGAGATTAATATTTAAATCTGTAGACTGAGTAAAGCAGATTGCTCTCCCCAGAGTGGTGGTGGTTCATCTGACTTGTGGAAGGCCTGAATAGAACAAAAAAGGCTGAGTAAAGGAGAATTCACTTTCTGATTGTCTTCAAGCTGAGACAGGTCTTCTCCTGCCTTTGGACGCACACTTGGATTGGAATGTACATCATCGGCTCTCTGGGTTCTTAGGCCTTTAGACTCAGACTACAACTGTAGCCCTGGCTCTCCTGAGTCTTCAGCTTGCCAGCTACAGTTCATAGAACTCCTCAGCCCCCCTAAATGCATAAGCCAATTCTCTGTATATTTATCTCCTCTTGGTTCTGTGTCGCTGGAGAACCTGACGAATACAGTGCTCAGTAATTTATATCTGCTTTTGTTTGTGCTTTGCCCTGGTCATCCTCTCGCCCACTCCACTACCCCTAAGTCATCCGTGGTTCAGCAGGAGGCCCAGCTCCTATAATGCTGTGGGTTCGTGCATTTCAGTAGCTGGTGGACATTGAAGAAGTTATAGTTTCATCTCTGGACCTTTGTAACAAGTCTGCCTCTGTAACTAATTGCTTAATTCTTTGAAAGTTGTCCCCGAGACCAAGTCTCTACCTTTTGCAGACCAAATCTAATTAATATGTTCCTACCTTGATTATCATTCCAGATGTGGTTATTGTGGAGTTCTAGCCACGCTTGCTCCTGCAAGACTGTCCAGTAATGGATGAGAGTTTTTCCTGAAGTTCACTGTCTGCCTACTAGCCTGGAATTTCAAATATTGCCTGTCTCTAGATTCTCAGTTGATAACCATTACATGCAACAACAGTAATAGTATCATTATTTGTAACAGCAACCAATATTTCTTGAGTGCTTACCATGTACATAGTAATTGCTTTTACATCTCATTGAATTCTTAGAACCAAGCTATGAAATGAGGAAACTGAGGTTCCTCAAATTGAGGAGACTAGTGTTCCAAAAAAGCAGTGAAAGGGTCAGAATTGAAACAGATATATTTGTCATCAAAATTTGGCCTCTTAACTCTGGTGATGTACTATTTCCACAATGCCATTCTTTTCTTGTGTATCTTTTACAAGACTTTATTAACTTTTGTTGGAGTTCCTTGATGCTAATTTCTTGCCAAACTGTTGACTTCCCTGGTGGCACAGTGGTTAAGAATACGCCTGCCAATGCAGGGGACACGGATTTGAGCCCTGGTCTGGGAAGATCCCACATGCCGTGGAGCAACTAAGCCCTTGTGCCACAACTACTGAGCCTGTGCTCTAGAGCCCGTGAGCCACAACTACTGAAGCCCCTGTGCCTAGAGCCCATGCTCCACAACAAGAGAAGCCACTGCGACGAGAAGCCCGCGCACCGCAACAAAGAGTAGCCCCCGCTCGCAGCAACTAGAGAAAGCCCGCGCAGCAACGAAGACCCAACACAGCCAAAAATAAATAAATAAATACATTTTTTTTTTTTTAGAAAAGGTTGATGGAACAGGTTTTCAATTTTTTAAGGTTGTCTTTTACTTCATAACATTTCTTAGTCGAGACTACATTATCAAGAGCATTTTTCCTTACCGATCTTGAGCAGGGTAATTTTTTGGCTCCAAAGCCAGAAGAAATCTGCCCAGTGGTGGAAGAGCGTGTTCGTCTTAGAAAATGTTCCCTCAGGTGTAATAGCCTAAGCACCAAATAGGGAGAAAAGGAAAGGGGGAATGTTGCGTGTGTGGTCCTATGTGAAGGCTGAACCCAGGTCATGGGGTCATGCCTCTTACTCTTTAAGAACATGCTTGACCTTGGACAAGTCACTTAATCCAAGTCTTCCTCCTAACATTCTGTGGTCCATTTCTAGAATGAAGATGATTTTTAATAATACCTATATTCTGGAAGGGTGTGTGTGTGTGCGTGTAAAGGTAATAATATTTGTAAAACGGTTTGAAATCTATGAAATGAAACCTACACATTTTAGGTTGATATCATTGTTAGTAACATTAGTGTTGTCAACCAGAGGGTGAATGTGGTGATGGTGAGGGTCGCAGGTTGAATCCGATGCTCCCAACTCAGGCAAGCTTGGTTTCTGTACTGAAAGGATAGGAATGGTGTGAAAGGTCAGAACGAGTTGAATGTAGAGCTCGGAGAGGGGTAGCTTATACCTGGGGAACATCTTTATACGGTCGAAATTGCTACACAGGACCCTTGTGACCCAAGGAGAATGGATCTTTAAAAACAATTTTATGGGTAGCATTCTCAATTTAATCCAAATAGAAGAACCACCTTAACAAAACACCATTACTAAAAACAAAACCTATTTGTGAAAATCTCATCAAGATACAATAAAGAATCTGTTCTCCAAGTGTTAACAGCTCACTGGTGGAAGACTGGCGCATTCTTCCAAGACAGCAGAAGGTTATACAAGTAACATAAAAGCATTTGCTGATTTTTATGCATGATATGTATTCAGTGAGGACATTAGGCAGAATTATGATGTGTTCAGATTTGCTTTCTGCACTTTTCTAGAGCCCTTTAAATAGTTCATGCCTCTGTTCTGGCATCTCTTTTCTTTCCTTCCACTGTATTCTGTTTGTAGTTTGGCCACCAAAGATCCCCCGCGATGAAACCCACCTCCCCCTGGCCTCGGGTCAGTCCTATAGGATTCAGTTTCTCCCTTTCTCAATACCTTCCTTCATTCAAGCATATAATTTTTTCAAGGCAGCGGTACATCTCAAAATAAGTAGATAATTTGTGAGGCATCAAAAAATCTCCTGTGCCCAAAATGTTTCCCTCAATGACTTAAAGTACCAAAAAAATGACACATTAGTCACTTCTTTTGGTTGCAGTATTGAATGGTCTTGTACATTTGTGTCTTTTCTGAAGATGAAGACATTATCTTCACTGATAACTTTGAAGAAATTATTTTCATCAGATTAAGGGAGAGGCAATCCAGTGCAGGGATTGAGAACTCAGATGTGGGAGCTGGACTGCCTTTGTTTGAATCTCAGCTCTGCCGTTTGTTCTCTGTATAACTTTGGACAAGTGACTTAATCTCTTTGTGCCTCAGTTTCCTCATATTACCGTGCAGGTAATAACAGTTGCCAACTTCATAGGATTGTCAGGAGGATTAAAATGCGCCATTATATGTAATGTACATTGAGCAGTGCCTGATACTTGGGAAGCACTCAATTTGCAAATTCTTATTCTGCCCAGGCACTAACACTGGTATTTAGGAAAATGAAATACACATTGCTTCACTGAGGAGCTTATATCCAAACAGGCTTATTGAGACTGCTTCAAAAGTGTATTGATTTTCTCATTATCAGTAAAGTCATTTCTTGCACTTGAAAAACGTACAGAACCTTATAACTAATATAGGTAGTATAGTTTTGTGAGAGTGCAATGAGGGTGCCACTTTCTTCGTGCAGCCTACTTTAACCGTTACTGCATTTAAATATTCTTTATTCTTGTCTTCCACCCTGTCATAACACTTTGCTTTTCTTAGAGCCCTTCAACTATCCGTTGTGAGTTAGCTATTGGTATTTATTTATTTATTTATTTTTGCGGTACGCGGGCCTCTCACTGTTGTGGCCTCTCCCGTTGCAGAGCACAGGCTCCGGACGCGCAGGCTCAGCGGCCATGCTCACAGGCCCAACCGCTCCGCGGCATGTGGGATCTTCCCGGACCGGGGCACCAAGCTGTGTCCCCTGCATCGGCAGGCGGACTCTCAACCACTGCGCCACCAGGGAAGCCCGCTATTGGTATTCTTTAAAGGCATCTCTGATATAGTACAGTTTTGAGGAGGGCAGGGATCACATCTCATTCGTCATTATGAATTCACCAGAGACTTGCTACACGATTATCAAATGAATGAGTTGAACTATCCATAAGGACAGAGACTTTTGAAAGTTTGCTCACTACCATATCCCCAGGCATCTAGAACAGTGACTGGCACATAGTAGGTGGTCAGTAACTATTTGCTAATGATTTTGTTAAATGAAGGGAGGCACATATGTGCTGTTGAAGTTAAAATGGGATTCTACATGTGAAACCAACTTTTCCGCTGAATTACGTTAAATATTTTGAGATCTATTCCTTCAGGAAAAAAATGTGCATTGGGGAAGCAAACTATGGCACACATGCTAGGATATTTGCTTGCTCCTTTGGATATTTCTGTGCAGGTAGAGGAGGGTAGAAAAGCTCTTATTCTCCTGTCTCTAGGCATAGCTATCACCTCATTTATCTACTCATTCATTCAAACAAAAGCTGTTGACCACTCGGTTTGTGAAAGGCACTGTGGCTGATGATGGGTGGCAGGGGGCAGGAAGGACACACCAAGATGTTGATCATAGAGTTTATATCTGAGTAGCTGGAAAAGTGCAGTGCTCTCACCCATTGTAAATAAAGTGTGATGGTCTCATCCATTCCACTTCTAAGAGAAAATGAGTTTTGGACGTGCCTCCTGGTGAAAGGGCAGGTCTTGGTGATTCTGATCCCCTTTGGTCCTCTTTCTGTATGGACCAGGCTGGGCAGTCAACTTTTACAGACAGTTGAGGTGTGACCCAGGCCAAAAAGTGCATGACTAGCAATGAGAGATATATAAGAACTAGGATCTTCAAAAGAGAAACAGTCAGTAGAAGGAAGAGAATAGATTTTTAGGGAACCTCCATACTGTTCTCCATAGTGGTTATATCAATTTACATTCCCACCAACTGTGTAGGAGGGTTCCCTTTTCTCCATACCCTCTCCAGCATTTACTGTTTGTAGATTTTTTGATGATGGCCGTTCTGACCAGTGTGAGGTGATACCTCATTGTAGTTTTGATTTGCATTTCTCTAATAATTAGTGATGTTGAGCATCTTTTCATGTGTGTGTTGGCCATGTATGTCTTCTTTGGAGAAATGTCTATTTAGGTCTTCCTCCCATTTTTTTGATTGGGTTGCTTGTTTGTTTGCTATTGAGCTGCATGACAGCAATCCGACTCCTGGGCATATACCCTGAGAAAACCAGAATTCAAAAAGATACATGCACCCTAATGGTCATTGCAGCACACTTTACAATAGCCAGGACATGGAAGCAACCTAAATGTCCATCGACAGAGGAATGGATAAAGAATATGTGGTACATATATACAATGGAATATTACTTAGCCATAAAAAGGAATGAAATTTGCAGAGACGTGGATGGACCTAGAGACTGTCATACAGAGTGAAGTAAGTCAGAAAGAGAAAAACAAATATCGTATATTAACGCCTATATATGGACTCTAGAAAAATGGTACAGATGAACCTATTTGCACAGCAGAAATAGAGTCACAGATGTAGAGAACAAATGTATGGACACCAAGGGGGAAGAGGGAGGTGGGATGAATTGGGAAATTGGGATTGACATATATACACTACTATGTATAAAATAGACAACTAATGAGAACCTACTGTATAGCACAGGGAACTCTACTCAGTGCTCTGTGGTGACCTAAACAGGAAGAAAATCCAAAAAAGAGGGGATATATGTATACATATAGCTGATTGACTTCGCTATACAGCAGAAACACAACGTTGTAAAGCAACTATACCCCAATAAAAAAAAAAAAGGAAGAGAATAGAAAAGAAAAACAAAGTGATCTCCACCGCTTCTGGGTCCCCTGTTCTTCATCTTCCTCTACACTTTAGACTACCTTGATGGATAAACATCTTGAGAGCAGTATGTTTGCTCGGGGGGAATCCTCAGGATAGAGTGGTCAGCACTGTGATGCCTGTGTTTTTGACTCCATGCTTAAGGTGAACATACACCTGGGTTTTCCCAAGACAGTCCTAGTCTATGCCTGTTGTCCTAGGGTAATTAATAGGGCCTCTTTCACTCTCAAAATTTTCCTAATTTAGATGATAAATGATGTGATCTCCTATCATCTAAGGGGAAATGTTTTACAGCATGAATGCATTGTGGCATGCCACCCTCCATGGTTCAATGAACCTGTTTAATACTCTGTAGAGAGAATTGTTTACCTTTTCTCCAGTAGAATTGTAAGCTATTCAAGGACAAGAATCTCATTTTCTGCTTGTTCTATTCCTTCTTCCAGGCACAGCTGATTATATAGTAGTCTGCAATAGATTCTTTTTTTTTTTAAAGACTTTATTTTTTAGAGCAGTTTTAGGTTCACAGTAAAGTTGAGAGGAAGATACAGAGATCTCCCATATACCCTCTGCCCCATTATTAACATTTCCCACTGGACTGGTACATTTGTCTCAATTGACAAACTTACACTGATACATTATAATCACCCCAAACCCATAGTTTACCTTAGGGTTCACTCTTATTGTACATTTTATGGGTTTGGACAGATGTATAATGACACGTTTCCACCATTACAGCATCATACAGAGTATTTTCCCTGCCCTAAAAATCCTTTGTGCTCTACCTATTCATCCCTTCCCTCACCCCCACCACTGGCAACCACTGAACTTTTACTGTCTCCATAGCTTTGCTTTCTCCAGAATGTCATATACTTGGAATCTTACAGTATGTAGCCTTTTCAGATTGGCTTCTTTCACTTAGTAATGTTCTGCAATAGATTCTTATAATTTGATTTAACTTTTTCCCTGACTCAGGAGTCTATGGAAAAAATGCATATACATGTGCATTTTTTCCATTGGATATATATTTTCTTAGAGATACCTGTATTTATCCTCAGACAGCTTGCTGTATGACTTTCTTATAGAATTTTTCAGGAGATGTACTCCATAGAAGCCTTTGATTTGTGCTGAAATGGTGCTTTCCGAATGCTCATTTTGTAGCTTTTAATTTATAGATTGGAATCAGAAAGGCTGGCTAATAAACGTTGATGTATTTTCACTACTTCGTAGATTATTCAACATACACAAACAACTACATTAACATAAGTAAAATTTCTATTGACTGTTCCTTAGATGAAAAGGGAACGCAGCAAGGTTGAAGGAAAAAAAAAAAAAAAGAGAGAGATTCCAGATATGGCGATCAGCATAAGGAAAGCAAAAGAGTTGGGAATTAAAGTGGTCTGCATGTTAAAAACAAACAACTGTTTGTTTATTGAGAACTTATTATGTGTCATTTAAAGTAGTATTTATATTATTGAGCTTTTGGGATAGAATGCATGGAAGGCCTTAGAAGGGAGATGTTAGCTTCTAGCATGGCAGATGTTATTAAGTTTACAAGATGATCACCCTTTCATTTTCAGGAGAAGCTTTTGCACCCCTGAACTTGTTCATGGTATTGATTTGAGGAAGCATTTACATTTCTTTGGGGGCACAGTACATTGTCCATCTGTTTATTTAGATGTTTGCTTGAAGGGGGTTTAATATAGGCAGAGACAATGCTCTCTTTTTTTATTCCAAACCACAGTTTGCCTTATTTTTTAAATTGTGTTTTTGGTTTTGCAAATGTGCCCATAGGCGTTAAGTAATGGTAGCATATTTATAAATTTAAAAATAAATAATTTCAGAAGGCAATAACAGCTGGCAAGTATTTTTTCATGTGAGTTGTTTTTTTAAGGAAAGAAGGAAACAGTTCTGTGGGCGTGGAGAAACAAATCATACCAGTTCACAGAAGAGTAGACTGCAGCAAGAACATCTTAAAATTCTAAATTTCATGAAAACCTTAAGAGAATAAGTGTATCCCTTGAAGGAAGGTATGGGGCTCTAGGTGTGTTGGCAGGGAGGAGTGAAGGCCAGGGTGGTTCAATGTGAATTCTAAGCATCTAATATTCACAGTGAGTGTAGTGGAGACCCTGCTTCGTATTGCTCTCATGTAATCCACTTGATTCTGGGTAGAAGAGATTTAATAATAAGCCTGTTAATGAACTTCTGAGTTGCTACTACTGACGTGGGGATGATCAAAAGGTGAGACACAAGAGGTCTCAAGGCCCTGTACAGATGGGATCCATTTCAGCTCTTCCTGTTTCAGAAAAGGACTCTTCCCATCAAAGGGTTAGAGCTTACCTAGAGTGGTGGGATAGGGAGAGTGGGAGGGAGGGAGACGCAAGAGGGAAGAGATATGGGAACATATGTATATGTATAACTGATTTACTTTGTTATAAAGCAGAAACTAACACACCATTGTAAAGCAATTATACTCCAATAAAGATGTAAAAAAAATAAATAAAACTCTTAGAGGAAAAACCCTCTTTGACATTAAAAAAAAAAAAAAGGGTTAGAGCTTGCATCCCTGATTCAATGCATGCAATCATTCATGCAGGAGAGGCAGGGATTTAGGAACCTAGTGCCATGGCCAGGATTTAACAGAATTTATTTGAGGAAAGCAAAATCTTTCACAGAAATAAATTGTTAGAGACCCATGACTCAAAGATATTCTTTTGAGCAATTACACTTAGAACACAACAAACCTAGGAAAAGAATGTTATGGGATCCCTAAGGAAGTATCCACATTATGCTAGCAGATAGAGAGTTCCTTTAGCCCCTGGGGTTGGAACTTGTTCCCAGTTCCTTGGTGAGGAACCCAGAGACTCAAGACTGATGTGAAACCCCAGTAATAGCAAGGTCACATTATGCATGCATTTAACCTAGTTGGATTCCAAAATATTGATCAAAAGATAAAAGGAAAGATGAAGATTTAAATAGAGCCCAGTTTGAGCTCACCATTTTATTCAATAAGCTTAAGCCCACAGGCAGGGAATGGAGTCAGTCAAATCAGCAATAATCATTGCAAGTTTGAAACCTATTTTTAAAATGTGAGAAAGATGTAACGGTTTCCCTGATCAATGGCAAAGAGATCAAACATCTGCCTGGCAAGTGGGCAGTCCTCCAAGCCTTACAGGGAAACCTTAGATAAATGAGGGCTAAGGAAGAGTTATATGGACTGATAAAGTCATCTATGGAAGATGGAATGATGAAGATGAAAAAGAAGTGCCAACAAAGAGAATCTTCATTAATTTGCTGAAGTATTCCAAGCAGAGATATCCTCGAGTGATGGTTTCTGAATATATTATCTCTTTGGAATTATATAGTGAACATTACAATAAACATTACCTATTTTGTGAGCATATTCGTATATATGTTGTATATGCAAAACCACGTACATGATGATAGTGGACAATAGACTTTGAAGGATATTTGACTTTACCTCTTTTTTTGGGGGGTGGCGGTCTTAGATAACGACATTAAATGCTAACCTCTTCATGTATGTTATTCAACTGTATTCTTTTTCTGGAGTGCATGTGACTCAGTTTGCAAGAATGCCAAGAAAGTTGGGGGAGAAGTAAAGTCTTACATTATGCAGGTGGGGATATAAGCCAGTATACTGAGCTGCTGCCATTATTATGGTTTGATTTGTGTTCATGAGTTGATAAGGCTTGGGGAAACTCAAGTCATGTAAGATGTAGATAAAAACCATAAAATTTTCATTACAGAGTCTAGGTCAAATTATTCCCAGTAAATTCTTTTGTTGGCTTTTATAAAGTTTTGGAAGATGGTGCCTCTCTTTTATTCTGTATTTTTATATATAGACATCTGGTCTAAGGGGATCTTACCTACTTTACTATTAGATTCTAGATTTTGTTACTCTAGATAAGAAGCCCCCTCTGGAAGAATTTGTTCTTTGTAATGCTGATTAAAATGTCAGTTGTTACAGCATGAATTTAAATAGCAATAATACCATTTTTCATTTCAGAGCACTCTATTTGTGATATGTGCTTTCATATGCATTTTAATTTTAGTTCCACGAATATTTATACTGTGACTAATGTGATTGAGTCGTGAAGATGGGTAGTGAAGGTATGAAAGGTGAATTGGTCAGTTCTCCATCTTAAAGAAACCCATGGTCTTTTAAGATAAATTGACATTTAAGGAAATAGTTATGCCATAAAATATGCACTAGTAGCTGTAAAAAGAAGGTACAAAAATAGTACAGAAAAAAGAATAATTGATCCTATTTGGAGGAAGTGGAGACAAGGAAACCTTCCCAGGGGAGTGGGCCCCAAGAAAGGCCCACTTTTCCTTGGCCAGTCAATCGCCTGACCAAAGAGGTGACCAAAGAGGGAAAAGCTGTTCAGAGATAGAATATGAAAATGTGCACAAGCATGAAACAGCATGCTGTGCTTGGGTAGTAGGTCAGTATTGAAAAGTGTGTGTGCGTGTGTGTGTGTTTGTATGTGTGTAAAGGGGTCTAGAGAGATAAACAGGGTCTTAATTATGAGACCGTTAATTTTTTTTTATTTTTTTGGTACGCGGGCCTCTCACTGTTGTGGCCTCTCCCGTTGCGGAGCACAGACAGGCTCCGGACACGCAGGCTCAGCGGCCATGGCTCACGGGCCCAGCCGCTCCGCGGCATGTGGGATCTTCCCAGACCAGGGCACGAACCCGTGTACCCTGCATCAGCAGGCGGACCCCCAACCAGTGCACCACCAGGGAAGCCTGAGACCTTTAATTTTTTGCCAGGATTTATTTTGTAGATTATGGAGAGCCATTTGAAGTAATTAGTCTGGAGAGAGATGTGTCCAAATTTGTTCTTTAAATAAAGCATACTCTACATATTGTTCTTTAACCTGCTTTTAAAAATGAATGATATGTTGAGAATATCTTCCACATTAGTAAATATTATCTGTCCATTAATTAAAATGGTTGCATTGTATTCTGTGGGTATTTTCACTATTTAATTAATCAGTCCCTTATGTTCAACAATAAAGATACTGGAGAGTTAAGTTTTTGAGAGCAGTAAAGAGTTCAGTTTAGAGCATTTTTTTTTTGTTTTTGTGGTACGTGGGCCTCTCACTGCTGTGGCCTCTCCCGTTGCGGAGCACAGGCTCCGGACGCGCAGGCTCAGCGGCCATGGCTCACGGGCCCAGCCGCTCCGCGGCATGTGGGATCTTCCCGGACCGGGGCACGAACCCGTGTCCCTTGCATCGGCAGGCGGACTCTCAACCACTGCGCCACCAGGGAAGCCTAGAGCATGTTTTGATTGAGATGCTTATAATACAGCCAAATGGGGATAACCAGAAGGTGCTTGAATATATAAATGTGGAGGCTGGGAGCAAGATCTGAGAATGTAGGCATGAATTTTGGAGTCATTAGTATATTGATTAGTTGAAGCCAGGAGAGGCAATTGACTGGCCAAGGAAAAGAAAATGCACAATTTAAAAAAAGAGTCAAGGGGATAGAACCTTTGTAAATACTGATTTTTAAGCAGTGGGTTTAGGAATAAGAGATTGGGAAGGAAAAGTTAGAGAAGTGGGAAAAAATTTAGAGACTGTGATGTCAGGGAACCTGGGGGAAAAGAGAAAATTGGTTCTCATAATAGCTTTTAGAGACTTGAGTCCAGATACTAGCATTATTATTATACTCATTCATAGGGACTAAGGATCTTGCTGAAGCCAACACAATTGTAAGTGATAATACTGGATTGCTGATCCTGACTGTCTAACCCCAATTCTCATGAAGTTATTAGCACCTGATTTTGTGATTCAGGTAGTTAAAGAAAAGTATAAAAGAATAGCAGAATAAGCTTCAGAAGCTAAAATTAAGATGGATTCTGTAGGAGATATAAAATGTAGAAAAAGAACATGTTCTTAAATTATAGCAGGCAAAGGATATCCCAAAATAGGCTGGGAGAGAAAGATGATAAATATGTCTTTAAAATGTTAAGTCTTGGCTTTCAAATTTGGGACTATGGTGGATAAGATGATCAGAGAAACCCTATTCAGAACAGCTGATACTCTTAAACAACACAGACTGAAAACAAACATAACAAACAGGTGTTCTTAAATTTTTTTTTGAAAGATTTAAAATTTACAGAAAGATTGCAAAAATAGAACAGAGAGTTAACATATATTCTTCCACCCAGTTTCCCCTAGCTTCCTCTAATTTTAACAACTTACATAACCATAGTACAATGAATAAAACCAGGAAATTAATACTGGCACATTGTTATTAACTGAACTACAGACTCTTCCAAATTTCACCAGTTTTTTTCCTTCATGCTCTTTTTCTGTTCCAGGATCCAGTCAAGGAGGCCACAATATGTTTTAAGTTGTGTTTCCTTAGTGTCCTCCAGTCTTTGATATTTTCTCATTCTTTCCTTTTCTTTCATGGCCTTGATACTTTTAATGAGTAAATGACTGGTTACTATATAGAATGTGTCCCAAATTGAACTTGATGTTTTCTCATGATTAGAGTGAAATTATGTATTTTAGGCAAGAATACCATAGAAGTAACGTGTTGTCTTTCTCATTGCATACAACCAGGGGGTACACTGTTGATGTTTTATTACTGGTGATATTAACCTTGCTAATATGATTAAGGTGGTATTTGCCGTTTTTCTTCACCAGCAAGTTACTAGGTTTCCCTTTTCAATTGAGAAATATTTGGGGAGATATTTTGAGTCTATGCTAATATCATGTTTCTCCTCAAATGTTTGCCTACTAACTTTAGCATTCATTAGAGGATCTTTAAGGAATTATGAAAATTAAAAAATTCTTTAATTAATAAACTTTATTTTTTAAAATCAGCTTTAGGTTCACAACAAAACTGAGTAGAAGGTAGGGAGATTTTTCATATACTCCCTGTCCCTACACACTCACACTTTCCCCCGCTATCAACATCCCACACCTCATTATCCATTTGTTACAATCAATGAACCTACACTGGCATATTGTTATCATTCAAAGTCCATAGTTTATGTTATGGTTCACTCTTGGTGTTGTATATCCTATGGGTTTTGACGAATGTTTAATGACATTTAACTACCATTGTAGTAACATAGTTTCTATGTTACCTTGTGGGAGTTTTATAGTTTTGTGTTTTACATTTAGGTCTATGATCCATTTTGAGTTAATTTTTTTGTGTATGATGTAAGGTCTGTGTCTAGATTTGTGTGTGTGTGAGTGCGCGTGTGTGTATGTCCAGTCGTTTCAGCACCATTTGTTGAAAAGACTATCTTTATTATATTGCCTTTGCTCCTTTGTCAGAGATCAGTTGACTCTTTTTATGTGGGTATATTTCTGGGTTCTCTGTTCTATTCCATTGATCTATGTATCTATTTTTTCTCCCAATACCACACTGTCTTGATTACTGTAGCTTTATAGTAAATCTTGAAGTTGGGTAGTGTTAGTCCTCCAACTTTGCTCTTCTCCTTTAAGATCGAGTTGGCTATTCTGTATCTTTTGTCTCTCTCTATAAACTCTAGGATTAGTTTGTTGATATCCGTAAAATAACTTGCTGGGATTTTGGTTGGGAATGAATCTATAGATCAAGGAGGGAAGAACTGACGTCTTGAAAATATTGTGTCTTTCTATCCATGAACATAGACTATCTCTTCATTTATTTAGTTCTTTGATACATTTCATGAGAGTTTTATAGTTTTCTTCATGTAGATCTCAAATATATTTTGTTAGTTCTATGCCCAAGTATTTCATTTCTTTGGATGCTAGTGTACATGGTAATGTGTTTTAAATTTCAAATTCCACCCGTTTATTGCTGGTCTATAGGAAGCAATTGACCTTGGTATGTTCAACTTGTATCTTGCAACCTTGCTATAACTGCTTATTAGTTGCAGGTGTTTTTTGTCAATTCTTTCAGATTTTTTACACGTGTGATCATGTCATCTGAGAATAAAGACAGATTTGTTTCTTCCTTCCCAAACTGTATACTTTTTTTCTTGTCTTATTGCCTTAGCTAGAACTTCCATTACAGTGTTGAAAAGGAGTTGTGAACGGGGACATCCTTACCTTATACCTGATCTTAGTGGGAAAGCTTCAAGTTTCTCATCAAGCATGATGTTACCTGTAGGTTTTTATTGTAGGTAGTCTTTATCAAGGTGAGGAAGTTCCCCTTTATTTCTAGTTTCCTGAGTGCTTTTTATCATGAGTGGATGTTGGACTTTGTCATGTGATTTTCCTGCATCTATTGATATAATCATGTAATTTTTCTTTTTTAGCCTATTGATGTGATGGGTTGCATTAATTGATTTTCAAATGCTGAACAATCATTGCATACTTAGGGTAAATCCCATCTGGTCATGGTATATAATCTCTTAATATATTGCTAGATTCAATTTGCTAATATTTTGTTTAGGATTTTGCATCTGTGTTCATGAGAGATATTGGTTCATGAGAGATATATATATTTTTTGTTTGTTTGTTTGTAATGTCTTTGTCTTATTTTGGGATTAGGGTAATGCTGGCTTCATGGCATGGGTTAGAAAGTATTTTCTCTGGTCATATCTTCTGGAAGAGATTGTTGATAATTGGTATAATTTTTCCTTAAGTGCTTGGTGGAATCCACCAGTGAATCTACTACCTGGGCCTGGTTGTTTTTGTTCTGGAAGGTTATCAAATATTGATTCAATGTCTTTAATAGGTATAGGCCATTTTAGATTGTCTACTTGTTCTTTGTGGATTTTGGCAAATTGTGTCATTAAAGGAATTGGTCCATTTAATCTAAGTTATCAAATTTGTGGGCATAGAGTTGTTCATAGTGTTCCTTTAATATCCTTTTAATGTCTAAGGAATCTGTAGTGATGTTCCCTTTTTCATTTTGGACATAGTAATTTGTGCCCTTCTATTCTTCTTAGCTTAGCTAGTGGCTGGTTAATTTTATTGATCTTTTCAGTGAACCAGTTTTTGTTCTGTTGATTTTTTTTCTAATAATGTTCTGTTTTCAATTTCATTGATTTTGGCTCTAATTTTTATTATACCTTTTCCTCTGCTTACTTTGGATTTAATTTGCTCTACTTTTTCTACCTTCCTAAAGTGAAACCTTAGATTATTGATTTCAGATCTTTCTTTTCTAATATATGCGTTCAAGACTAAAAATTTCACTCTAAATACTGCTTTTGCTGCACATACACATTTTGATAAGTTGTATTTTCATTTTCTTTTAGTTGGAAATATTTAAAAATTTCTCTTAAGATTTCTTATTTGACTCATGTGTTATTCAGAAGTGTGTTTAACCTCCTAGTATTTGGAGGATTTTCCAGCTATGTTTCTGTTATTCTTTTCTAGTTTAATTCCACTGTGGTCTGAGAGCAAACATTGTATGATTTCTGTTCTTTCAAATTTGTTAAGGTGTATTTAATGGCCAGAAGTGGTCTATTTTGGTGAATATTTCCTGTGAGAATGAGGAAACTGTATAATATGCTGTTGTTGGATGAAGTAGTTTATAGATGTCAATTTTGTCCAGTTGACTGATGGTGTTGTTGAGTTCAACTGTGTCTTTACTGATTTTCTGCCTGTTGGATCTCTTCATTTCTGATGAAGGGGTCTTAAAATCTCCAACTATAATGGTGGGTTCGTCTATTTCTCTTTGCATTTCTCTAGTTTTTGTCCCATATATTTTGATCCTGTGTTGTTAGGTACATACACATTAAGGATTGTCATATATTCTTGAAGTATTGATCCATTTACCATTATGTAATGTTCCTCTTTATCCCTGAAAACTTGCCTTGGTCTGAAGTCTGCTCTGTTTAAAATTCATACAGATACTCCCACTTTCTTTTTTTCTTTTCTCTTTTTTTTTTTGCGGTACACGGGCCTCTCACTGTTGTGGCCTCTCCCGTTGTGGAGCACAGGCTCCGGACGCGCAGGCTCAGCGGCCATGGCTCATGGGCCCAGCTGCTCCGTGGCATGTGGGATCTTCCTGGACCGCGGGCACGAACCTGCATCCCCTGCATCGGCAGGCAGACTCTCAACCACTGCACCACCAGGGAAGCCCCCCACTTTCTTTTGATTGGTGTTAGCATGGTATATCTCTATCCCTTTACTTTTAAGCTGTATATGTCTTTATATTTAAATTGAGTTTCTTGTAGACAGGATATAGTTAGGTATTATTTTTTTATCTACTCTGACAGTCTCTGTCTTTTATTGGTATATTTAGAGCATTAACATTTAAAATGATTATTGATGAGTTGGATTAATATCTACCATATTTGTTACTGTTTTATATTGCCATTTTTCCTATTTTTGTCTTCCACAATTTTTCTGCCTTTTCTCTTCTTGGTTGAGCATATTATATGATTCAGTTTTTTCCTCCATTTTTAGCATATCAATTATACTTTTTTTTTTTACTTTTATCAGTGGTTGCCCTAGAATTTCCAATATACATTTACAACTAATCCAAGTACACTTTCAAATATGCTAGTACACTATACCATTCCACAGATAGTGCAAGTACCTTAAAATAACAAAATATTCCTAATTCATCCCTCCCATCCCTTGTATCATTGTTGTCATTCATTTCACTAATCTCTAAGCATGCATAGGTGCCTATATACATAGACACAAGCATTCATAATTGAATATATTGTTGTTATTATTATTTTCAATAAACTTATCAGTTAGCTCATTTGAGAGTAAAAAAAAATTAAATGTTTTTAGTTTACCTTCACTTATTCATTCTCTCATGCTGTCCCTTTATTTATGTATTATAGACCTGAGTTTCTGCCCTATATCATATCATTTTCCTTCTCTTTGAAGAACTTTTTTTCTTTTTTTAACATTTCTTGCAAGGCAGATCTACTGGCAACAGATTTTCTCAATTTTTGTTTGTCTGAGAAAGTTTTATTTCTCCTTCACTTTTGAAGGATACTTTTGCAAGATACATAATTCTATGTTGGTGGGTTTTTTTCTCTCAACACTTTAAATACTTCATCCACTTCCTTCTTGCTCGCATGGTTTCTGAGGAGTGGTCAGATGTAATTCTTATCTTTGCTTCTTTATTTGTAAGATTTTTTTTTCTTGTGGCTTCTTTTCAGAATTTTTTCTTTATCTTCGAATTTCTGTGATTTCAAAATGATATGCCAAGGTGTAGGTTTTTGGCATTTGTCCTGCTTGGTGTTCTCTAAGCTCCTTGATCTGTGTTTTGGTGTCTAACAATAATATTTGGAAATTCTCAGTCATTGCTCTAAATGTTGCTTCTGTTCCTTTCTTCTCCTTCTTGTATTTCCTTTACATATATGTTATACTTTTTATAGTTTTCCCGCAGTTCTTAGATATTGTTTTTTTTTCATTCCCTTTCCTTTTTGCTTTTCAGTGTCCTATTTTGGAAATTCTTATTGTCATGTCCTCAAAGCTCAGAGATTCTTTATTCAGCCATATGCACTCTGCTAATGAGCCCATCGAAGACGTTCTTCATTTCTGTTGCATTGTTTTTGATCTCTAGTATTTCTGTTTCTTTCTTAGAATTTTCATTTCTCTGCTTACATTATCCATCTGTTCTTGCATGTTTTGTTTTTTTTAAAGCCCTTAGTATATTAATTATGTATTTTTAAATGTTCCCATTGTGATAATTCCAACATTCCTGCTACATATCATTCTGGTTCTGATGCTTGTTCAGTTTCTTCACACTCTGTCTTTTAGCTTTTTAGTATGCATTACAACTTTCTGTTACAAGGGGGACATGAAGTATGGGTAGTTCCTTAGGTAGAAGGAACTGCAGTAAATAGGCTTTTGGTATGTAGTGGTGAGGTTTTGGGGGAGGGGAAGCCTTCTGAAGTTCTATGATTAGGTCTCAGTCTATGATTTACATTAGGTGAACCTGTGCTCCTGGACTGTGAACTTCACCAGTGCTTCCCAGTTTGTAACCCCATTTAGGTGTGATGCAATGGCAAAAAAGGACTGGAGTTGGGTATTCCTCTTTCCTCATTTGGAAGGCTAGAATGAGCTGGAGCTGGGTATTTCTCTTCCTTCAGCTATGTCAGGCTCTGGTAAAGTAGGTTCACTTGAAGGCAGGACTTCCTAAAGAGAACAGAATGCCCTGGCATATTTCAAAATGGTTTCTTTTCCCTTCCTTCTGCTGGAATTTTCCTCCCATATCACTGTGAAGACTTGGTAGAGCACCTGGAGATAAAACTCACAAAAGTGTAGGGGTCTCCCTATGACTGGAGCCCCCCACACACCCTGAAATTTTTAACCCCTCAAAGTTTTCAACATTGAGCCTCCAGAAATTTGTCAGTTACAGTTCAGGTTTTCCTATCCTAGCACTGGTTTCCATGGAGGTTTCTGCTCAGAGATTTCTCCTCCAGTAACTTGGGATTCTCTTTTTCTGTCTCTCCTATTTTGGGACAGCTGGTTTGCTTGTGGTTAATATTTACTCGTCTAGTAGCTGACTTTTAAGAAGACATGTGCATAGGGGAAAGGAGACATAGCCTGAGGTCCAAGTATAGTGAAGATTGAATAGAAGACCATCTGCATAATGGTTTCTTTAAGAGATAACATTTTCCATGAAAGAGCTAGGAGAAACTCTTACAGAGCAAAATAGTGGAACTGCATGCCAGTCTTGACCTTGAATCCTGGTGGAGCACAAGAAAAAGTAAGAAAGTCTTCCTTGGGAATTCCTAACCAGAAGTTACCCTATTCTGGTTTGGAATTCAGATTCACTCTTTCTACCATTTTGGTGGAAGAGTAAAAGGCCACTAATAGGTAAAACATTCTTGAAAAAGAATCAGTTGGGGAGGTTTGCTTTACTAGGTATCAAGATATCTTATAAAACCATTCTATGTAGGATAGTGTAGTCTTGGCAGTGCAACAGACAAATAGATGAATCAGTAGAATACAGACCAGAAATCAGCATATTCATATGTGTAAAACTGATCTAGACAGAATCAACGTTGAAGATCAATAGCGAAAGGATTTAGTAAGATAATGTCAAGACAATTGAATGTCCGTTGAGGGAAAAACATGATAATCGATTCCTACCTCACACCATACATAAAAATCAATTAGCATTGGGTCAAAACTTTAAAGGCAAAGAGAACAGTTTAAAATTTTTGAAGACAATACAGGAGGCTATCTTGATGAGCTTGGAATAGAGGAATATTTCTTAAAACTCAAACGGTGCAAATCATAAAGGAATTTGATACATTTGACTACATTAAAACTAAATCTTTAGGCTTATTTTTTATCAAAAATATCATGAAGAGTATGATTATACAAGCCATAAGTTGGAAAAAATTGCTTGCAACACATATTACCAAAAGTTATTAGTATACAGAATATATAAAGCTTCCTAAATTTAATGATAAAAAGACAATTCAATAAGAAATGAGCAAAAGGTAAATACACAAATTAACATATCACTGAAGAGGAAACATGATTAACCAATAAATATTAAAAATGCACAGGCTTATTAGTAATAATAATAAAAAAGAAAATGTATATCACAATAAGGCAATGCCATTTCAAACTTACCCAAATGGCAAATATGAAAAAGTCTGACAATGCCAAGTGTGTTTTTTTGTGTGTGTGCAGGAATAGGCATTTGATGATAAGATTAAGCTCGAATTTCAGATTTGCTACTTATCAATGGTGTGATCTCTGACAAGTCATTCAAACTGTAGCTTAAGTTTTCTCACCTAAAAAATGCAGAATATAATTTCTTTGCAGAGTTGTGAGGAACAAAGATGATGCAAGACAAGCATCTGACATAAAGTTTGGCAAAGAGCAGGAGGTCATAGATGATAGCTGCTAAAATGGAGATAAATTGGGGTAGTAGTTGAGTAATATAATGTTTATACCAAAGTTTCACTCAATAGAATTAATTCAGAGTGAATGTATTAGGATTTTAAACCTCATTCTTCAAAGCTTGTAACAATAATAGCAACAGCAATAATTAATTGAGGACTTACTATGTGCCAGGCACTGAGTTTAGTGTTTTATATTCATTATTTTATTTAATCCTTATGCTTACTTTGTAAGGTAGTATTATTATCTTCATTTTATGGTTGAGGAAATTGAAACTCAAAGAGCTTACTTAATTAACTTGCCCGAGGTCACACATAGCCAGTCATTTGTAGCCCTGGGAGTAGAACACAGTTCTTTCTGCCTTGACTGTAATTCTCTAGTGTAGGTGATTCCTCCTTAGCAGACAGATACAAAATCAGAACTTTTGACTTATAAGCAATTTTCACAATTAGTGGCATCAAAATTAATTTATGTGCAAAATAGTGTGATGGACCAATGCGGCTATTAAAAAGAAGGGTGAAGAATTTCAGTTTCTGGCAGTGTTAGTATTTCCAGCCTAAATCTTTTGTCAAGGTATTGCTATTTTTGACAGAACTGAGGAAAGGAAAAAAGGGAGAATTGGCATAAAAACCAGGTGACTGAACACTTCTCTTTCTCTGTGTGATTTAAAGTTCCACCTGCCAACCCCAGAGACCTCCACATTGTGACTCCCTTAAAGAATAACTGGAACATCACTCAGACTGAAACAGGATGCTAACATTCATAATATATTCATACACAAAATTTTTTTAAAGTCACAGTCTTGCCTCTTTTAACTCCTTAAAGCAGCGAGAATCTTGTCCTTCAACCCCTACGTTAACAGTGGTCTTTCCAAAAACACAGATGTGCTGACTCAGAGTGAGATGGGATCAAATAGTCTTGGGGTGCAAGCTCGTCTCTCGTAGTGCAGTACTTCAGCTACAGGACTGCTCAACAAATTCTGGTTTCAGTGTTGAGAAACTCATTGTCTCTTGAGGTAGCTTCAGCTATCTTCAAAGAGCTCTAATTGTTAACAACAGAAACCATGATAATAGCTCATTCTTTATTGAGAGTTTATGATGTGCCAAGTACTGTGCTAAGTGCACAATATAAATTGTCTCATTTATCCTCATAATAACCTCTGTGACACAGATGCTATTATTATCTCCAAGTTACAGATTAAAAACATGGAGCTTTTGATCCATTTATCATAATTTTAACATTTACAGACTATACTCTGATTCACTTGGCAACACTTAGATATTAGAAAACAGCACAGAACTCTGAGTTAAACTGTAGCTCCTTTGGATTAAACTTTTGAATGTTTAATTGATTTTCTACATTCTGTTATTGTAGAAAATATGGAATCAGATGGATGTCTGATTGAAGGGAAGAAGGGAGGGAAGAGATCTTTATTTCTTCATATTTTAAGCGTGACACTCTAGGGCTTTTCTGCATTCTCTCTTACATTCTCTTCATTGCTCCACCCACTTTTTAAAAGATGCAAGGTTGGATCTATAGCAAAAAAGAGAAATCTTTCTCTGTACTCTGCTACATGTTTTCTAGACCAATATTTGCAGACAGTGTGCACAGTCCAAGAATTGTGCATTTCTAAATTATTTTAGAAATGTTTAAAGGTAATGCAAATGCATAGCATACCATTCAAAAGAGAAAAGGGACAAAAATGCCATGATAAACATCAGCAAGATGGAGAATTCACAAATTCAATCAATGTTCATTTTTCTCTGATGGATTTTCAGATGTTGTTGTTAACAGCCTGATGTAAAATCTTTTTCTGTATTTATGTAAGATTATGTGTCCTTGCAGTAATTTACTTATAATTTGGATCATGTCCAAAGCTTTTCTTAAGGCAACAGAATTACTTTTTAATCCACCTGATGTCATTATAGCCTTACATTTAGCGTTTTTATTGTAGAATTAGACATTTATAAATCTGCAATGTTAAATCCTTAATACCTAATAGATGGCTAGAAACTTGAAGCTGTAGTATATTTTAGTGTTCACTTTTTTCCTTGAAATCACAAACACTACACCTTACACATATAAAAATTGGGTGTGCTGTAGTCTTATATTTAACCTAAGTCATGTGAAATGACTAAATATCTCTTTATTAATGTCAGTTTTAGAAATACATAAGGAAGCAACATTTTCACAGTGCTTAGGGTTCATGCAGCTTTGTCATGTGTAGGGAAAAGGAAAGTCGATTTAGTGGTGGAATGATCATGGCCTAACTGTATGTTACATATGACTGACTAATGTCAGACCACACTAAAGCTGTTCTCGCAGTGGTGAACTGCCTCCAGTAAAAAGAAAGCAAGCCCTTCAGGCAGATGGCCAATTTAAGAATAAAAATTAGCCTATAGTCTTCATTTAATTTATTTGTGGGCATAAATGAGAACTTACTTTAACCAAAAAACCCTGTGATATGTTTTTAGCATCTTGCATGGTGAATGAATGGATTTTACACTTCCAATTGAATCAGAACTGTTAAAATAAGCTCCCAACACTACTATCATCTCTTCAGAATCACTTGTCTTGAGTCTGCCTGTCAGTATATTCTCCTCTCTTGCAAGATACCTAATAATCTCATTTAAAATCATAGAGTTCCATGACACCGAAAAAGCTGACACAGTTTCTTCCTTGTTGCTACTGTACTACTACCCCTGAGTGACTGCTTATCTACAGCAACACCACTGCTTTATGTTACCAGATTTCTGAACAAACACTTCAGTTTATTTGGGGGTCACCCTTTTCTTTTGACAGATTGTGATTTATATATGCATTATTTTTAATTTCCAGTAGGACCAACTTACCTAAGAAAACAACAACAAAATCAAATCCCCAAATCCCCTGCTGGGTCTCAGGAAGCTTACCTACTCCCACCTCTACTAACCTCTACTGTTTGGCTTGTCAGTGAGGGTAGCTATGAATTCATGCATCTTGAAATACCATGTTTTGATTTGGCTTGACAGTAACGTACTACCTGGCAAAGAAACATCCCTAGAACATCCTGATACCCATGCAGAGCCCAGACCTTAAGTGTTTAAACTAATTCTCATTCAAACATTGATACTCTAAGGTGTCACACCTTAGCCATAGCTGACAATTCATTTCTAAAAGAATCTGTGTTTTAAGGAATTTATTGTTTGAGATTTTCATTGTACATTCATCTATAGAGCAGATTTCTTGAAAATTCAGATATTCTAATTTGTCTCAGAGTATCAAAAATAAGATAAAGCAAAAACAAATGTAACTACTAATTAGTTAAAACAATGGCAATTACCAAGGAAAGTCAAAGTCTTAATGAATGAGATGCTTGGACAATGGCTTATTAATGACCAGAAGCAAGGGGATACTCACAAAGAGGGGACTTTTATTTTTTTCAGAAAAGGTAAGCATCATGAAACAAGAAAAAAGGCAAGTGCAGAGAAGGAGGATGGGAATAGCAGGTAGCCAAAATGATAAAATAGGAGTGAACTGAAAGGCACTGTCAGAGGTCAAGAGTGAGAGAGGCAAAGAGAAATAGCTATGAGGGAGAAAATTCTTAGTGTATTAACAAGCAGACAGATACAACTTGGTGGCATCTCACCAATTTGTTTTTTTTGTTTGTTTGTTTTGGGTTTTTTTTTTGCGGTATGCGGGCCTCTCACTGTTGTGGCCTCTCCCATTACGGAGCACAGGCTCCGGACGCGCAGGCTCAGCGGCCATGGCTCACGGGCCCAGCCGCACCGCGGCACGTGGGATCCTCCCGGACCGGGACACGAACCCGCGTTCCCTGCATCGGCAGGTGGACTGTCAACCACTGTGCCACCAGGGAAGCCCACCAATTTGTTTTTTTAATCCTGAAAAGCACATGTAATATACAAGAGCTCCGAAATCCAGTGTGTCATTCAGTGCAGTACTTTAAGCAGGGCAAAGATTAAAAAAATTTTATACTACATATTGTATTATTTACTCTATTTCTCACAATATTACATACATTACACGGCACTAAATAATATTATTTCAAAATATAGAGCAGACCAGTTTTGTTGTAGATAGTAAACTAAAGCTGTTGAACTCTGTAAGGTAACACCTTTTTCTAACAGTGGACTGCTGTTTTTAGACTAAAATCTTCCCCCAACTGCCCTTGCGCAAACTTTGATGCGGGAAGGAATCCTCATGCTGGTAGGAGGAAGCTCAGCTTTTACTGTTGAGGAATTAAACTCCAGTATTCCTTTAGCGCGGGAGAGAGGACTTGACTTCCCGGCTTCAAATCTGATGATGTGGCCCACAGCCTTCTGTGGGCTCGCGATCAATTCATCAGATGATGAGTTTGTCAGATGACCAATTTGTTAAATTTATAAATATGCTTATCTACTAAGACAGCTTATTTTAAGTCTTTAAAAAATTTGTATTAATCCTACTGATGGATTCGAAGGAGCCAGGGCTCCAGGGTTCTGCAGGCTATGGTTTCTCTCTGTTCTTCAGTCTCCCCTCTGTGGGATCCACAGCCCAGATTGTGCTGTGTTGCTCACTGTTCATTTTCCCTATCTTGGCTTTTTCTAGCTTCAGGAGATAAAGTAGAATGCTATTAAAATCTCCTCATTAAATACAAGTTGTTGTAAATTCTATAAACAGTTAAAAATACATTTGATCACACAGGCAAACTTGCTCACTCTCCAAAAATTGGGGAATGGATCTTAAAAATGATGAAATGTTAAAAACAAAAAAAAATGGCTTTTAAAATATGAGAAAGAAATTAGTATAAATTGTTAAACTTCCAAATTAAAATTTTGGTTATGTTAATAAGAAGAAAATAGTCATAGAATATTCAAGAACAGTATAGTAATAATCATACACACAAGAAGAACATATTTATGAGAATAAATCATTCTATAACCATAGCTTTTAAAAACTGAAAATTTTCAAAAATTAACAAGATTTGCTGAATATATTAATGAGGAATATGTACATAAGAAAATGTATTCATATTAATTTGTCAGTAAGATTATTTCTTAAAATAAGGTTCTAGTAAACTTGAAATTTGGTGAATTCTGCAAATTGGTCACCTGGCCAATTGATTCTTCAGAGGATTACATTTTCCTGAATGGGACTACTTCAGCTTTCTTATGATGACACCGTGTTTGAAAAACTTGAAGTAATTGCCAACATTTAAAAGTCAAGAAATTTCTTGGGAAGCTCTGAATTATTATACTATTTCTTGAAAAATCTGCAACACTGAACCTATATTTCTATACAGTAGCATTAGCTGGACTTGAATAAGGCTACTCCCTTCAGAAGGGCCAGTGGTAGGGTGACCATATGGCCAGTGTGCTAATGATAGTCCTGGTTTATGCCTGTTTTCCTAGTATAATTCTTAAATGCACCCACTTTCACTCTCAACAGTGTTCAGTCTGAGAGAGAAATTGTACAGTCACTGTAGTTAGTGAGCTCCAGTCTTCTGTAGTTCATACAACACCCTTTCATCTTATAATTCACATACCATATGCGTGGGCTTTGTAAGCATTTGAATGTGTTATTCCTGCTCTAGTGTCTCCTGGTCTAGTTCACGTACGTAGAAACACAGAGCTAATTCTTCCTTAGTGATGGATGAAGAGGCTTTGTTGTGTTTTCTCACTTAGCGGTACCTTCTGTTTGCTTCCTTTTACACAGGGTGGTCTTAAATAAAGGTTCGGTGCAGTGTCATCTGTTTTGTGCCTCGTGAATCTTCACTGTAGGAGGCATGACCTATCACATGACTTTACTACTACGTGCACACTCTTATATTTATTTTTCAACCAGGGTTGTCCCAAGAAATTCATGTAGTATCTCCTTACTGATGCAGCTAAATGGTTAGTAATCACAAACTCAGAGGCTAGCTAGCTTAATTTGTAAACCCCAAACTTGGTTTGTGCCAAGGCCTGTGCTAGTCAGTGAGCATACAGAGATGAAAGACATGGTGCTGTTCGTATTATCAAGTCATTAGTTCCTTCATAAGATAGTCTTGACTTTTGTTTGTATGCCTTTTTACATCTCTGCATATTGTTTCTTGGCTTATCATCTTTCTTATGAAAGTAGGCCAGATGTGTGTGTGTGTGTGTGTGTGTGTGTGTGTGTGTGTGTGTGTGTGTGTTGGAGGAGGGACAGATTTGAGCAAGAACATTTTATTTCAACATATACACTTTTATAGGCATGGAAACAGAGCAATGTTAAAGAGCTAGGCTACTGGCTATTTCAGGTAAGGCCTATTTCAGGTAAGGCCTCACAGGGGGTTACAGTAATCTCAATTGAGATTTATGGTATGAAAATGTGATTTCATCAATTTAACTGGTGCTAGGTGTCTTCTCAAGGGTGACCAGCATCCCTGCAGAGCCTATATCAAAATAAAATATCCTTATTTTTATTTAGCTTCCTACCATTTATATATTCGGGCTCTTTCTTCTGGTATGATGTTTCTGAAAAGATATTGACCAATAAAATAAAAGGACCTGCCCATTGTCATAATACCTGTCGTAATCAGTCAATATGCCCATTGATTTATACCCTCTATTCAATCCCATTTCCTATAACCTCTCTGGCTGAGAATCTGGGATTTTGTGAAGCTGTCCTGGAAATGTTTTCTGGACTGTTCTCTACGAATTCCTTCCTGGGTAGAGCTGGTTAGGATGAGAAAATTTTAGATAATCCAGCTTCCAGGAACTGGTTGTAAATGCACTGTCTTGGACCAGATGGAAGATGATCTACTTCACTGGGAATCATGGTTTTAAGACTTCCTAAGTTACATGGTAATGGTATTCTTTGGTGGGTGCTTCTCAATCTCAGAAACATGACTGATTGGCTTCTCAGAGGAAATAACCTTGATATGTGGGCTTTTTCAATTAGTTTTAATATAATGTGCTTATAAGAGACCTGAACCAAACTATCTAAGTATCCAAGCAGTTGATTGATAAATATGAATGCTTAATACATTGATTTGTGTTTAACACTAGAAATCAAATAGCTAAGAGAAACTAAGATATTCGTGTTCGTGGTTCATAGTATTCTTTCCCTTGAGGGGAAAAGAGGATGACTAATACTCTATATTAAGGATTATAATTGCCAAGGAAACCAAGATGGAAAACACTTGTATCTGCTTCTCTGTTGGAAAGTCCACACCAGTATAGCCAACAATTATCAGGAATTTTCTCAAGGATCATTGTCAAGTTAGTCATCAAATGATATTACACAGATACACATTGCACTTCAGGGATATACATGTCAAGGTAAATGGATATTTAGTGCCAATATTACATGGTAAGTACTGACAAATTCCTAATTTTCAAGTTCTCATTGTTTATTCATTTGTTTTAGGAACCATAAAGAATTTTTATCACCACTTTAACTCAAGCAGTTAGGCTGATACAATTAAGTTATAGTCAGTGATCTACTGGTATCTGGCTCTCCCCCAAACTCCAAAATCCTGGGTTTGTAGTATTTGCCAATTTTCATAGTGTAAATTCTCCCAGCAATGCTAATTTCTCCTACAGTTAACAACTGGCTCTCCCAATATTCCTGAATATTTAACAGTGGGCTCTCTAGAGTCTGTACAAGCTAACCCAGCACACTACTAGCAGTTTCAACCAGTTACAATCTAGTTCTGAAGTTGCATCTGGCTTTCTCCTATTATCTCTTGATTAGAGTCAGAAGACACATTAGTGAACCACCTCTTAAAGAAAACTATTTTACAGATAACTGTATCTGTTTATGCTGAGCTTATTAGCTTCATTTGTAGCTAGTGACCTTTACAAAGCGTGGGACAGAAGGAAGCTTACTATCATCGCTTAAATTCCCTCTCATTTGCATAGTGTATGTGGGAAGAGAATAAGCCACAGGGACAACTCAGTAGACAAAATGAAAAGTAGGACTAAAAAAAAAAAAAAAAGTAGGAAGAAGTCGTATGTGGGTAATGTAAGATAAAACATTCAGGAAAAGAGTATAAGGAAAAATAGAATGTAAAAACGAGATTGATAGAGACCTATTTTAATTTTTAAAAGTGGACACTGACATACAGGTAAATAGATATTGTGGCATATTGGTTGTTTGACTGCAAAGTGAGAGTAGTTGAGATTAATTCTGCCTTCCGTATCCATCATTTAATTGAGTTCAAGCAATTCCTAAGACCAACTTATAAAATGGAATTCATGTCAAACTCATGGTATCAGTTTTATGGAATCATTCTATTATCTATTTAAATTTCTTAAACTTCATTTTCCAAGCAAATGTTATTTGCAAATGTTCTAGAGATAGTAGCCACCAGCAACCTAGGCTCCCCATTTCTATTACTGTGGCTTTCTCCCTAGGAGTTATGGTTGGAGTATGTATAGAAATCACTCACACTTTCTTGATAAATTCCTGGGGTGGTAAAGTGGATGGATAAGAAACAATAGGTACCTATACATTGAGAGATGAAGAAAATTCTTTGAGAGAATTTATCAAAGAGAAGGGGAGTCTGATATGATGATCTTGACTCAGGAATAACAAGCGTTGGTTGTCACAGGTGCAAAGGAATTCTGAGTGTAGCATTGAGGCTGTTGCACAAATCTTGCAATTCTTTGCCGTAAGCCTAGGTTCTGGGGAGGAGAATATCAGGAGCTTCTTCACCAGGTTTTTATGAAACATATTGTGGGTCCAAGAGACAACACTTTAGGACACCTCTAACAACCTTTGGTGTTATAACTGATGCCGTCTTCTCTAGAAATGGGCAGCTGGTATCCTTTTTATGTGGGTTGGATTTTTATTTCCAGAACTCAAGAAAGAGATAGCCACAAAATTGTGTCCTTACAACCAGGATCAGGAATGTACTTGAGAGCAAGAGGTCAAGTTCATTTCTAATCTTCCCTAGAAGTTTTCCCATCATTATCAGTGACCTCATGGCTGGAAAGTTTGAATTTGACTAAGAGCTATGAACACAGAGTGGCTTTAATTAAAGAAAAAGATAGTCAATAATTGTTGGTTTGACGTTTATAAGACAATAATTCTGGTAAAATCATATTCCATGTGAGAACTGGAAAGTTCTATTACGCTATTACCAGAAGCTGAGAATAAAATTAGTTTAACTCGAAATAAGTCTTCACAAAAGTTGTAACAAACATACCGGGCAGCTTCTGAATATCTCTCCAGACATCTAAACACTGTTGCCTGACGAAGATGATTTCGGAAATAGGCTGGGTTTAAAACAATGCTCCTGAAAAGATAAAAGAAATGCAAATGTTATTAAGCTTTTAAAAGTCAATTACCAGAAGTGTATAGGAATGAAAAAACATTCATTCAATTTTACATACTATATATGTTAAAAGATACTAGTAAATGGATCATTTTTCTTCCTGTAATTGTCAGTTAAGACAAATAAACAAGCATTATTGAAAAATTAAGTTTGCATGGTAAAAGCAATTATATTTATAACACAGGCTAACTTTTATAGATATAACAATGGCAACAAATTTGAATCCACTTATATTACATATCAGACATGGTGTTATTTTGTTTGTTATATATTAATAAATCAGGCAAAGATCACAGGTAGACATATTTATGGTATGTCTACCTATAATGAAGGGGGAGATTGTTAGCTGCTGAATTTCAGTTAAAAGAAAGGAACTGGAATTTGGATGACATGTTTGCTTGCACTCCACATTGGGTTCTGTGTCTTCCCCCACCTGGACAATGTAGTGGAATGGAAGGAGCCCTGTACCATTGGCTAAGGAATCTGGTCCTGAACTTGCCACTTCTGGTAAGACCCTTGTTCACTTTGGGTTTCCATTTTCTTTTATTGAAATTACAAGGCTTGACTTTTGGATAAGATTATCTATCCTTGCTTGTTGATTTTTTCATTATCTCAGAGTTCTGCAGTCTCAGTTCCAGCTCAGATGAGATGATGATCACTCCATAGCTGCCCTCTTCCTCCAGAGATAAACTGGCAGCCATTCCTCTTCCTTGCTTCACTGAGAACCCGGCACTGTTCAAGGCATTTGATATAATGAGGTGAACTAGACAGATATAGACCATGACTCATCCCCGAATGAGGAGACAGCCATTTGTTAAATTTTAAGGTGTAGCTTATATCGTAATAGAGTGTTGTGTTATTGATGTAAGATACAAATGTTACAGAACCAACACAGGATTATTAAGCAGTCTTTTTGTGAGCCTGTTTTTACAAGTTGCTGAGAATCACTTGGAATTAGTTCATTACTGAAGTAAGTGGTTCTTAATCTTTTCTGGGGATGTTCACAGAGCTTTTTGAGAATTGGATGAAAGCTATGGATCTCTGTCCAGAAAAATGCACATAAACATGGTTGCCCAAATTTAGGTAATTCATGTGACCCCTTAAGGCTATTCATGAACTCCAGACTAAAAAAAATCCAGACAAGAATAATTCCATTCCCAGAAACATTGCTTATAGAAAGAATAAAGTAAAAAAAGAAGCATCTATCTGACGTACATAGAATCATAGAACTATATGACGATGAGATGGATTGACTGAATAATTCAGCTCACTTTAAACACAAGTGAACAGAATCCAGAGAGGCTAAGGGACCTCTCTAAAATCATAAAGTAGTTGGTTGCAATGCTGCTTCAAGTTTATTATTATGTTTCCCATCTCTAGCTACAGCACTTCATATTTTACCTTACTCCTTCTCTATGATTTCTGAATTAGCAGGGCCGGAGTTAGTAAAGTTTCACTGCATTCTATGCTTAGTAGTTTGTACAAATGAATACATTAATCTCCCAAGAACACAGACCATTTGCTTTGTTGATTAAAATATTGGAAATTTAAAGCCTATTATGTAAGTTTATTCCACATCCATACTGAACCATTAATATCTACTACTAATATTTTATATTAATTCAGGAAAAAGGACATTTATAAAGCATGTTTGTGTATTTTATCTGTGTAAAAGTAATCTTGTAAAATTAGATCAGAGTGAAAAGAACAGTGCTCTGTCTAGGGGCCTGGGTCTGCCGACTCTGACCAGAACTTTTTCTTCCACATTGTAGCTAATTCTTTCCTTTTACTTTGTAACCTTTATTCACTTATGCATTTTTAGCAAATGTCTGCAAATGTGATGAGACAAAATCCTTACTGAATGACCATTTCTTGTCTTTGACATCTCTTTGCCCATGATGTGGTATTTTGTTTTGCTATGCTATTCTCCAAAGAATCTCGCTTTACGGGACGTGTTCTTTTGATAAAAATGGATTAGGCTGAAGAAAAGGATGGGGTGTGGTGGGCAGGAGGAGTGTGAGAGAAGGGTTTAATACAATAGAGGGAGGAGGGAGAGGAGGAATGATCAGAGTGGCCTTGGTGGAGGAGGAGATTTTTGTGGGTAGTGAGGGTTGATGAGATAAACACTGTTTCAGTGTAATTTTTAAAAAGAATAGATTTTTAAAAAATTGCGTGTAATTACAAGTCCTTTCTTTGGTGCTGAAGAAATACATTAGAGGACATGAGTTTAGAAATCACTATTGCTCTCTTAAACCATAACACCACCCTATACTAAGCCACATAAATCACAGCTTCAGAAGAGGGACCAAAAAGACCAGGACCCAGTCTACCCTGACAGGTGGAGGTCTACCTATAAAAGGAAGTTTAGAAATTTGAGATGAGATATTATATTTGGCAGTTTATTACTTTTGGTTGCCTTATAATTATTGCAGCATTCACTGTGTGCTTATAATATGCCCAGTTAGATATTTGGCATGAAAATGCTAGTGCTGATTGTAAAGCCTAGTTTTTATCCTTTTATTGTTTTATTCAATGCTTTCTAAAATGACATACCCTTTTTTTTTTTTTTTTTTGCGGTACGTGGGCCTCTCACTGTTGTGGCCTCTCCTGTTGCGGAGTACAGGCTCCTGACATGCAGGCTCAGCGGCCATGGCTCATGGGCCCAGCTGCTCTGCGGCATGTGGGATCTTCCCAGACCGGGGCACGAACCCGTGTCCCCTGCATTGGCATGCGGACTCTCAACCACTGTGCCACCAGGGAAGCCCCATACCCTTTTATAAAAAAAAATTAATTTAATTTATTTTTTATACAGGAGGTTCTTATTAGTTATCTGTTTTATACATGTTACTGTATATATGTCAATCCCAATCTCCCAGTTCATCCCACCGCCCCCCCTCCCCCCCAACCACTTTCCCCCCTTGGTGTCCATACGTTTGTTCTCTACATCTGTGTCTCAATTTCTGCCTTGCAAACTGGTTCATCTGTACCATTTTCCTAGATTCCACATATTTGTGTTAATATACGATATTCGTTTTTCTCTTTCTGACTTACTTCACTCTGTATGACAGTCTCTAGGTCCATCCACGTCTCTACAAATGACCCAATTTCGTTCCTTTTTATGGCTGAGTAATATTCCACTGTATATATGTACCACACCTTCTTTTTCCATTCATCTGTCGATGGGCATTTAGGTTGCTTCCATGTCCTGGCTATTGTACATAGAGCTGAAATGGACATGGTGGTACATGACTCTTTTTGAATTACGGTTTTCTCCGGATATATGCCCAGTAGTGGGATTGCTGGATCATATGATAATTCTATTTTTAGTTTTTTAAGGAACCTCCATACTGTGCTCCATAGTGGCTGTATCCATTTACATTCTCACCAACAGTGCAAGAGGGTTCATTTTTTTCCATAGCCTCTCCAGCATTTATTGTTTGTAGATCTTTTGATGATGGCTATTCTGACCGGTGTGAGGTGATACCACACTGTAGTTTTGATTTGCATTTCTCTAATAACGAGTGATGTTGAGCAGCTTTTCATGTGCCTCTTGGCCATCTGTATGTCTTCTTTGGTGAAATGTCTATTTAGGTCTTCTGCCCATTTTTTAATTGAATTGTTTGTTTTTTTGATATTGAGCTCCATGAGCTGTTTGTATATTTTGGAGATTAATCCTTTGTCTGTTGTCTCATTTGCAAATATTTTCTCACATTTTGAGGGTTGTCTTTTGGTCTTGTTTATGGTTTCCTTTGCTGTGCAAAAGCTTTTAAGTTTCATTAGGTTCCATTTGTTTATTTTTGTTTTTATTTCATTACTCTGAGAGGTGGGTCAAAAAAAATCCTGCTGTGATTTATGTCAAAGAGTGTTCTTCCTATGTTTTCCTCTAAGAGTTTTATAGTGTCCGGTCTTACATTTAGGTCTCAAATCTATTTTGAGTTTATTTTTGTGTATGGTGTTAAGGAGTGTTCTAATTTCATTCTTTTACATGTAGCAGTCCAGTTTTCCCAGCACCACTTATTGAAGAGACTGTCTTTTCTCCAGCCTATATCCTTGCCTGCTTTGTCATAGATTAGTTGACCATAGGTGTATGGATTTACCTCTGGGCTTTCTATCCTGTTCCATTGATCTATATTTCTGTTTTTGTGCCAGTACCATATTGTCTTGATTACTGTAGCTTTGTAGTATAGTCTGAAGTCAGGGAGTCTGATTCCTCCAGCTCCGTTTTCTTCCCTCAACATTGCTTTGGCTATTCGGGGTCTTTTGTGTTTCCATACAAATTTTAAGATTTTTTTGTTCTAGTTCTGTAAACTATGACATTGGTAATTTGATAGGGATTGCATTGAATCTGTAGATTGCTTTGGGTAGTATAATCATTTTCACAATATTGATTCTTCTAATCCCAGAACATGGTATATCTCTCCATCTGTTTGTGTCATCGTTGATTTCTTTCATCAGTGTCTTACAGTGTTCTGAGTACAGGTCTTTTACCTCCTTAGGTAGGTTTATTCCTAGGTATTTTATTCTTTTTGTTGCAATGGTGAATGGGATTGTTTCCTTAATTTCTATTTCTGATCTTTCATTGTTAGTGTACAGGAATGCAAGAGATTTCTGTGCATTAATGTTGTATCCTGCAACTTTACCAAATTCATTGATTAGCTCTAGTAGTTTTCTGATGGCATCTTTAGGATTTTCTATGTATAGTATCATATCCTCAGCAAACAGTGACAATTTTACTTCTTTTCCAATTTGTATTCCTTTTATTTCTTTTTCTTCTCTGATGGCCATGGCTAGGAATTCCAAAACTATGTTGAATAATAGTGGCAAGAGTGTACATCCTTGTCTTGTTCCTTATCTTAGAGGAAATGCTTTCAGTTTTTCACCATTGAGAATGATGTTTGCTGTGGGTTTGTCATATATGGCCTTTATTTTGTTGAGGTAGGTTCCCTCTATGCTCACTTTCTGAAGAGTTTTTATCATAAATGGGTGTTGAATTTTGTCAAAAGCTTTTTCGGCATCTATTGAGATGATCAATATGTTTTTTCTCCTTCAGTTTGTTAATATGGTGTAGTACATTGATTAATTTGTGTGTATTGAAGAATCCATGCATCCCTGGGATAAATCCCACTTGACCATGGTGTATGATCCTATTAATGTATTGTTGGATTCTGTTTGCTAGTATGTTGTTGAGGATTTTTGCATCTATATTCATCAGTGATATTGGTCTGTACTTTTCATTTTTTGTAGTATGTTTGTCTGGTTTTGTTATCAGGGTGATGGTGGCCTTGTCGAATGAGTTTGGGAGTGTTCCTTCCTTTGTAATTTTTTGGAAGAGTTTGAGAAGGATGGGTGTTAGCATTTCTCTAAATGTTTGGTAGAATTTACCTTTGAAGCCATCTGGACCAGGATTTTTGTTTGTTGGGAGATTTTTAATCACAGTTTCAATTTCATTGTTTGTGATTGGTCTATTCATATTTTCCATTTCTTCCTGGTTCAGTCTTAGAAGGTTATACCTTTCTATGAATTTGTCCATTTCTTCCGGTTGTCCATTTTATTGGCATAGAATTGCTTGTAGTAGTTTCGTAGGATGCTTTGTATTTCTGTGGTGTCCATTGCAACTTCTCCTTTTTAATTTCTAATTTTACTGGTTTGAGTCCTCTCCCTCTTTTTCTTGATGAGTCTGGCTAAAAAGGTTGATCAATTTTGTTTATCTTCTCAAAGAACCAGGTTTTAGTTGTATTCATCTTTACTGTTTTCTTTGTTTCTATTTCATTTATTTATGCTCTGACCTTTATGATTTCTTTCCTTCTACTAACTTTGGGTTTTGTTTGTTCTTCTTTTTCTAGTTCCTTTAGGTGTAAGGTTAGATTGTTTATTTGAGATTTTTCTTGTTTCTTGAGGTAGGATTGTGTTGCTATAAACTTCCCTCTTAGAACTGCTTTTGCTGCATCCCATGGGTTTTGGATCGTCGTGTTTTCACTGTCATTTGTCTCTGGCATTTTTTGATATCCTCTTTGATTCCTTCAGTGATCTCTTGGTTATTTAGTAAGGTATTGTTTAGCCTCCATGTGTATTTGTTTTTTACATTTTTTTCCCCTATAATTGATTTCTAATCTCATAGAGTTGTGGTTGGAAAAGATGCTTGATATGGTTTCAATTTTCTTATATTTACCGAGACTTGATTTGAGACCCAAGATCTGATCTATTCTGGAGAATGTTTTTTGTGCACTTGAGAACAAAGTGTAATCTGTTGTTTTGGGGTAGAATGTCCTATAAATATCAAGTAAATCTATCTGGTCTGTTGTGTCATTTAAAGCTATTGTTTCCTGTATGACACTCTGCATTATTAATTTTCTGTCTGTATGATCTGTCCATTGGTGTAAGTGAGGTGTTAAAGTCCCTCACTATTATTATTATTTTTCGCAGTACGCGGACCTCTCACTGTTGTGGCCTCTCCTGTTGCGGAGCACAGGCTCTGGACGTGCAGGCTCAGTGGCCGTGGCTCACGGGTCCAGCCGCTCCGCGGCATGTGGGATCTTCCCAGACCGGGACATGAACCTGTGTCCCCTGCATCGGCAGGCAGACTCTCAACCACTGCGCCACCAGGGAAGCCCCCCCCCCCCCGCCACTATTACTGTGTTACTGTTGATTCCCTCTTTATAGGTGTTAGCATTTGCCTTATGTATTGAGGTGCTCCTATGTTAGGTGCATATATATTTATAATTGTTATATCTTCTTCTTGGATTGATCCCTTGATCATTATGTAGTGTCCTTCTTTGTCTCTTGTAATTGTCTTTATTTTAAAGTTTCTTTCATCTGATATGAGTATGGCTACTCCAGCTTTCTTTTGATTTCCATTTGCATGGAATATCTTTTTGCATCCCCTCACTTTCAGTCTGTTATGTGTCCCTAGGTCTGAAATCGGTCTCTTGTAGACAGCATATATATCAGTCTTGTCTTTGTATCCATTCAGCGAGCCTGCGTCTTTTTGTTGGAGCATTTAATCCATTTACATTTAAGGTAATTATCAATATCTGTGTTCCTATTACCATTTTCATAATTGTTTTGGTTTTTTTTTTTTTTTTGTAAGTCCTTTTCTTCTCTTGTGTTTCCCACTTAGAGAAGTTCCTTTAGCATTTGTTGTAGAGCTGGTTTTTTGGTGCTGAATTCTCTTACCTTTTGCTTGTCTGTAAAGTTTTGATTTCTCCGGAGGCTCTGAATGAGATCCTTGCCAGTAGAGTAATCTTGGTTTTAGGTTCTTTGCTTTCATCACTTTAAATATAGCATGCCACTCCCTTCTGACTTGTAGAGTTTCTGCTGAGAAATCAGCTGTTAACCTTATGGGAGTTCCCTTGTATGTTGTTTGTCGTTTTTCCCTTGCTGCTTTCAATATTTTTTCTTTGTCTGTAAGTTTTGTCAATTTGATTACTATGTGTCTCAATGTGTTTCTCCTTGGGTTTATCCCGCCTGGGACTCTCTGCGCTTCCTGGACTTGGGTGGTTATTTCCTTTCCTATGTTAGGGAAGTTTCTGACTATAATCTCTTGAAATATTTTCTCGGGTCCTTTCTCTCTCTCTTCTCCTTCTGGGACCTCTATAATGGGAATGTTGGTGTGTTTAATGTTGTCCCAGAGGTCTCTTAGACTGTCTTCATTTCTTTTCATTCTTTTTTCTTTATTCTGTTCCATGGCAATGAATTCCCCCATTCTGTCTTTCAGCACACTTATCCGTTCTTCTGCCTCAGTTATTCTGCTATTGATTCCTTCTAGTGTATTTTTCATTTCATTTATTGTATTGTTCATCTCTGTTTGTTTGTTATTTAATTCTTCTTGGTGTTTGTTCTTTAATTCTTCTTGGTCTTTGTTAAACCTTTCTTGCATCTCCTTGATCTTTGCCTCCATTATGTTTCCAAGGTCCTGGATCATCTTCACTATCATTATTCTGCATTCTTTTTCTGGAAGGTTGCCTAGCTCCATTTCATTTACTTATTTTTCTGGGGTTTTATCTTGTTCCTTCATGTGGTACATAGCTCTCTGCCTTTTCATTTTGTCTGTCTTTCTGTGAATGTGGTTTTCATTCCACAGGCTGCAAGACTGTAGTTCTTCTTGCTTCTGCTGTTTAATTCTTGTCAATTTTCTCTGGAAGGGAAAGAACTGCCTAATGATCTCTTTGTGAAAAAATTGATCTAATATGGCATATTTATTCTTTGATGAACTTTATAATCTTCATTTTTTAAAGTTGCAACCCCCCCCCCCACATTTAGTGGTTTTCATTGGTGTTAAAGGCATTAAGCAATTTTAGGAAGAACACACATTTTTATACTATTGTCTTCCAATCCAGGAACCTTACATTCTCTTTATTCAAATATTCTTTTATGTCTTCCAGTAATATTTTAACCTTCCTTTACCTTTTTTAAAATAGAGGTTTTATGTAAAATAGATAGCTAGTAGGAAGTAGCCACATAGCACAGGGAGATCAGCTTGGTGGTTTGTGACCACCTAGAGGGGTGGGATAGGGAGGGTGGGAGGGAGGGAGACGCAAGAGGGAAGAGATATGGGAGCATATGTATATGTATAACTGATTCACTTTGTTATAAAGCAGAAACCAACATGCCATTGTAAAGCAGTTATACTCCAATAAAGATGTTAAAAAAGAGAGGTTTTATAAATTTCTTATTACTTCTAAAGTTTAAAAATTATCGATGGGAATTATACCGATAATATTCGTGTGTGTGTGTGAGTGTGCACTCATGCACCTGGGAGCTCACTAGAACTCTAAAGTCTTGACCCCTAAACCGACTGAATCTGCATTTTAACAAGACCCTCAGGTGATTTGATTGCACAGTAAAGTTTGAGAAGCACCACATGTATGTCTGATAAGAATGGGATTTTTTCTATTATACTTCCTAACTTCTTATTGCTAGCATTTAGATATGTATTTTAAAATTACTTAGTTTTGTATCTCTGTTTTTTAATATTGCAGTAATTTAGTTTTATTCACATCATCTGCAAATAATGAAGTTTGATACTGCTTTTCAATATTTACATTTTTTTTTCCTTCTCTTACTGCATAGGCTAAAATTTTTTTAAAAGGAATTTAAATAAGTGAGGTGATCTAGGGATGCTTTAGTACTTCACTGATAATTATGATTATGAATTAATTTGAGAAAAAGTATTATTTTCCAATTATCAGAAATAAATGCTTAATTTTTTTTCAAATATCCTCTGGATCTATCAACATGATTGTGTCCTTTGTCCTTTTCTTTTGTAGGGATGACTTGGATTAATTACTTATTCAAAAAAAGCATTCAATTGATAAACAGAATGTTAAAGTCAAGGATTAAGATAGATACCTTTACTTCACTCAAATTCCTTGGGAGATCTTTCTAGACCTAAGTTTTAATGGTGATTATTACCATTTCAAAATTCAGTTTGTTTTTAAAGGCAATATTGATTTCATGTTCTTTTTTTACATCTTTACATTTATTCTCTAATTTTTAGAAAATTAACTTCTTATTTTAATGTACTTTTATTTAAGTCAATTTTATTGAGGTATAATCTACATATAGTAGTATTCACCTTTTTAAAGTGTACAGTTTGATGCATTTTGACAAGTTTATAACCATCACCACAATAAAGTTACAGACTTTTCCCAACCACATCCAAAAGTGGCAATGGGGGCAGGAGAATTTCATACCTGTTGCCCCAGAGACAGATGTGTTTTGCTTCTACATCTCAGTCAGACGCCTGAAATCTGTGAGTGAGAACATTAGTTATCACTACTTCAGGGGCTTAAGGCTTTAGTCTTTTTATGAGATTAGGGCTCAGGGAAGCAATTTCTTATTTAGGCCAAGATTCCTAAATTCAGTTTCCTTTACCTTGCTTAGTCATTAGCAAAGTAAAGTAGCAGTGACTCATTCTCCTGAATGACATTCTTCTTAATATATTAGTGAAATGCTGACATATTCTTTTAGAAATAGTTGGTAGACCTAGAGAATGCCAGGGATATGAAACATTTTTACTTCGCCAAAGCATGATATCCTTGTGGATAAGATGGTGATATTTATGCTGGATAATGGCATAATTCAATAGATTATAACTTGTTGAACAACTGATCAGTACTGTTGAAGTATAGTCTAGATTATTATGCAAGTTTAATGGCTTGTCCTTAACCCTTTTTGTGGATAATATTTCCATTAGTGACTAAGATTAAGAGATTGAAAGACTGCCTATAAATGTTTTAGATGGCATAAATTTTACCTAACAAAGAATAATATCATTAATAACAGAAGCAAAATTCAAAATGATATGGGCAGGTTAAAAATCTTATGTTATGGATTCTAAAAATCAGTTTTACAAATATAATCATGGCTTGAGTGTGGCCATGTGGAAAAAGTCTGAATATTTTAACTAATCACAAGCTAAACATGATAGGACAATATGATAGAGCTACAAAAACTGTACATAAAATTTATGTTAAATGAATCAAAGGCATTCTGTTCAAATGATAAATGATATTTCCACTGAATTCTGCTTTAGCTATATAGACACATCTGTGGGAATCACAACCGTTTTGGGTTGTGTCTAGAGTGTCCAGTGGATCTAGAGAACATAGTGTGTGAAGAATATAGAATGAAATTGATATGTTTAGAGAGTAAAGTAAGATTAGTGGAGACTAAGTAAGTACTTTCGGATACAAAGGCCTGCCATGTGGAAAATAGAATAATTATTCTATGTAAAAACAGATGAGATCTGGCAAAACCCAATATTATAGAGATACAGATAGTTCAATTCAAGATAAGGAGGGACTTAACAACCAGTGATGCAGTAGGCTTTGAGAAGAGTTTCTTTTTACTGGAATCACTGAAGTGATATTTAGAATGCCATCTGTCAGGATGTGTAGAAGAAATTCTGACTGAGTGGGAGATTAGGCTAAATGACTTTCAAGGATATTCACAAAAAATCTCTTAGAATACATTGTTGATCACTGTGAGGGGTCTGAGTTTCCCCCCACTTTCAGGCTCACAAGTTAACATGACATAGTTTCATGGGTACTTGTAGAAGACCTGAACCTCCAAGGCTAGAGACAAAGGACAGTTTCTTACTCATAGCAACAGCAGTAGCCAATGTATCAGTCTTTTGTTGTACTGGTTCCTTGAGCTGAAATTCCCAGATAGCAATGCAAAGAAATCCAGGTGCAGCCTTCATATTTCAGTAGGTTGCATTATGGGAGAGGAATCCTGAGCTTAGAGAATACAGATGTTTTATAATGGATTGTAAGCATGCCTGTTTATAGGTGTAGAGGGAGACACTATCTTCATCTTTCAAGTCTATAAGCAGACTTGCCTTTTCTTCCAAGGTTGTTTATCACACAGTCATCTTTGAAATGATAGTTCAGAGCAAAGGCCAGTCAATGCCTTGTTTACAACCCAAGGAGAATTGTCTCCCCACATAGATAATTTTTGTTCAGATAGGCAAGCAGTGTTCATTCATACCATTAACAAATAAAAAAAGAGTTCATAACAAGGTCCAAAAAATTAAAATATTGTACAAAAATCTCAGAATACCTAATATTGAAGAATGAGTGATTATTTTATTATTTATTTATGTTCTGTTTTAGGTAGATTTTAAGGCAGCTTATAGAATATTTATGAAGTTAAGTCAAAATAAATGTGCATTTAAAGAATGGATAAGATGGTAAATTTTACATTACATGTGTTTCATCACAATTAAAAATAAAAAAATAACTGAATGAGGAAAGCAAGATTAAATGTAGGGAAGTTAAGCTGACACCTAGATGACGTTAGTACATAAAAGACGTGTCACAAGATTCTAAGTGTTTGGTTGACATGGACTACATGTTTTCTTCTAGGTTTGCTGGTAGCTAATGGAAAGAAGGGCATAGAGTTTGTTTTAAATAAGCCAGTTGCTCAATTCAAATATTTTTTGTAGCACAACAGGAAAGATCACCTTATCCAAAGATGTCCTATAATGTAATAATCTGTGTCCTAAGTAACAGATTTACAGAAAGATCAGCAATTGTTACATGTGGTTGCTTCTTAGGACTGTTGGTATAATACCAAATCTCAATCTAGTAACCAGAATTCCTGGGTGGGTGAAAGGAATAGGAATGTAAAGGAAACTTAAGCAATAGTGCTGTCACTACACAAGGATTCAATGAAATCTTAGTGGTTGTATTTTATTTGGTCACTTGCTTCACTACGAAAGATTGATAATTAGAATTAAAAGCCAAAATAAAGTATAACAGTCCTTAACGTATTGAGAAGAATCGAGAAGTCCATGTACTCTCTTTAAATATCTTACATTGACAAGCAAGACAGAACAATGAAATGACCCAATTTAATTTACATGGGATAAATGGAACTATTTTATGAAGTATTAGAGCATAAAATTAGAATTAAAGGCATTGGCTTTTGAAATAAGAAATTTACAGTAGATTGTTGTCAAATAATGCATATAGCTCTGCCAAATTAGTGGCAAAGCATGTTTTTGCAAAAGTGTGAAAGCAAACTTAACTCTTTAGGGAAACAACAACAAGAAATCATTCTCAACTATTTCTAGAGATCCCAGCATGTACATAGCACAGCAGAAGAAAACAAATTTAAAGAAGAAGCCAGATAGGGGAGTAACTTGAATATCATCCCTGATGTTTTATCCCCCAAATTACAATTAATTATATGTGGAAAATACTGAATTATGGAATTACTCAAGTGAGCAACAAATACCTAATTTCTCGACATGACCAAGAGTCAATAGGATAAATATCTTAAAAAATTGCTATATTGTCACAGTTCTGAAAAATATATAGTTAGAAGGGAGATGTTATATTGTATGTCCTCGTTATAAAGCTAATAGTGAATACACATTAAATAATGACTAGGATCAATGTTTAAGTATATTTTACTTTAGAATTTGAGAATGAGATTTCCTTGTTTAGAAAACTAGAGTGAAGATTAAGGGAATCAAATAACAGATTTAATGGGTCATCAATACCAAGAAATAGGAACCTTTAGAAGGAGCTTTTAGGGCTTCCATATTTTTCCATATTCATTTTAGTCTTCCATATTCTTCATCAACATGAATATCATCAGTTAATGTATATCAAATAATCGTCAAAAATATGGCACCTTACTGGATCTTTAGAAGTGTGCAATGATACGCCTTTTTTGACCAACGGAGACCATTTCTTTTTCTCTCTATTTCTTTTCGTTTTTTCACTCTATTATTTACTTTGCATTGGAGACCTCTAGCAAATTCGTGACACATAATGGGCATTCAATGAATGTTTGTGGAATAAAGCAACGTTACTGAGTGACTGAACACAGTCTTCCTCAGGAGCCACCAGAGAACCCAATCTTGTCTAAGATTCGCTGGGAGATCTACATGTGTTTTGACCTGAATATACTCAGGTCTTCTCTCCACTGACTTTTGCACCTATATGCCATTTGAATGTCAGCTTCACACAATTTCATAATCCCTACCTGTGTGCAGATGTGATGAGGAATGAAAGGCAGTTTATGTAATAAAAGAATGTAGAGATATAGATAAGTAGACCCTTTGAAAAAAATTCCCACTACAAAATTAGTTTTCATAATTTGAAAACCTGAAAAAAACCCCACATTTTTGTAGACTGTAATTGTGTCTTCCCATTTTTTTCTCCATCTGTCAAATGCCTAGATACAGTAAACAAACGGATTCCCATTTATTTTTCACCTACATTGTAAGCCAAAGACTGTCCAGTAAAAGCTGTTAGTAAATCACTTGGTCAATTCTCCCAACAAAACAGTCTTTAAGTAATACAGTATATCAACCTATCTTTTGACATTTTCAGTTTTTGTTCTTGACGTTTTCTCTTAAAAAAGAATACAGTGTTGGCCCTATTATCTTTTCTGTAGGGTTCATGAGCCAAATACCAGCTATCAACTCTCTTGTAGAAAAGCTATCAAGTTTCAGAAACCAAAGTTGTAGATGTAAAGCCCTGTTCATCTGTCTGTGTAATATTGAGTTGGAGTAGTGGTGGCGGTGGCTCAAGAACAGCATGACAAATAGCACATGTTTTTTTCTATTCTCTGTGTTACTTGGGTGGGCTGCATTTTAGAATGATTGCTTTGAAAAGTACAATTACTAAATTCCCCTCTGTTCTAACCTACCAGAAATTACTTATGATTCATTCAGCAACAATTATTGAGAGTAAACCATGTGCCAGACACTGTACAGGTTCTAAAGAAAAGAACCAGAAGGGTAAATACATACTTAAACTAATATTTTGAGTAGCCCCATTGTATGGAAATAAATGTCTGCCTGCATTCTATTATTTTTCATGCTGTCTTCAACCAGCAATTATGCAAGAATCTTTAAAATGAACTGAAATAAATTATAGTGAATTCTATTATATCGTTTTACTGGATAATGAAATGGGATGCTTATTTCTTTTAAAATATGAGAATTAGAGGGATTTTTGATAGCACAGTCAAAACTATTCATATATTAAGTTTTAAAATTGTTCATATTGACATCATGATATTTTGATCTGGAGACTAATAAATGTCTTCCAGGAACAGTACTTTACCTACGATAAAGCCCCCTTTTGCTCCTATACCAAAGGATAAATATTAATGTGACTCATGCTTGATGAAACACTTGGACTTCTGACAATTGCCTGTGATCTTCCTTTGTTGAATTAACAAAATTAGTGGAAATGTACCACAGCGAGCATTGCATTTATGTATAGGGTGACCATTCCAGCCAAACCCTTAGTTTATATACTGTATTATAGTTTACAAATTGAAAGCCAAATTTGAATTGGATATGGACTTTGATTATGGGAAAGGCTCTCGATTTTGGATACAATGTTTATTTATAGACCAAATAAGGGGAGTCACTACTCAAAGTGACTCCAATTAGGGAAGTCTACTAATTACTAATACTGTAAATGAGAATGTTAATGGCTTCTCTTTGAAATTCAAAGGGGTTTTCTAATATGTTTATTAACTCTTTGTTGACAAAGGTGACTAAATCTCCTGTCTTGATATCCAGTTCTCTTTGGCTGGAAGTACTGTGTCTCAACCTGTTGTGACCTGTGCCAAAAAAGGTGTCATCTCACATTACTTTGGAAAGAATACATTTTCCAGATATCTTTAAAAGTGCTGCCATTTCTGTGAATATAATACAACAGCATATATTTGTTTGTTTGTTTGTTTGTTTAAAAAGCTATGTTAGGTTCTAAGCAACTAGCCTCCAAAAGAAGTCTTAATCCAGTTGTAAAAATTACAGAAATACACACATAACCAACAGTAAATAAAGTGAAACTTGAAACAGTTGTGGGCACATGAAAGCAATGGAACAAACCAAAAGGTTTGTGTAAAGGATCTAAAATGACAGGAAACTGCAAACTTTGGAAAGACGTCTGGACGAAGTGAGTCTTGAGCTGCACTTTGAAGTGATTACATTTAGGGAAGAGAGATAGAAAATCCAAATTGGAAGAGTGGCCCCCAAATATCTTGGTGATAGAGTATGGTAAACTGTAATAAAAAGTGCCATGTAAATTTGCTTAGCTAAAGTAATAAATTCACTATAGGGGAAGGCAGAATCCTATTAAGGATTTGTTCATTTGTTAAAAGATTTTTAATTTTATGGAAGAAATTACTAAGGCTTTAGGGATTACATAGCAAGCACATGATAGAAACATTTTTTTTTAACATCTTTATTGGTGTATAATTGCTTTACAATGTTGTGTTAGTTTCTGCTGTATAACAAAGTGAATCAGCTATACATATACCTATATCCCCATATCTTCTCCCTCTTGCGTCTCCCCTTCCACTGTGATTATCCCACCTCTCTAGGTGGTCGCAAAGCACCGAGCTGATCTCCCCGTGCTATGTGGCTGCTTCCAACTAGCGATCGATTTTACATTTGGTAGTGTATGTATTTCCATGCCACTCTCTCACTTCGTCCCACTTTACCCTTCCCCCTTCCCGTGTCCTCAAGTCCATTCTCCACGTCTGTGTCTTTATTCCTGTCCTGCCCCTAGGTACATCAGAACCATTTTTTTTTGATTCCATATATATATGTGTTAGCATATGGTATTTGTTTTTCTCTTTCTGACTTACTTCACTCTGTATGACAGACTCTAGGTCCATCCAACTCACTACAAGTAACTCAATTTTGTTTCTTTATATGGCTGAGTAATACCCCATTGTATATATGTGCCACATCTTCTTTATCCATTCATCTGTTGATGGACACTTAGGTTGCTTCCATGTCCTGGCTATTGTAACTAGTGCTGCAGTGAACATTTTGGTACATGACTCTTTTTGAATTATGGTTTTCTCAGGGTATGTGCCCAGTAGTGGGATTGCTGGGTCACGTGATAGTTCAATTTTTAGTTTTTTAAGGAACCTCCATACTGTTCTCCATAGTGGCTGTATCAATTTAAATTCCCACCAACAGTGCAAGAAGGTTCCCTTTTCTCTACACCCTCTCCAGCATTTATTGTTTGTAGATTTTTTGATGATGGCCATTCTGACTGGTGTGAAGTAATACCTCATTTAGAAACACTTTTTAAGAAGACAGTCATTGCAACTATTCTGAAGAAAGATGAGAGATACAAAGGCTGGGAGGATCCTAAGTATGTATGCTATAAACTGGTATAGTGGTTCTCAAAGTGCGGTCTTCAGATTGCCAAGGGGGGTGTTACAATATTATTATTATTTTTATAATAATGTTAAGATATCATTTTCCTTTCTCACTGTGTTGATATTCGCACTGATGTTACAAAAGCCATGGTGGGTAAAACTGCTGGCTCTTTTGCAGGAATCAAATCAGTGATAGCAAACGGTTGTAGAGAAATTGAGTGTATTCTTCACCATTGTATGCACTTGCTGCCCCCAAAATTACATATCTCAACCCTTGAGTATGTGTCTTTTTAATATTTGGTGTGATGAGATGGGACATATGCAGAAAACCCTTCTGTCCAGCATAACAAGCTATGATGGCTGCCTTGAGGAAAAACACTTGTGCACTCATGCCATTGTTTGCATCTGTGAGCTGACCTAGATGCTGTTTCCATGGAACATCATGTTTTACTTGGAAGAATAACTAGCAAACTATGGTGATCAGACTTGGAATTTGGCATACATTTCTTGAAAATGAAATGAGTGTGCCTGTCACTTAAAGGAACACAACTGACAGTATTTATTGCCAGTGCTAAAAGTTTGAGCTTTCAAGCAAAAATTAGAATTTTGGAAAACTTATATCTGTCACTGTGAGCTTGACAGCCACTCAATGCTTAAAGACTTTTCTGATGATACTGGTGATATTAACATGTGGGATCTTTGAAATTTACTACTGCATAATAGAAATCTGCAAGTGATGCATTATTTCCCACATAACCTATGTATGATGTTACTAACTCATGCATGGGTAAACAACCCATTCAAAGTGTAAGGAAGACCAATGGCTTTTAATGAAGCAGAGTACAAGTTGATTGATATGGTTTCAGAATCCACATTGCAATTAATTTTTAAGAAACTACTGCTTGTCAAGTCTTGGTATAGTATCAAAGAAGAATATTCAGGATTATCTGAAAAGTCTATTAACATTCTCTTTCCTTTTCTAACAATACATCTTGTGTCAGACTGGATTTCTTCATATAGTTCAACCATACTGCAAAAGATTGAATGCAGAATCAGATATGAGAACCCAGTTTTCTTTTATGATGCCATATATTAAAGAGATTTGCAAAAATGTAGAACAACGCTACTCCTGTGAGCATTAAAAAATATACTTATTTTTAATAAAGTATGCATTTTATGTTAGCGTATAATGGGTTTATTGTTATTAAATTAGTAACTATATATTTTTAAGTTTATAATTAAAATTTTATTTTTTAATATGATAAACCTTTCTAAATATAACCTACATAAAGCAAAAAAATCTCTGGGATCCTCAGTAGTGTGTAAAAATATAATGGGGTCAGAAGGCCAGTTTGAGGACCACTGTACAAGTAAACTTTGCATGAAGGCTTTAACTACAAGAAAGAAGATGAAGAGGCACATGGGACATACTTGTTCAATAATTTGCATTATATCACACTGTCCTTTTGCCCTCAGTCTTAAAACCAAATACCTTTCCCCCTTCTTTTTTGGGGTCTGTATATGTGATTTATCAATGTTATTCTCATATTATTTTCTTTCAGCAAAAACCAAAAACTGCTTTCTCAGAGCCTGTATGTATTGAACAGGTTCTATAAGGAAAGTTTATGGGAAATAAAAGTCTAAAAAATCAAAAAGAATGAGGTTAAATACATAGTAAAGTTATATTATTAGATTTCTTTCTTCTCCTAATCTCTTATTGTGAAACACTTAAAAAAAACCAAATACTGCTGTGAAATTAACTGTCTTCTGTGGGAAAATCATCTTTCCTATTAAAAGCTTAATAATTGTTAATATCATAAGACCATGTATATCTAATTACCAAATTATTTTGCCCCAGGTGACCTAGGAAAGACACATGGTCTGCATTTCCTCCAGTGAATAAGATTCTTAAGAAATATATATGTCACAGCTCTGACCTGTGAGCAGAGCATAGGCAGTGCCACTAAGGAATCATCTCTTCTTTAACGGTTGTAACTTAACATATGTCTGCTCTTCAGACTTCTATGAAAAAATCAGGAAAGGTCACAGGATGAACATGAGGAATTCTTGCTATAGCAACAAAAGAGGAAATGAGAAAGGGTTTGGGTAAATACAGCAGTAACAGTACCATCAGAATCTGCAAAATGCTTGTTGAGGCTAGTACTCTGTTGTCAATGATATAAAATATTAATGGAATATCCATGAAAATTCCATATCCATGAAATACACATTCGTCAGCTGTGAAAAAGTAAGATGGATAGGAGAGTTGTACTTTTATATGTAAGGTAGTCAGCTCTTTTAAGGTAAACTGTGAGAGTGAGAGCAAGTCAGGCTCACCCAACACGAGATTTCTATCTGGAATCCAAAGAAGTAAAGAGAAAATTTTAAATATCAAACACAGGCTGGCAAGAGCTGTGAAATGAATAGGGGTAGGCATCTAGGCTATGTTTTTCACCTTCTCCAAACTGACCTGTTCCAGGTTTCTCTCTTGCTACTTGTAGCCCTATATGTAATGGCCTATTTTGTGACTTCCCCAAGGATCCCCAGAAAGACCTGTAGGACTGAGAGTGTGAGAAAACATTGAAGGAAGTTGCTTTGAGAATAAGACCGAAATGTCAGTTTTACATTTTAGTCTATGGGAAGCAGAATCAGTAGGAATAAGCTTTAATCCCTTAAAATGGTGTTGGTTGAATTTGGAAATGTGGATAGTCCTCCATTTTCCCTCAAAGTTAATTATTTCTAACATTTTTTGGACATCTAATATTCACCAGGAGCTTGTATTTCCCTAGACGTCCTAACTTTTAGGTCTTAAACTAGTCCATTTTTTAATGACGTGTGTGGAAATCTTTTTGCACGTAAAGGCAACAAATTAGGAGGCTAAAAACAACCACGTGAGGACTATCAAAATAGTTTTCACTTTGTTGATAAACCCTGTTAACTAGAGCAAATGTGCTCATGAAAAGAAGTTTGTGAATTCTAGAATCTTGTAAAATTTTAGGTTAGTCATATGATGGGTTTGAAAATAAAACACGATGGTGACTTTAAGGTTAAGATTTGCACAAACGGGAGGAGCTTCAAGATGGCGGAAGAGTAAGACGGGGAGATCACCTTCCTCCCCACAAATACATCAGAAATACATCTACTCGTGGAACAACTCCTACAGAACACCTACTGAACGCTGGCAGAAGACCTCAGACCTCCCAAAAGGCAAGAAACTCCCCACGTACCTGGATGGGGCAAAAGAAAAAGAAAAAACAGAGACAAAAGAAAAAGGACGGGACCCGCATCAGTGGGAGGGAGCTGTGAAGGAGGAAAGGTTTCCATACACTAGGAAGCCCCTTCGCGGGCGGAGACTGCGGGTGGCAGAGGGGGAAAGCTTCGGAGCCGCGGAGGAGAGCGCAGCAACAGGGGTGCGGGGGGCAAAGCGGAGAGATTCCCGCACAGAGGATCAGTGCCGACCGGCACTCACCAGCCGGAGAGGCTTGTCTGCTCACCCACCGGGACGGGCGGGGGCTGGGAGCTGAGGCTCGGGCTTCGGTCGGATTCCAGGGAGAGGACTGGGGTTGGCTGCGTGAACACAGCCTGAAGGGGGCTAGTGCGCCACGGCTACCCAGGAGGGAATCCGGGAAAAGGTCTGAACTGCCGAAGAGGCAAGAGACTTTTTCTTGCCTCTTTGTTTCCTGGTGCGCGAGGAGAGGGGATTAAGAGCGCTGCTGAAAGGAGCTCCAGAGACCGGCGCGAGCCGTGGCTAAAAGCACGGACCCCAGAGATAGTCATGTGGAATACCTAAATAGACCAAGAATCACCCCAAATTGAGGAGGTGGACTTTGGGAGCAAAGATATATATGTATATATTTTCCCCTTTTTCTCTTTCTGTGAATGTATATGAGTATGCTTCTGTGTGTGATTTTGTCTGTATAGCTTTGCTTTTACCATTGGTCCTAGGGTTCTGTCTGTCCATTTGTTGTTTAGTATAGTTTTCAGTGCTTGTTATCATTCATGGATTTGTTCTTTGGTTTGGTTCTCTTCTTTCTTTCTTTTTTTTTAATTACTTAAAATTTTTTCCTTAATAATTTTTTTTATTTTAATAACGTTTATTTTATTTTATCTCTCCCTTCCTTCCTTCCTTCCTTCCTCCCTCCCTCCCTCCCTCCCTCCCTCCCTCCCTCCCTTTTCTTCTGAGCCATGTGGATGACAGCCTCTTGGTGCTCCAGCCAGGCGTCAGGGCTGTGCCTCTGATGTGGGAGAGCCAAGTTCAGGACATTGGTCCACCAGGGACCTCCCAGTTCCATGTAATATCAAATGGCAAAAATATCCCAGAGATCTCCATCTCAACACCAGCACCCAGCTTCACTCAACAACCAGCAAGCTACAGTACTGGACACCCTATGCCAAACAACTAGCAAGACAGAAACACAACCCCATCCATTAGCAGAGAGGCTGCCTAAAATCATAATAAGGTCACAGACACCCCAAAAAACACCATCAGATGTGGACCTGCCCACCAGAAAGACAAGATCCAGCCTCAGCCACCAGAACACAGGCACCAGTCCCCTCCACCAGGAAGCCTACACAACCCACTTGAATCAACCTTAGCCATTGGGGGCACACACCAAAAACTACGGGAACTATGAACCTGCAGCCTGTGAAAAGGAGACCCCCCAAACACAGTAAGTTAAGCAAAATGAGAAGTCAAAGAAACACACAGCAGATGAAGGAGCAAGGTAAAAACCCACCAGACCTAACAAATGAAGAGGAAGTAGACAGTCTACCTGAAAAAGATTTCAGAATAATGATAGTAAAGATGATCCAAAATCTTGGGAATAGAATGGAGAAAATACAAGAAACGTTTAACAAGGATGTAGAAGAACAAAAGAGCGAACAAACAATCATGAACAACATGATAAATGAAATTAAACATTTTCTTGAAGGGATCAGTAGCAGAATAACTGAGGCAGAAGAACGGATAAGTGACCTGGAAGATAAAATAGTGGAAATAACTACTGCAGAGAAGAATAAAGAAAAAAGAATGAAAAGAATTGAGGAGAGTCTCAGAAACCTCTGGGACAATATTAAATGCACGAACATTCGAATTATAGGGGGTCCCAGAAGACGAAGAGGAAAAAGAAAGGGACTGAGAAAATATTTGAAGAGATTGTAGTTGAAAACTTCCCTAATATGGGTAAGGAAATAGTTAATCAAGTCCAGGAAGCACAGAGAGTCCCATACAAGATAAATCCAAGGAGAAACACACCAAGACACAGATTAATCAAACTATCAAAAATTAAATACAAAGAACAAATATGAAAAACAGAAAGGGAAGAACAACAAGTAACACATAAGGGAATCCCCATAAGGTTAACAGCTGAACTTTCAGCAGAAACTCTGCAAGCCAGGAGGGAGTGGCAGGACATATTTAAGGTGATGAAGGAGAAAAACTGACAAACAAGATTACTCTACCCAGCAAGGACCTCATTCAGATTTGACGGAGAAATTAAAACCTTTACAGACAAGCAAAAGCTAAGAGAATTGAGCACCACCAAACTAGCACTACAACAAATGCTAAAGGAACTTCTCTAGGCAGGAAATACAAGAGAAGGAAAAGACGTACAATAATAAACCCAAAACAATTCAGAAATGGTAATAGGAACATACATATCAATAATTACCTTAAATGTAAATGGATTAAATGCTCCAACCAAAAGACATAGACTGGCTGGCTGGATACAAAAACAAGACCCGCATATATGCTGTCTACAGGAGACCCACTTCAGACCTAGGGACACATACAGACTGAAAGTGAGGGGATGGAAAAAGATATTCCATGCAAATGGAAATCAAAAGAAAGCTGGGATAGCAATTCTCATATCAGACAAAATAGACTTTAAAACAAAACTATTACAAGAGACAAGGGCACTACATAATGATCAAGGGATCAATCCAAGAAGAAGATATAACATTTGTAAATATTCATGCACCCAACATAGGAGCACCTCAACACATAAGGCAACTGCTAACAGCCATAAAAGGGGAAATTGACAGTAACACAATCATAGTAGGGAACTTAACACCACACTTTCACCAATGGACAGACCATCCAAAATGAAAATAAATAAGGAAACACAAACTGTAAATGATACATTAAACAAGATGGACTTAATATTTATAGGGCATTCCATCCAAAAACAACAGAATACACTTTCTTCTCAAGTGCTCATGGAACATTCTCCAGGATAGATCATATCTCAGGTCACAAGTGAAGCCTTGGTAAATTTAAGAATATTGAAATCGTATCAAGTATCTTTTCTGACCACAACGCTATAAGACTAGATGTCAATTACAGGAAAAATTCTGTAAAAAATACAAACACATGGAGGCTAAACAATACACTACTTAATAACCAAGAGATCACTGAAGAAATCAAAGAGGAATCAAGAAATACCTAGAAACAAGTGACAATGAACACATGACGACCCAAAACCTATGGGATGCAGCAAAAGCAGTTCTAAGAGGGAAGTTTATAGCAATACAATCCTACCTTAAGAAACAAGAAGCATGTCAAATAAACAACCTGACCTTACGCCTAAAACAATTAGAGAAGGAAGAACAAATAAACCCCAAATTTAGCAGAAGGAAAGAAATCATAAAGATCAGATCAGAAATAAATGAAAAGAAGTGAAACAATAGCAAAGATCAATAAAACTAAAAGCTGTTTCTGTGAGGAGATAACCAAAATTGATAAATCATTAGCCAGACTTATCAGGGAAAAAAAGGGAGAGGACTCAAATAAATAGAATTGGAAACGAAAAAGGAGAAGTAACAACTGACACTGCAGAAATACAAAGGATCATGAGAGATTACTACAAGCAACTCTATGTCAATCAAATGGACAACCTGGAAGTAAATGGACAAATTCTTAGAAATGCACAACCTTCCAAGATGGAACCAGGAAGAAATAGAAAATATGAACAGACCAGTCATAAACACTGAAAATGAAACTGTGATTAAAAATCTTCCAACGGACAAAAGCCCAGGACCAGATGGCTTCACAGGCGAATTCTATCAAACATTTAGAGAAGAGCTAACACCTCTCCTTTGCAAACTCTTCCAAAATATATCAGAGGGAGGAGCACTCCCAAACTCATTCTACAAGGCCACCATCACAATGATACCAATACCAGACAAAGATGTCACAAAGAAAGAAAACTACAGACCAATATCACTGATGAACGTAGATGCAAAAGTCTTCAATGAAATAGTAGCAAACAGAATCCAGCAGCACATTAAAAGGATCATACACCATGATCAAGTGGGGTTTATCCCAGGAATGCAAGGATTCTTCAATATATGCAAATCAATCCATGTGATACACCATATTGACAAATTGAAGGAGAGAAACCATATGATCATCTGAATAGATGCAGAGAAAGCTTTGGACAAAATTCAACAGCAGTTTATGATAAAAACCCTCCAGAAAGTAGGCATAGAGGGAACTGACCTCAACATAATAAAGGCCATATATGACAAACCCACAGCCAACATCGTCCTCAATGGTGAAACACTGAAACCATTTCCACTAAGATCAAGAACAAAACAAGGTTGCCCCCTCTCACCACTATTTTTCAATGTAGTCTTGGAAGTTTTAGCTGCCGCAATCAGAAGAAAAAGAAATAAAAGGAATCCAAATCAGAAAAGAAGAAGTAAAGCTGTCACTGTTTGCAGATGATATGATACTATACATAGAAAATCCTAAAGATGCTACCAGAAAACTACTAGAGCTAATCAATGAATTTGGTAAAGAGCAGGATACAAAATTAATTCACAGAAATCTCTTGCATTCCTGTGCACTAATGATAAAAAGTCAGAAAGAGAAATTAAGGAAACACTCCCATTTACCATTGCAACAAAAAGAATAGAATACCTAGGAATAAACCTACCTAAGGAGACAAAAGACCTGTATGCAGAAAATTATAAGACACTGATGAAAGAAATTAAAGGTGATACAAATAGATGGAGAGATATACCATGTTCTTGCATTGGAAGAATCAACATCGTGAAAATGACTCTACTACCCAAAGCAATCTACAGATTCAATGCAATCCCTGTCAAACTACCACTGTCATTTTTCACAGAAGTAGAACAGAACATTTCACAATTTGTATGGAAACAGAGAAGACCCCGAATAGCCAAAGCAATCTTGAGCAAGAAAAATGTAGCTGGAGGGATCAGGCTCCCTGACTTCAGACTATACTACAAAGCTACAGTAATCAAGACAGTATGGTACTGGCACAAAAACAGAAATATCGATCAATGGAACAGGATAGAAAGCCAAGAGATAAACCCACACACATATGGTCACTTTATCTTTGGTAAAGGAGGCAAGAATATACAGTGGAGGAAAGACAGCCTCTTCAATAAGTGGTGCTGAAAACTGGACAGCTACATGTAAAAGAGTGAAATTAGAACACTCCCCAACACCATACACAAAAATAAACTCAAGATGGATGAAAGAGCTAAATGTAAGGTCAGACACTATCAACCCCTTAGAGGAAAACATAGGCAGAACACTGTATGACATAAATCACAGCAAGATCCTTTTTGACCCACCTACTAGAGAAATGGAAATAAAAACAAAAATAAACTAATGGGACCTAATTAAACTTAAAAGGTTTTGCACAGCAAAGGAAACCGTAAATAAGATGAAAAGACAACCCTCAGAATGGAGAAAATATTTGCATATGAAGCAACTGACAAAGGATCAATCTCCAAAATTTACAAGCAGCTCATGCAGCTCAATATGAAAAAAACAAACAACAAAAATTGGCAGAAGATGTAAATAGACCGTTCTCTGAAGAAGATATACAGATTGACAACAAACACATGAAAAAATGCTCAACATTGTTAACCATTAGAGAAATTCAAATCAAAACTACAATGCAGTATCATCTCACACTGGTCAGAATGGCCATCTTCAAAAAATCGACAAACAATAAATGCTGGAGAGGGTGTGGAGAAAAGGGAACTCTCATACACTGTTGGTAGGAATGTAAATGGATACAGCCACTATGGAGAACAGTATGGAGGTTCCTTAAAAAACTAAAAATAGAACTACCATATGACCAAGTAATCCCACTACTGGGCATATACCCTGAGAAAACCATTATACAGAAAGAGTCCTGTACCACAATGTTCATTGCAGCTCTATTTACAGTAGCTAGGACATGGAAGCAACTTAGGTGTCCATTGACAGATGAATGGATAAAGAAGGTGTGGCACATATATACAATGGAATATTACTCAGCCATGAAAAGAAATGATATTGAGTTATTTGTAGTGAGGTGGATGGACCTAGAGTCTGACATGCAGAGTGAAGTAAGTCAGAAAGAGGAAGACAAATACCGTATGCTAACACATTATATGGAATCTAAAAAAAAAAAAAAAAGGTCATGAAGAACCTAGGGACAAGACGAAAATAAAGACGCAGACCTACTAGAGAATGGACTTGAGGACACGGGGAGGGGAAGGCGTAAGCTTGGAAAAAGTCAGTGCTTTTTGACCAGCTAGAAGGGTGGGATAGGGAGGGTGGGAGGGAGGCAGATGCAAGAGGGAAGAGATATGGGGATATATGTATATGTATAACTGATCCACTTTGTTATAAACAGAATCTATCACACCATTGTAAAGCAATTATACTCCAATTAAAACGTTAAAATAAAAACGTTAAAATAAAAAAAATTAATCACTTTTTTGACTGTAGGACTTTTCACAGGCTTAATGTGCTAGTGTGCTTGATAAACCTGTAAGAAAGGATTAGGATTTCCTGTTTCATGAACTTCTAGACTGGAGTCCTTTTGTTTTTCGTGGAACATCTTGCAGGACAGATGGAATACTTTTAGAAACTCTGATTTAGTAAATAAAAGAAAAAAAAAGATTTGCACAAACATTTTCCATTTTCAAAACACTTTCTTTTTTAATTAATTTTTATTGGAGTATAGTTGCTTTACAATGTTTTGTTAATTTCTGCTGTACAGCAAAGTGAATCAGCTATACATATACATATATCACCTCTTTTTTTGGATTTCCTTCCAATTTAGGTTACCACAGAGCATTGGGTAGAGTTGCCTGTGCTATACAGTATGTTATCATTAGGTATCTATTTTATACATAGTATTGATAGTGTATATATGTCAATCCCAATCTCCCAATTCATCCTACCCTGTGCTCCCCCCCCAGCCCCGCAAAACACTTTCATATCTATAATATCCTTTCACCCCCTTTACAAGTGTATAGGAAGGTATTGTTATTATCCCTTGTTCAGAGATACAGAAACTGAGTCAAAGATAAGTTAAATGACTTGTGAAAGTTAAGGTTACTCAATGATGTGCAGAGATTCAAATCCAGGACTTTGGTTTCTGAAGCTTGTGTCACTACATTACAAGCAAACTTGCAGCTCCTCTATTCTTCTTTACTTGTAGTTACAGAATTAGCCCTTTAAAATCTAGAACATTTTAAAAAATTAATTGACCTTTCAGGAAGTAGAAACAAACATTTCATCTTTCTCATTATGTGTACTTACCCCAGGCCACACCAATTACAAATTTTAGAACATTTCAAAATTCTAAGTACATCAATACTTTTAATATCCCAGTGAGAATTTACAGAGGAAGAAATTGCAGAAAGGCTACGTGACTTGTTCATCCCATGAGAATGGATTTTAAAGCTGGTGTACAAAGCACCAAGCTGATCTCCTGGTGCTGTGTAACTGCTTCCCAGTAGGTTGTGACCACCTAGAGGGATGGGATAAGGAGGGGATATGGGGATATATGTATACATATAGCTGATTTTCTGTGTTATACAGCAGAAACTAACACAACACTGTAAGCAATTATACTCCAATAAAGATGTTAAAAAAAAAAGCTGGTGTATTAGAAAGTGAGAAACAAATATAAAAGAATCCTCTTAAATAACGTAAGAACAGAGCCACCCACAAGGAGTGTCTGTGCAGCCTTCTTGCCAGCTTCGAGGACCGAAATGAACGTTTCCTGAAGGCAGTACTCAGCATGGGAACTGTGCATTAGCGCTGTCTGTTCTGTTTTCCAAGAACCATATGGAAATCAAAAACAAGGGAATAAACCAACAATAACTGGTAGATTTAAGTTTTATAGAGGTCCTGATTGACAGATGCATTGTTGCATCAGATAGCACTCCCATACACTAATATACTGCTTCTTAATTTATGAACCATTTTTATCTCAGTGAGTAAGTGGAAAGGAAAGATAAAAACTGAATAGATAACTGACCTCAGAGTTAAGACTAGCCTAAATTGTTAGAAGAAAAAGAGTGGAAGCTAGGAAAAGAAATAAAACACCAAGCAAGATGATTGTAAAGTAAAATGCTGTCAACTTGAATGTAAGGGTAGGAGGTGATGTGTTCCGGTGAGGAGCCATGGGAGGAATGGCAAAGGGTCATGGAGGCAGTAGAGGAATGCTGTAGGTGGGGTTATTTTAATTAATCTGTTGCAGGCTTTGTTATAATGAAAAGTGGTACAGATATAACCATGAAAGGTTGTAAATACGTTTACATATTTACATTATTATATTTGTTTATATTACTCTGTAATATAAACAGAGTATGATCCTTTTATCACATCTTTTGCAACTTGGACAGGCAACTCAAGGAATCTGACCCAGCTTCAGAACCTGCCTATAATTGAAAACTTAAGAAGGGGTCAATAAGTTTTGTGGTTTTTTTCTGTTTGTTGTTTTTTTGCCTTTACTACGTGTTCAAATTTTCCTCTCATATCAGACATGGTCATTGTTATCTCTTCCTTTTCCTCCTCCCATTCCTCTCTTCCTCTCTTCCCTTCCCCTCCTTCTCCTCCTTTCCTCTTTCTGCAGAAAATAAATTTCTAATAAGGTATCTGAGCCATCAGTGTCCTATTTCTTGGGTCCTTACTAAGATAAGCACATAATGACTCTGGAACACTTAGCCATTTATATTCCTTGGGTAATATATGGCCATGTTTAATTGTTTTCTGGAATTTATTAGCTTTAATCTTCATTATCTTTTTTCTTATTATTTATTTCTTTCAGAAATAAGGCCATGTATTTACCTTACAAGGCTATTTTTATTGATTCATGTGATGATCACAAAGAAGAGGCAGGCTTCAGGTAAAGGAAGGGTGAAAACTGGTAATTATATTAGAATCTTGTGATGTAAAGGCTATGTTGCATCAATATTGTACAGTTAACTTGCCAAGCTAAGCATTATTATCCACAGATCATACACGAGGAAGTCAAGGCTTTTGCAAAACCACCAGTGAAATGGTAGTTGCACCTAGATTTTCTAATTACAGGGAAAATGCCCACCACATCCCACTGCCACCACCGTCAGTATGGGAACCCTTCAAATTTTAAAGATGCTATGATTTTCATAATTTAGGATGAAATGTGATGACAGCCAGAATATCTAGGAGAAAGAAAAATTACTGTGATATCATGGATTTGCTGGGATGTAGTTCCTTCATGTGTAAATGGTAGTAAGGGAACTTTCTCAGGAAGTTATTTGGAAGGATTAACTGAAATGGCATATGAAATGCCTAATTCACACCTGCTACCTGGCAGGTGTTCAATAAATGCTTGTTCTTGTTCCTGCTTGAGAACAATTGCTTAACATGGTCAGCTTTGCACTGCAGAGAGGTATTGTACCTGTTCTTTGCAGTATTATAACAGTGAACACAATCTTTGCCCTGTTTTATATTCCTTTTTAGGGTTGAAATTGGCATGTTTTATATTCCTTTTTAGGGTTGAAAGGAAAACTTGGAGCGTTTAATACAATCTTCGGTGAAAGCATCTTTTTATTGCATAGGTAAATATATTTTTATGGGGGTAAAATAGAAAGAGACATAAATGTACTAATGATTCATACAGTATTTTAATATGCCTAACTTCTCAAAGAGGCAAAGTGCCTACTTGCTAAAAGTCCAACCTGATATCCTTAAAATGGCATGCCATGATTTCCCCTTGTTTTCTCCACACTTGCAAGCTCATGCAAACATACAAGCATACACGGGCACACAAACACATACAGACTATGCTTATTTCATTCAACTGAAAGTAACACCCTGTAATTTAGGGAACACAGAGGTTAGGAATAGGAAGAGCAGGCATATTTAAACTGAAGCCCTTTCCTTAAGAGTTTAGAAAAACAGCATGGATAATGTAACGTCTTTTTATGAATGGCAATGTCATCAAAATAGTCACCCATATGTTTTCTCAAAGCAAAGCACTGTGAGGTACCCAGGGTTATGTATATTTCAGATAAGATCACATCTTTTTCTTTTGTGTTTCCTATTATTATCCCCCTATAAGTAGTATCAACACTGATACTTAGTAGCCTAAACATTTTTTCATATCAAGAAACTGGCTCCAGCAATGTCCTCTTTTGTTTTACTATTAGTATTGTGGTTTTAAGTTCACCTAAGATTGTGAGAATTGTTTTGTTTCATCGAATGCTATTGACTTGTTGAATTTAATGGCCACTTTTTTTTCTTTTAGCTTAGCTATTTTAATTTTAATTTTCCCCCAAGTTTTATTGAGGCATACTTGCCAAAAACTGTATGTATTCAAGGTGGAAAATGTAATAGTTTGATACACGTATACATTGTGAAATGACTACTACAATCACTTAACACACCTATCGCCTCACATCTCACATAGTTTTTTTTTTTTTTCCCCAGTGTGGTGAGAACACTCAGCATCTTTTTATCGAATTTCAAATATACAATACAGTTTTAACTATAGTCACCATGCTGAAAGTTTATGCCCTTTGATGAATATCTCCACATTTTCCCCACCTTCAGGCCCTAGCAACAAATATTTTACTCTCTGGTTCTCTGAGTTAGACTTTTTAGATTCCACATATAAGTGAGATCATACAGTGTTTGTCTTTCTGTGTCTGGCTTATTGTACTTAGTTTAATGTCCTCTGGGTTCAGTCATATTGTCACAAATTGCAGGATTCCCTACTTTTTTATGGCTGAATAATAGTGTGTGTGTGTATGTATCTATTTCACATTTTCTTTATCCATTCATCTGTAAACAGACACTTAGATTGTTTTACATCTTGGGTATTGTGAATAATGTTGTAGTGAACATGGGAGTGCAGATGCTTTTTCAAGATACTGACTTTGTTTCTTTGGTTATAGGTCCAGCAGTGGGATTGCTGGATCATATTGTAGTTCCTTTAACATCTTTTGAGGAACCTCCGTATTGTTTTCCATTTTGACTTTGGCAGTTTACATTCCCATCAACAATGCACAAGGGTTCCCTTTTTCCGCATCGTTGCTAATACTTGTTATCTCGCCTTTTTGATAATAGCCATTCTAACGGGTCTGAGGTAGTGGTTCATTGTTTTGATATGCATTTCCCTGATGATTAGTGATGCTCATATATCTGTTGGCCATTTTAATGTCTTCTTTGGAAAAATGTCTGTTCCAATCTTTTGCCCATTTTTAAAATCAGCGTTTTTTTTTTTTTTTTTTTTTTGCTATTGAGTTGTAAGAGCTCCATATATATATAAATTTTTTAACATCTTTATTGGAGTATAATTGCTTTACAGTGGTGTGTTAGTTTCTGCTTTATAACAAAGTGAATCAGCTATACATATACATATATCCCCATATCTCTTCCCTCTATATTTTGGATGTCTAACTCCTTGCCATGGTTTGCAACCCCTAACATATGGTTTGCAAATATTTTCTTTTATTTCATAGGTTGCCTTTTCATTTTGTTATTTCCTTTGCTGTGCATAAGTTTTTAGTTTGACATAGCCCCACTTATTTATTTTTGCTTTTGTTGCCTGTGCTTTTGGTGTCATATCCAAAACATCACTGCCAAGAGCAATGTCAAAGAGATTTCCCCCTATGATTTCTTCTAGGAGTTTTATAGTTTCAGGTCTTAATTTAAGTCTTTAATCCATTTTGAGTTGATTTTTGTATATGGTATAATATAAGGGTCTAATTTCATTCTTTTGCATGTGGATATCCAGTTTTTTCAATGTCATCTATTAAATAGACTATCCTTTTCCCATTTTGTATTCTTGACATCCTTGTCTTAGACTCATTGACCATATACATGTGGATTTACTTCTGGGCTCTTTATTCTTTTCCATTGGTCTGTGTGCCTGTTTATATGCCAGTACCATTATGGTTTGATAGCTTTGTAATATAGTTTGAAGTCAGGAAGTTGATGCCTTCAGCTCTGTTCTTCTTTCTCAAGATTGCTTTGGCTATTCAGTTTTTTTGTGGTTCCACATGAATTTTGACTGATTTTTTTCTACTTCTTTGAAAAATGCCATTGAACTTTTTTATATTTAGTGTATAAATCTACACTAAATCTATAGATTTCTTTGGGTAGTATGGAATTTTAACAATATTTATTCTTCCAATCCATGAATACAGGATACCTTTCTATTTATTTGTGTCTTCTGCCATCTTTCATCAAAGTCTTACAGTTTTCAGTGTACTGGTATTTCATCTCCTTAGTTAAATTTATTCCTAAGTATTATTTATTATTTTTGATGCTACTGTAAATAAGATTGTTTTCTTAATTTCTTTTTTGGTTAGTCACTGTTGTGTATAGAAATGCAAATAATTTTTGTATATTAATTTTGTATCCTGCAACTTTGCTGAATTCATTATTGGTTCTAACAATTTCTTTGCGGAGGCTTTAAGGCTTTCTATTTATAAGATCATATCATCCGCAAATAGAGACAGTTTTGCTTCTTCCTTTCTTATTTGCATGGCTTTTATTTCTTTTTCTTGCCTAATTCCTCTGTATAGGACTTCCAGTACTATGTTGAATAAAAAATGGCAAGAGTCAGAATCCTTATCTTGTTCCTGATCTTAGAGGAAGAACTTTCAGCTTTTTACTGTTGAGTATGATGGTCATATGTTGTCTTTATTATGTTGAGGTACATTCCTTTTATACCTAATTTGTTGAGAGTTTTTATCATGAAAGAATGTTAAATTTTGTCAAATGCTTTTTTCCTGCATCTATTCAGATGATCATATAATTTTTATCTTTTATTTTCTTAAGGTGATCTATCATGTTTGTTAATTTGTGTATGTCCTGGGAACCTTGCATCCCAAGAATAGATCTCACTTGATTATGATGTGTGATCCTTTCAATGTGCTGTTGAATTTGCTTTGCTAGTATTTTCTTCAGGAATTTTGCATCTATGTTCATTAAGGATATTGACCTGTAATTTTCCTTTCTTGTAGTGTCCTTATTTGTCTTTGGTATTAGAGTAATGCTGGCCTTGTAAAATTAGTTTGGAAGTATTTCCTCCTCTTCTGTTTTTGAAAGAGTTTGAGAAGGACTGATGTTAATTATTTAAATGTTTGGTATAATTCACTAGTGAAGCCATCTGGTCCTAGTCTTTTCTTTGTTGGGGGGCTTTTGATTGCTGCTTCAAAATGCATACTTATTATTAGTCTGTTCAGATTTTCTATTTCTTCATGATGTTTTTCATGGCAGATTGTATGTTTCTAGGAATTTGTCCATGCCTTCTAGGCTATCCCATTTGTTGGTGTATAATATTTCATAGTAGTCTCTTACGATCCTTTGTATTTCTGTGATATAAGCTGTAATGTCTTCTCGTTCATTTATAATTTTGAGTCCTCTCTCTTTTTTTGGTTAGTCTCGCTAAAATTTTGTCAATTTTATTTATCTTTTCAAAACATCTTCTAGTTTTGTTGATTTTTTACATTGTTTCTCTAGTCTCTTTTTCATTCGTTTTGCTCTAATCTTCATTATTTCCTTCGTTCTGCTAAATTTGGGCTTAGTTTGTTCTTCTTTTTCAAGTTCCTTGAGATGTAAAGTTAGCTTGTTTATTTGACATCTTCCTTTTTTCTTAATGTAGTTGTTTACTGCTATAAATTTCCCTCTTAGAACTGCTTTTGCTGCATTACATAAGTTTTTGGTATGTTGTGTTTTCATTTTTGTTTGTCTCAAGATATTTTCTGATTTCTTTTTTATTGGATTTTCCAGAGTATGTTGTTTAATTTACATGTATTTCTGAATTTATCAATATTCCTCCCATTATTATTCCTAGTTTTATATCATTGTGGTTGTCAAGGGGTACTTTATATGATATCAATCTTCATTAATTTGTTAAGACTTGCTTTGTGGGCCAACATATGATCTATCCTGGAGAATGTTCTGTGTGTGCTTGGAAAAAATGTGTATTCTTGTGCCGTTCGATGGAATGTTCTGTATATGTTAATTATATCAATTTAGTCTATAGTGTTATTCAAGTCTGTTTTTTCCTTATTGATTTTCTGTCTGGATAATCTATCCATTATTGAGAGTGGGGTATTGAAGTTCCCTACTATTATTGTATTGCTGTCTATTCCTTCAGTCTGTTAATGTTTGCCTTAAATATTTAGGTGCTCCAGTGTTGGCTTCTATTGGTTTCCCAGGCTGATGAGATTACCTGCAGAATTACAGCTGAGATGGATTAGAGCTAGGTTACTTGGCTGTTGCTGTGTTCACAATGGGCTCTGTGTTTGGTGAGCCTTTTACCAGGGATTTGGGCTTGAGTGGATCCTATTTGGTCCCTGGATGGACAGAACTGCCTCTAGAACCTTGATTAGTAGGGCTGGTGCTGGGACAAGGTTCCACTTCAGGGTCTGCAGTTGGGTCTTCAGACAGTGGTCCTGTTATCAGGTATGTGGAATGATATGCCTCTCTTTGAGTCCTTGGGAGGGCTTCTACTGGGCCACTGGGTGGGTCCCTGGACAGACTGGCTGGCTCTGGACTATGGTTGATAGGAGCTGGAACTGAGGCCCAAGATTGCTTCAGGGTACACAACTGGAAATGAGATCTGAAGTCATAGCTCTGAAGGCATGGATGGTCATGTCTCCCACCAGATCCCTAGGTGGGTAGAACTGTTCCCTGACTGCAGTGGGGAAGGGCTAGAGCTGTGTCAGAGGGACATTTCAGGATCTCTGGGGATGCAAATAAGTATGTCTCCAGCCATGTCCCTGGGCTGGTAGGACTGCTTATGGATGGTGGCTGAAAGGAGATGGAGTCAGATCATGAGTTACTTCAGTGTCCATAGCTGTGGGTTTATTACTGAGGCATAGGCAGGCATGACTTCTCTGAGGTTCCTTGGCATCTTGTGCTGGTGGCAGGACCAAGGTCAAAGGGGGCTATAGACAAATCCACAGGGGTCAGAACTGTTTCTGAGTCTTACTAGGGACACTATAAGGGTGCCATCCCCCTTGGTTTGGGCCTGCTTTATTAAAACAGACTTCCTTGGTTGTGGGCCCCCCTGAGGTTTCACAGTGTCCTGCCTGGATTCCAAAGCTCCCACAAAGACACTTTTTGTCTGTGAATGGCGGCCAAGTTATTGTTGCCAGGGGATGATACAAGCTGGGAACATCCTGTTCTGCCATATTTCTCATGTCACTCCTGGCCAAACTTTGAACATTCAGTTATGGTAAAGAGGAGCATGTTGTATTTTAAATATCTCATTTCGTGAGATCTGCAAGAAATTTTCAAAATTTCTGTTATTTCTATTATGAACCAGTTTATTCTAAAACTCATGAATGTCTGTAATGGTTTAAGCTTATATCACCTCTGAGCATTTTAATTATCCTCAAAGTTATAAATAATGATGCCCCCCAAACTTGTATTTTCATAGAATATTCCAAATTGTCTACTTTATTCAGTATATCTTGGGTTCAAAAAGGGTATTTTATTTTATCTTATTTTTTAATTGAAGTATAGTTGATTTACAATGTTGTGTTAATTTCTGCTGTATAGTAAAGTGACTCAGTTATACACATATATACACTCTTCTTTTTATATTCTTTTCCATTATGGTTTATCCCAGGCTATTGGATATAGTTCCCTGTGCTATACAGTAAGACCTTGTTGTTTATCCATTCTATATGTAATAGTTTGTATCTACTAACCCCAAACTCCCAGTTGATCCTTCCCCCACCCCGCCTTCCCCTTGGCAACCACAAGTCTGTTCTCTATGTCTGTGAGTCTGTTTCTGTTTTGTAGATAAGTTCATTTGTGTCATATTTTAGCTTCCACATATAAGTGATATCATATGGTATTTGTCTTTCTCTTTCTGACTTACTTCACTTAGTATGATAATCTCTAGTTGCATCCATGTTGCTGCAAATGGCATTATTTTCTGTTTTTTATGGCTGAGTAGGATTCCATTGCATATATGTACCACATCTTCTTTATTCATTTGTCTGTTGATGGACATTTAATTTAGGTTGTTTCCACGTCTTGGCTATTGTAAATAATGCTGCTATGAACATAGGGGTGCATGTATCTTTTTGAATTATAGTTTTGTCCAGATATATGCCTAGGAGTGGGATTGTTGCATCATATGGTGATTCTATTTTTAGTTTTCTGAGGAACCTCCATATTGTTTTCCATAGTGACTGCAGCACATTCCCATTACCGCTAATGGGAATGTAGCGAGGGATCCCTTTTCTTCGCACCCTCTCCAGCATTTGTTGTTTGTAGACTTTTTAATGTTGGCCATTGTGACTGGTGTAAGTGGTATCTCACTGTAGTTTTGACTTGCATTTCTCCAATAAGTAAGGATGTTGAACATCTTTTCACATCTAAAGGGTATTTTAAAAATAATAGTGTCCTCTATGCATATATAGAGTTTATTGCTGTTATTACCATTGAAAATAATCTGCATTCGTTATTGGTGGTGGGATTGAAACAAAATACAAATCTGATGTATTTTAAGATTTAGGAGTGATTTTAACCAGTTTACTTAGATTTAAAGATGAGAAAACTGAGGCAAAGTGAAGTTAAGTTACTTGTGAAAGTCAAAGCTAGTAAGTGATGAAGCAGAAATTCAAATCCATGCCTTTGTTATTTTATTTTCTTATATTTTGACTGATGGGTTATTTAGATGTGTATTGCTTAATTTCCAAGTATTTGGAGGGGTTTTTCTAGATATCTTAATGATTTCTAATTTAATTGCATTATAGTCAGAGAAAAAGCTCTGTCAGATTTCAAATTTTCAAAATTTTGTTGAGCCTTATTTTTATCCTTGGTAATAACTCTTTTCCCTGAGACCTACTTTGTCTGATAGTAACATAGCCAAGTCTGACAGAAAAACAGATTTTTATGTTTACTGTATGGTATGTCATTTTTCTTCCTTTTACTTTCAAACTATGTCTTTTTGTAGATAGAACATAGTTGAATCTTGTGATTTAATCCAGACTGATGATATCTGCCTTATAATTGGATTGTTTAGTCAATTAGTATGTTTAATGTAATTATTAATGATTTTGTTCAAATCTGTTGTCCTGCTATTATCTTCCAGTGTCCCATCCATTATTTGTTCTTCTCTTCCTCCTTTATTGACTTCAGTTAATTAAATATTCTTTAGTATATAATTTTAAGTCCATAATTGGCTTTCTAGCTATACTCGTAATATTTTTAATGATTACTCTAGGGATTATAACATGCATTTTTAATTTAACACAGGCTAGAGTTAATATTGTGCTACCTCATGTAAAAACTTTAGTAGTAAAATTCCATTTGTGCTTCCTCCCACAGGTTTTTGTGATATTGTAGTCAAATATTGCACATCAAAATATGTAATCTTATTATTTATTATTTTTACCTTAGATAATATGATAGAACACTATTTTTTCCTAAGTCATTCATCCTTAAATAAATTTTGAGAAGATATATAGTGTTTTATGTTTACTCACTTATTTACCATTTCTGATGCTCTTCATTCCTTTTTGTAGATCCAAATTTTACTCTACTGTCATTTACTTCAGCTTGAAATATCTTATTTATCATTTCTCAAAGTACAGATCTGCTCAAGATTAATTTTTAACTTTAGTTATTTAAAAATGTATTTATATCTCACTCTCCTTTTGAAGATTTTTTTGTTGTTGTTGAATTCTTGTTTGACATCATTTTTCTTTCAGCACTTTAAACTTCCTGTTCCATTTATTTTGGTCTCCATTATTTCTGATTAAAAGTCATTGTCCCTGTGTGTAACATATTGTTATTTGTATCATTGTCCCTGTGTGTAACATATTGTTTTCTTTTATCTGCCTTTAATATTTTCTCTCTGTCTTGAGTTTTCAAAAGTTTGCTTATGCTGTTTCTAGATGTGGTTCTCTTTGTATTTATTTTAGTTGGGGCTAACTAGATTTTACTTTTTTAAAAAACAAATTTGGAAAACTTCTACTAATTACTTTTATGCCTCTTTCTTTCTTTCTTTTCCCTTTGGGACAGTTACATGTATGCTAGATTGCTTGTTACTGTCTCTGAGGATAGGTCACTGAAGCATTGGTTAATTTTTTAAAATATCTTTTTTTCCTCTGTGTTCATATGGGGTAATTTCTACTGATTTGTCTTCATGTTCACTAATCCTTTCTTTAGTACTAAGTCTTCAATCTGATGTCAAGGTCAATCGGTACATTTTTATTTTAGATATTTCATTAATCCATGCTAAAATCTCCATTTGGTTTTTTTCTATAGTTTCTGTTTTTCTGTTGAGATTCTCATCTCTTCACTTATTATGATCATCTTTGCCTGAAGATCCTTGGATCTATTTTTTGTAGCTTCTTTAAAATCTTTTTCTACCAATTCTAACATCTGGGTCATCTTGGGGTCTGATTGTATGGACTGTTTATTTTCTTAAATGTGAGTCTCATCTCCCTATTTCTTTGAATGTACAGAAATTTTTATTTTATGCTAGACATTTTGGATGAAACTTTGTAAGGAATTGAGATTATGACATCATCCCTGCAAAGTTGTTGAATATTTTTCCTATCAGGCAATTAAATGAAAAATACTCTTGTTCTTGTCATGCATGGTTTTAGTCTATATTAAGGCAGGTCTGTTTTGCCTTTGAGTTTAATCCTAAGGAGTGATCCATTCTGGAGGTCATGGTACTAACTCTTAAAGCATGGATCTTTCTGGGGTTTGAGCTGAATGCCTTAGGTACTCAGTGAGGTCTCTTCACACTGGTATTTCAGTATCTCCCATCACTGCAGGTCCTCTGGTATTTTCACTTAGCACTTAGTCCCATAGCAGGCAGTCTCTGCTACCTGACGTCTCACTTCTTATATTGGCCAAGAACCTGCAGCAAATCCTCATGCAACCTTCTAACTCCAACCTACTCACAAAGCTATTTCTCCTTTGGTCACCTGCCCTGTAAATTACAGCTTTTTTGGCAGTCTTGTATTCTAATCTCTCCTCCTCAGCCCATTGAGATTTCAGTTTAACGTTTAATGTGATCTCCAACTCCCTGAGTAAGGGCAGGAAACCAACCCCAGCAAAAAGCTAAGAAAATTGTGGGGCTCACCATGTATACTGTCCTTCTCTCAAGGATCGAAGTCCTGCTATGACCATTTTCCAGTGCCTAAACAGAGTTGTCTCATATATTTTGTCCAGTTTTATACTTACTTATAGCAGGAAGGCAGGCCCAGTACCAGTAACTCTATCATGGGTGGAGTAGAGAATCTATGGGTTTATGTTTAATTTTCACAAAACCTTGTGATATAGTATTTGTGAAATAGGTAGTATTATTATAACACAATTATATAGAGAATTAAACTCAGGCTAACTGGTGAGTGGGGGAGTCAGAATGAAAACCTGAGCAGTCAGATTCAGACGCCATGCTCTGATTTAACATACAATGCTGCCTCTGCAACTTGAAATGATGTTACTACCTTCGTTGCATTTATCACACACTCTTTTTTCTCATATTTATTAGTATTTGTTTTTTAAACTTTGCTACCTCTTCTAATATGCATAAACACCACATATTTCCTGTTTACAACTACCACCCCCACTGCCTAGCACAAGCTCTTGGTGAGCATTCAATAAATATTTGTTGAATGAATGAGTGAATGTAGATGACACCATTACAATTTTGAAAAGAGGCTCATTTCCACATATTTGCTATTTTAGACTTCATCTTGCCTGCCACCTTGTGGCATCAAAATTCTGCAGCAAAAACAAGCAAACAACAGCAATATAAAGGTGGGAAATATGCAAAAAAGTTGATATGCATCATTAGAATCTTTACAGTTATACAAATAAACATATAATTGTATGATAGGAAAAGAGTTATAGTAGGATTTCTATTCTTGATAAGATAGCAGTAATTAGAAATCAGTCTTAGGAATGTTCAAGACACCTCTGATAAACAATGATACTAGTTTGATGAAGTGAGCACAGAGTTGGTATGTTTGACTGATGAGTCTAGGCATCACTTCTGGTTGAAGTAAAAAAAAAAAAAAAATGATATCCATATTTGCCACTTCGGATATGTTATTTAAAAAAAGAAAAACTTGTTAACAGTTGTTTCTAAAGCCTTTGTATTACTTATTATCATATTTTAAATGTCAACACTTGCCTAATTAATTTCAAAATGTATCTTTGTTGAACCTAAAACCATAAAGTTATGGTTCTTGTAGTCTTCTATATGACAGAACAACATGCAGTTACTTTTTATCAGAAGCAAAACTATGTGATGGTTTTCAAACTAATTTTTGTGTTAACAAATCTCCTAAAGATATGCAGTAGACCTCACATTTACATAAAATTAAAGAAAGGATGCTTCAGCAAATGCAAATAAATGCAAAAAGGGAATATTTTAATTTTGATCCGTGATTAGTATCAACCATCACAATGTGGTAATAATACAAAAGCAAGATTCTGCATTCAGTGTATAACTGAATGTATAATGTATAATGGTTGTAGGCTATTTATAGACTGCGTATCCTGATTAATTTATTTATTTTGAGAAATATATTTATGTTTCAGGCTCTACTTTAAAATCTGAGATCTTTAAAAACATTTAAATATTAGAATCATATGCACTGTCTTCTGCAGTTCTGCAATATGACATTTTGCTGGGTAGCAAAATGATTTATTTCAGTTGGTGCATTATTAATTGTATGAATTGACTGTTTAACCTCTATTGATTTCCATTTCTTAATGTTCAACTTAGAAAAAGAAGCAAAAGTTATTTTACAATAGAATAAAAAGGATACAAAAGTTAATCCTAGCATAATGGGGAAGATTAGTTTACTATTCATCATTATATATCCTCCCTTCAGTAATTTTCAAGGTCTTGAAAGAGCATGCTTAGTTTTAAAATAAAAGTTTCTAAGCCTAAATAGTGAATCTATTGAAACTAATCCTTGCATCCTTGTTTCTTATAGTACAATTTTGATTAATGTTCGTTACTTATTTTTATAACACTGAATTAAGTATTGACATGACCATACCATTTTGAATCCTTTTATTATTAAAAATGATTTGAAAATCCATCAAACCATTCTAATATCCAGGAGATCGTTTCCTTAATATGCAGGCCATTTTGGTGGCACTTCTTATGTGTAGTGAAAACCGTGAAGGTGATAAATAATTACTTTCAAGTGCATCTCAATTCAATGTTGTTTATGTATGCCTATAGATTTTCTGGGCTATTCCCAATTTTAAATAATTTTTTCCATTGAGCTCACAAGTCACCCAAGTGGCTTTTTCCTTTCAAAGGGAAATGGAATGAAATTCTTTGACATAACCATATGTCCTGACATTGGGTTTGAAAATGATGGTTGCATAAGGTGTTTCCAGAAACTAGAGTCTAATTTTCTTTGGTGTCAAAGAGAATCTGTGTTTAGGTTCTGCAGTTTACTTAAAGCAAGAAAATTTCTTTCAAGCAGGTTATCTTATGAGTTTAAAAGTGGTTTTGTTGTCCTTGATGTCAAGCTTAAGCCTACAAGCTTGAGGTCTCCTTAAAGCCATGAAGAATCTTTGGCGGAACTCTTACATCATTGTGGATGTAGAGTTGTAAATGATTTTTAGCATGTTGGCAGATCTCCTGCTGACATAATGAGTATTAATATAATTGATAATTGTGTTTCCTCGTGGTTATTAACAGGGCAGACATTATGTTTTCATGTTGATATTAGTTTTATTATTTGTATCCAAAAGAAGTCCAGGATGTGTGAGATCAGAAAATGAACAAGACTAAATATTTAGGTCAATCATTCTAAGCCAGGCAGAGAGGGGTAGAGGCTTCATAATTCTAAGAAAAGAGTTATTTGAAAGATATAACATAATCACTTTATCTTTGCCATAGATTAAACTGAATATTACCCATGATAAGAGCAAGACCTTTAGGAAACAGGACATTTTTATAGAGAAAAAAGATAGGGCTGAGGATTCTAGGAAGCCACAAGCTAAAACAGAGTTCTGAAGAGGGATAGAAACATATAAAAGAAATCTTTAAGGACATAGATTAAAAAGTGTTTTACACCTTTGGACAGCTGTCACATTCACCCCTGCATAGCATCCTTCGACTCAGCTATGGTATCTCCAAATAAGCGATAAGCTTTTGAGTCTTTGCTCATGTTTCACAGTTGGAATTTCCTTCTACCATTCTCTGTATTTTGGGCAGTTTTGGAAATCCTTCTGATCTTTCTCGTTCCTTACTTAACCTTATTCGTACCCTCCTTTCTTCCTGCTGTAATTTGCTACTACAGTTATCTGCCTTTTTATTTTGTCTGGCTTTATGGATAACTATTTATGGCTCTCTTTCTTCCATTAGGTTTTGAGATGCCCTTTGTGATCTCTATGATTGCCTAGTTTAACATAAATCGAGTAGTAAAGAAATGTTTTTTGTTTTGTCTTTAAATTTAAATGGAATCTAAGTTAATCATACAAGCTCACATAATACCCTCTGCTTGCATGGATAGTACTTACTTGTAGTTATTAATACTTCATTTTACCTGTGTGCATGATTCAGGGCAAGGTCAGGTTTCCTCATCCGTAGATAGCATGTAACAAGCTTTGTCTCAATGAAACTTGCCACACTTGCTACATCTTCAGCAGATGCTTCAAATGGTTTTCCCAGAGCTGCCCCTTTGCTGCAAAGCTTTAAAAAAAATACAGTGCTTTAAATTTTCTAATAATCTTGACATATAATTGATCTTTTAAACAAGCAAAACATATATATGTACATGTACTTTTTCCAAACTACAAGTCAAATATTAACATTTTGATTGTAAATTAAATAAATTGTTCCTGTTCACTATTAAGTGACTGTAATATAAGTAACGTATTTTTACTGTAAAATGTTTCCTGTAAAATATTTTTAAAGTATGATATATTTTAAAGGGGTGCCATTAGCTAAGAATGTCTGTTTTAAAAATAAAGCACACAATAAACAAAGATATTAGCAGAAAACCAGATAGAAATCATATTAAATACCAATGCTTTTATGAAAACCCAGCTGAGCAATGATCTAGCACACTATCAATTTGATTTAATATAATAAGGGGTATCGGAAGTAAACTCCTAGGAGCCATTAACATGATCGGTGATTAATTTGAGTCTGAATCATATTCTCTAGGATGTTATTGAAAGAAAAGAAGTGAAAATTTATTAGAATTTATTGGCGGAGGCCACAGTATCTGAAAAACATGGCAGGAATGTGGAATTCTTAATAAAAATTCCAGGAAGTCAGTGGTTTCTGGGCACCACAGATAAACTGTAGAAGAAGAAAATAATTAATTTTGGGAGGAGAAGCCCAAACATTAAGAAGTGTCAATAATATGACAAGGATAGATTGGCACTTTTTTTTTTTTTCCCTCAGAGTTTTCTACTGTGTCTTAGAATCAAGGCTGATGGGAGAGGAGAAACTCCACCTCTGTTTAGTGACCTTATTCCGATTATCTGCTTCTTTGCTCTTTTCTATATCCTCTATGGTTTTCTTACCAGGGATAGTAATATTTGGAGTTAATATCTATTTATATATACCTTAGTGTAAAATTTCTTGTATTCTAAATCCTTTTCATTTAAATGATATTATTTAAACTAATTTTTCTGTTTTTAAATTTTTTTGGCTGCGTTGGGTCTTTGTTGCTGCGCACGGGCTTTCTCTGGTTGTGGCGCTTGGGCTTCTCATTGTGGTGGCTTCTCTTGTTGCAGAGCACAGGCTCTAGGCGCGCGGGCTTCGGTAGTTGCAGTTCACGAGCTCAGTCAGCTGTTGTGGCTTGCGGGCTCTAGAGCGCAGGCTCAGTAGCTGTTGCGCATGGGCTTGGTAGCTCCGCGGCATGTGGGATCTTACCTGACCAGGGCTCGAACCTGTGTCCCCTGTATTGGCAAGTGGATTCTTAACCACTATGCCACCAGGGAAGTCCCCTAATCTTTCTTTTATAGAGTAAGTTGAGGTTGCCTTGCAACCTCATTTACATTAACATTGTTGTCAGTTATTTTTTAAAGTGCAAATGGGTTGAGAATGACTATATTCTGTTCAAAAATGTATTTCTCTTCTTAATTTTATCCAACAGCTATGAGCTGATGGTGAATCTAGATGTTAAACACCCCTAGTTTGAATTGGTAGTTACCTGGTGCTACTATCTTTTGCCTGGATATCCTGTCAAGTCTGAGAATTCATATCATTTTTAAAAGTCTTTTCCAATTTGATGGGAGAAATTTGTTACTATAATACATACATTCAGTCAATATATAGTTATTGAGTAATTACTAGTAATTGTCAGACAAAAATTACTGCCCTTACATTTTAATTTGCATTAGATAGGTCTTTTAAATAAATTTTGGCTATTTTTAATTCCATGTAAATTCCTGTTTTATATTCCTTGCCTATTTCCATAATCTTTTTCTTACTAATTATAAGAGCTCTTTAGATATGTAATCTATTATTCCTTTTCCTGAACAACTATATGCACACAATCAAATGTAAAAGTTTTTCCCCTCAAATTATCCTTTAGAAAAGAGTCAAATTCTATTTATGTTCTTATAAGGGTCCTCAGAGTACAGTTCTCAATTATTTGGAGGGAAAAAAAGCAAAGACTCTCGTGGAAGATACAAAGTAAATGACCTCAGTCAATGTTGTCTGGTTGCTTTATAAAGATTACCTAATAAAATTGATAATAAAAGAGACAAAGCATTTAACACTGATTTGGTAACTATTCCTGGGAGTCTGACCTCACGAATGTCAATATAGTTGGAATAAAATATCATTTAAGAGAAAGTGTTATAGTTTGAACATGACAGCTTGAGACCGCACCTCTCCTCTGATCCTGTAGGGCCAACCTGATCCTGTAGGACCCAGAGATACCTAAAGCAACAGTTTTTCAGGGGGAAAATAAAAAGGTTTTTGGATGACATAGCTCTTTATAAAGCCCAAATCAATAGAAAACAAAATGAGTAGAAATTATGTAGTTTTATTTGCCAGCATATCATCGTATTAAAATTCTAGAACCTCTTGATTAATTTTATCCTCTAAATTAAATCAGCATTTTTTTTCAAGTCTTAAATGCTCACATCTCATGGATTTTTCACATAACATCTTAAAGAAACAAAAGAGAAACAAACAAGCCCCACAGTGTAAGTGTCCTTTGCCCCTTCCTCCGCTGTGTCCCTCTCTGTTGTGGTGGAGCAGGCATGTTTCCTTTCTCAGGCACACTTTTTGTGGGATGAATATGTGGGCCATTCAGGGAGTAGCATCTACAAGGACACTCAGATCCTACATGGTAAGAGGAAGCTGACCTTCAGATTTAATAATATTAAAGACTTCGTCTATGAACACTGAGGTAAAGTGAAGAATAAATGCCTGATCTAATGTCTTCAATATTCTCTACTTCTGTGAGATTCAAGGCCAGAAAAGGAATAAAATGATCAATCTTAACACACTAAAGAGTATACTTTATGAAGCCAAACTATAAGACAGCAAGGAGAGACAGGGATAATTTTTCAGTTCACATGAAAATGGGAGAACAGGCAGCCTGCTGGGTAGGCTTATGTGTATTTGTGGTGATCTTGGTTTATCAGTCAAGTACTCTAAGATAGAGTACTTTCTGATTTTATCAAAGGTTGCTTTATTTATTTGCCAAAGTGGGGCATCTTTGAAATAAGCTTTGCAAATTGTTGTAAATATGTTGAAGTTAAAGGTAGAATTATAGTAAATATAGACAAAGTACTGGTGTCCGGATTATAAAGAACATTACAGATATTTTGCTGAATTTTCAAATTTTCATTCAGACATTTGTAGAGACTGAGAAGTTAATTCTCTAGAAGATGAAGAACTTTAATGTGAGATGTATTTGTTTGAATGTAGGAAGGGTGACTTAGTTCAAAATATATTTGTCTAAAGCTATACACTTTACCTTTTTGGTGAAATAACTCATGGAGATAAGGCAATAAAAACTTTTAAACTACCTGATACAGTATATCAGTGAGAAGACTGAATTAGGAAACAAAAATTATGTGTTAGTTTTTGTTTTGAAAAGAAGCCTAAAATATTTTTGAATGAAGCGTGGACAAGTTAAAAGCATAATATTTAAGGGAAAATGCAGTGAAGACTCTTATGTGTATTGTTGTTGTTTTCATGAGAAGGTAGATTAAAATGAAATTTCAGTAGTAAATTAGAATCACAGCTCAAATTTTAATAAAAAAATACGTATCTTACAAAATATATTTGATAGTTTTCTGAAAACAAGATGGCAATACTTCAGAGTTATAAAACCTTTTTCTAAGGTATCTCAAAGTTCTTTTAAGAAATAAATATCAAACCTATTTTCAGAAATTGTGGCAAAAAGGAATTTCAAGTTTTGTTTAAAAACACAGATAAAAATAATATAAAGCCCAGTAATAGCAGAAATAACCAAGATTAAATATTATATTATGGTCCCATTCTTAAAAATACAGCCACACATTTTTCTTTAATTAGTATCATCATTAATAAGATTGATATTGCTAATAGATTCTCCCTTATTAGAATACTGTATGGTGAGTGTTTGCCCACCATATTCCTGGGACATAATTTTGAGTGATCCCTGAAGGTCTAGGAGAGAACAATAAATCTTGAAAAATGTGGCATTATTTGAGTTATCAGTTAGCTACAAATAGGAGTATATATCATTCATCCAATCAGAAAATTTTAAGGTTTTTATATTGCTTTGGAAATTACAAGGAAATCTAAAGATGGAGAGTAAGTTACCCATAACCCTATCACCATGTATAATTGCCATTAATTTTTTACATATTCCTAACATCCTTTTCATGTTTTTATAATAAATTATGTATCGTATATAATCTTTGCATTTCTTTTTCATATGCTGTGCTTCTTTTTATGTTTTCAATTAAAATCTAAAACATATTAAAATATACTCATGTTATAATTATAGTTGGATATTTCAATATCCCACTCTCAGCAAATGATAGAAATACTAGAAAGAAAATCAGCAAATATCATAGAGATCTGAGCAACACAGTCAACCAATAGTAATTGACATATATGTAAAACACTCCACCTAACAACAGCAGAATACATATTTTTCTCAAGCACCCATGGCAAAGTCACCGATATAGAGCATATCACGGGCAATAAAGTAAACGTCAATAAATTGAAAAATACTGAAATCATTCAGAGTATATTCGCTACCATAATGGAATCAAAACTCAACAGTTAAGAAAAAAAAAAAGACTCCAGTTTGAAAGTGGGCAAAGACATGAACAGATTTTTCACTGAAGAGGACATGCAGATGGCAAATCAGCTCATAAAAAGATGTTCAACATGTTTATTGTTTGACATCATTAGTCATCAGAGAAATGTAAATTAAAACTACAGTGAGGTATCACCACATACCTATTAGAATGGTTAAAATACAAAATAGTGACAACACCAAAATCTGAGAATGGTGAGGAGTTGGATCACTCACACATTGCTGACAGGAATGTAAAATGGTACAGCCAGCGGAGAAAACAATATGGCGGGTGCTTAAAAAACTAAACATGCAACTACTGTACAACTCAACGTTAGGCACTTATCCCAGAGAATGAAGACTTATGTTCACACAGAAATCTATATGTGAATGTTTATAGCAAGGTAATTCATAATAGCCCCAAATTGGAAGCAATCTAGATGTCCTTCAATGGTGAATGATTAAAAAAATGGTGGTACAGCTATACTGTAAAGTATTGTTCATCTATAAGAAGGAATGAGTGAGTGATAATGCAACAACTTAAGTGAATCTCTAGGGAATTATGCTGAGTGAAAAAAACCCCATCCCTAAAGGTTATATACTGTATGATTACATGACAAAATTATAGGAATAGAGAACAGATTAGTGATTGTATGGGGTTAGGGATGGAATGGGTGTTGTGGTTATAAAAGGACAACAGGAAGGAATCCTTGTAGTGTTAGAACTGTAAACTGTAAGGTATTTTGACTTTGGTGGGCAGATACACAGAAGTAAAGACACACACACACACACACACACACACACACACACACACACACACGAGTACAAGTAAAGTTGGAGAAATTTTAAGATTGGTGGAATGCCTGAATCTTAATATTTTGGTGATGGTACTAGTCTTGCAAGAGCTTACCAGTGGGAGAAAACTGCATAAAGAGTAAATGGGATCTCTCTGCATTATTTTCTACAACCGCATAAGAATCTACAGTTATCTCAAAGTAAAGTTTAATTAAAAAATAATCATGTTAAGGTTTAAGTGTCTTTCATTTTTATCCCCCTCCTTTTGTTTTAGCACAATTATTATCATGTTTAACTGAGATTTGGGATGAGAAGATTAATCATATCTGAGAGAAATAATTTTCTTGGTTTTTTTCTTGTCAAATTATAGACTGATTTTTATAATGAAGGGTAATAATTCATAATGAAGTTTGCTCTGAAGTTTTATTTGGCAGCCATTGTGAAAGAATGCATCGGTTTCTCCACATTCTCATTATTGTGGTCTCTTATTTAAGGACATTTGCCATGAGGTGAGGGTTGTACTTAGTGATATTCACAGGGAGAAGGTGGCAGGTCCTTTTGTATTATGACTTCATTATTTATTTTTTCTTAAACATCTTTCAATTTGCAAGCCCCACTTCCAAGTAATTTTTCAAAGAGGGGTTATGTGGATGGTAACTTCTCTGAGCTCACGGATAACTGAGAATATATTTTTGCTGACTTTATACATGTAAAGGAATGTGGCTGAGTGTACGTTTCTTGAGACATAACCGTTTCTCTGTAAACACATAGTTCTCCATTTATGTTCTCATATTTAGCCTGCAGAGGAGGAAAAAAATAATACTTTTTTGGATTAAACTAGACATAATTTAAAAGAACTTCCTGTGTTGAAATTTCTTTGTTTTCCCCACGCGTGTGATATATTTTTCTATCTTCTTGTAATTCAAAATTATTGCTACTATGAATCCAGATGTGTTCTATTTTCATCTGTTTTGCCCGGAAAGAGGTAAGGTCTTTGTGTTTCCATACCCAGGTTTCTTGTTTTAACTTAGAAAAGTTTTCTTCACTTACATCTTTGATTATTGTTCCCATCCCAATTGCCATGTTTTCTTTCTTAAGAAAGTAATTAAGTTGCATTTCCATCTCTGTTCTTCATGTCTGTTAGGCTCTCTGATTTATTTCACCACTGAATTCTGGGAGAGTGTCTCAAGATTGTCTACTAAATTATTGTCTTTATTTCCCAATATTAACTCTACTATTAACTCTATTTCTTTTTATAATGATGACAATTGCAAACATTTAAATACTGCTTATTATGTTACAAGCAGTGTTCTAAGAGTGCTCCATCTATTACCTCATTTGATAATCACTGTTTTCATGCCCATTGTCCTAGTCAGTTCAGGTTGCTATAACAAAGTACCATAGACTGGGTGGCTTAAAAAATAAACATTTACTTCTCACAGTTCTGGAGACATGGAAGTCCAAGATCAGGGTGCAGTGTGGTCCACTTCTGGTGAGGGCGCTCTTTCAGGTTGCAGATTGTCAACTTCTCATGGTAACCTCCCATGGCAGAAAGAGGACCAGAGAGCTCAGTTGGGTCTCTTTTATAAGGGAACAAATTCTCTTCAGGAGGGCTCCACCTTCAAGACCTAATCACCTCCCAAAGGCCCCACCTCCAAATACCATCACATATATGATTAAGTTTCAACATATGAATTTGCGGGGGACAAGCATTCAGTGCATAGCACTCATTACTCATTTTACAGATGAGGAAACTGAAGTTTAGAGAGTTATGTAATCATCTCAGGCCACACAGTAATTTGGATTCATACCTAGATGTCTGGCCCTAGAGTCTGTGTGTTTAATCACTATACCAGTGCTACAGTGTCAGTTCATGAGCTACTGATCCATGATGAGATAAGCACAGAAACAGAGTAAGCATTTAGAAACTTTCATAGTAGTTTGATAGAGAAATATTATATTTCTTGAATTATAATAAAAATTAGCTTTTTTTTTTTTTTTTTTGGTACGCGGGCCTCTCACTGTTGTGGCCTCTCCCGTTGCAGAGCACAGGCTCCAGATGCCCAGGCTCAGCAGCCATGGTTCATGGGCCCAGCCGCTCCACGGCATGTGGGATCTTCCCGGACTGGGGCATGAACCCGTGTCCCCTGCATTGGCAGGCGGACTCTCAACCACTGCGCCACCAGGGAAGCCCTAGCTTTTGTATTTTTATGTCATATTTTTACTTCATTTTTTTCTAGTAATTTATATTTACTCTGTTTAATAAAGTATCATTCCACAACAGATTGGGACAAAACCAACACCAAAGAGAATTGGTTCTTTAACACAGATAATGAAAAGAACTGTACTAAACTGTTAGAAATTTAGATAATTAAGAAAATATAAAGAGAAAAAATTCACAATTCTATTATTAAAAAATGACCACTGTTAGATGTTGGTGTGGATATATCTATCTTAGCTAGTTCTCTGTCTATCATCTCTTTGTCATCTATCTATGTCTTTCTCCTTCCATTTATGAAAATGATATTATTCATGATCCATACTATTATGTTTCTTTCTTTGACTGTATCTTGGACATTAATAAATATAGATTTATACCATTTTTTAAATGGCTGCATAATTTTACCAGATCCCCATTTAATGTTTTTCCTAGTGAGAAATTTCTCCAGAGACACTGAAAGTTCTTAATGTCATAAATAAGGTACATTGAACAGCCTTGTATATACATCTTTGCCCACACATTTGATCCATTTCTAAATTTTCATATTCTATATGTTATAATATACTCTTACATATCGGAATTGCCGAGTCAGGCATATATATCAGAACCCAAAAAACATATTTTAGAAAGTATACATCATGAAAGTGGTCTCCAGAAAAGTTTTACACTTTTACCAACAAGGTATTTAAGTTTTTGTTTTTCTATATCCTCACGCACACTAGGTATTAGCAATGTTTTAATCTATTTATTCTTTGCTAATCAGATGAGTAACAAAGGCACCTCACCTTAATTTGATTACTAAATCAGCCGCACATGTTTATTGGCCATGTGTATGCTGTTCATGAATTTTATTCATTTTAAAATTGGGCTGTTCTAATTCATATTGATTTATTTTCACTTAGTAAATATATAATTAGATTTTTTCCCAAATATATAATTTATTTTGAGTTATGTTCATCACGTTTTGGTGTCAGGCTTATGCTAGCTATATAAAACAAATTGGAAAGATCCCCGTCTTTTCAACACTCTGGAACACTTGGAAATAAATAGTTAAAAAAATTTCAGCCCAGCTCATTTCACCTCTTTTTTTTTCTTATTTTATTATTGTACTGTGTAGGTTTTCAGTGTTGTGTATCAATTTTGTTAATTTATATTTTCCTAGAAAATTACCAATTTCATTCAGACTCTAAAATCTGTCATTACAGTGAAGAACATTATATTTTTAGAACATTTTAAATGCCTGTTGTACCAGTGGTGTCATTCCCCTTTTCACTCTTGGTGCTATATAGTTTTGTTTTCTCTGTTTGTTTATTAATTAGAATAGTGGGGGTTTGATTATTTTGTTTTTTAAAAAGCAACACACTCTTAGATTAATTTATTAATTCTGCTATTCTGCTTCCTAATTCATTGATTTTGGTTTTTATGTTGGCTTTGTTATTCCCCCCCACTTCTTTCCTAAGGGTTTTTGGGTTTTTGCTTTGTTTCTCTGTAATTTTTTTTTAACTAGTATCTTTACTTAATACTTAATTCATTTATTTATTTTTTCTTTTTCTTTTAACATCTTTATTGGAGTATAATTGCTTTACAATGTTGTGTTACTTTCTGCTGTATAACAAAGTGAATCACCTATACGTATACATATATCCCCATATCCCCACCCTCCCTATCCCACCCCTATAGGTGTTCACAAAGCACTGAGCGGATCTCCCTGTGCTATGTCGCTTCCCACTACCTATTTCACATTTTGTAGTGTATATATGTCCATGCCACTCTGTCACTTCATCCCAGCTTACACTTCCCCCTCCCTGTGTCCTCAAGTCCATTCTCTATGTCTGTGTCTTTATTCCTGTCCTGCCCCTAGGTTCTTCAGAAACTTTTTTTTTTTTACATTCCATATATATGTGTTAGCATACAGTATTTGATTTTCTGTTTCTGACTTCCTTCACTCTGTATGACTGACTCTAGATCCATCCACCTCACTACAAGTAATTCAATTTCATTTCTTTTTGTGCCTGAGTAATATTTCATTGTATATATGTGCCATATCTTCTTTATCCCTTCATCTCTGGATGGACACTTAGGTTGCTTCCATGTCCTGGTTGTTGTAAATAGGGCTGCAGTGAACACTGTGGTACATGACTCTTTTTGAATTATGGTTTTCTCAGGGTATAGGCCCAGTAGTGAGATTGCTGGGTCAAATGGTAGTTCTATTTTTAGTTTTTTAAGGAACCTACATACTGTTCTCCATAGTGGCTGTATCCATTTACATTCCCACCAACAGTGCAAGAGGGTTCCCTTTTCTCCACACCCTCTCCAGCATTTAGTGTTTGTAGAGTTTTTCATGATGGCCATTCTGACTGGTGTGAGGTGATACCTCAATGTAGTTTTGATTTGCTTTTCTCTAATGATTAGTGATATTGAGCATCCTTTCATGTGTTTGTTGGCAATCTGTGTATTTCTTTGAAGAAATGTCTATTTAGATCTTCTGCCCATTTTTGGATTGGGTTGTTTGTTTTTTCAATATTGAGCTGTATGAGCTGCTTGTAAATTATGGACATTAATTCATTGTCAGTTGCTTGGTTTGCAAATATTTTCTTCCATTTTGAGGGTTGTCTTTTCATCTTGTTTATGGTTTCCTTTACTGTGCCAAAGCTTTTAAGTTTCATTAGGTCCCATTTGTTTATTTTTGTTTTTATTTCCATTTCTCTAGGAGCTGGGTCAAAAAGGATCTTGCTGTGATTTATGTCATAGAGTGTTCTGCCTATGTTTTCCTCTAAGAGTTTTATAGTGTCTGGCCTTACATTTAGGTCTTTAATCCATTTTGAGTTTATCTTTGTGTATGGTGTTACAGAGTGTTCTAATTTCATTCTTTTATTTTTAGTTGTCCAGTTTTCCAAGCACCACTTATTGAAGAGGCTGTCTTTTCTCTATTGTATATTCTTGCCTCCTTTATCAAAGATAAGGTGACCATATGTGTGTGGGTTTATCTCTGTGCTTTCTATCGTGTTCCACTGATCTATATTTCTGTTTTTCTGCCAGTACCATACTGTCTTGATTACTGTAGCTTTGTAGTATAGTCTGAAGTCCGGGAGCCTGATTCCTCCAGCTCCATTTTTCATTCCCAAGATTGCTTTGGCTATTTGGGGTCTTTTGTGTTTCCATACAAACTGTGAAAATTTTTGTGCTAGTTCTGTGAAAAGTGCCAGTGGTAGTTTGATAGGGATTGTATTGAATCTGTAGATTGCTTTGGGTAGTATAGTCATTTTCACAGTGTTGATTCTTCCAATCCAAGGACATGGTATATCTCTCCATCTGTTTGTATCATCTTTAATTTCTTTCATCAGTGTCTTATAGTTTTCTGCATACAGGTCTTTTGTCTCCTTAGGTAGGTTTATTCCTAGATATTTTATTCTTTTTGTTGCAAAAAGTGCAACAAAAAGAATAAAATATCTTTTTGGGAGTGTTTCCTTAATTTCTCTTTCAGATTTTTCATCATTAGTATATAGGAATGCAAGATATTTCTGTGCATTAATTTTGTATCCTGCTACTTTACCAAATTCATTGATAAGCTCTCATAGTCTTCTGGTAGCATCTTTAGGATTCTCTATGTAGAGTATCATGTCATCTGCAAACAGTGACAGTTTTACTTCTACTTTTCCGATTTGGATTCCTTTTATTTCTTTTTCTTCTCTGGTTGCTGTGGCTAAAACTTCCAATACTATGTTGAATAATAGTGGTAAGAGTGGACAACCTTGTCTTGTTCCTGATCTTAGAGGAAATGGTTTCAGTGTTTCACCATTGAGAACGATGTTGCCTGTGGGTTTGTTATATATGGCCTTTATTATGTTGAGATAAGTTCCCTCTATGCCTACTTTCTGGAGGGTTTTTATCATAAATGGGTGTTGAATTTTGTTGAAAGCTTTTTCTGCATCTATTGAGATGATCATACGGTTTTTCTTCTTCAGTTTGTTAATATGGTGTATCACATTGATTGATTTGCATATATTGAAGAATCCTTGCATTCCTGGGATAAACCCCACTTGATCATAGTGTATGTTCCTTTTCATGTGCTGTTGGATTCTGTTTGCTAGTATGTTGTTGAGGGTTTTTGCATCTATGTTCATCAGTGATACTGGCCTGTAGTTTTCTTTTTTTGTGACATCTTTGTCTGGTATTGATTGCTATCAGTGTGATGGTGGCCTCATAGAATGAGTTTGAGAGTGTTCCTCCCTCTGCTATATTTTAGAAGAGTTTGCGAAGGAGAGGTGTTAGCTCTTCTCTAAATGTTTGATAGAATTCACCTGTGAAGCCACCTGGTCCTGGGCTTTTATTTTAGTTTTTCTTATATAGAAGTGTGTTGTGTGCTTGTGTGCTTTACTCAGGAAGAGAATTTGCTTTTACTTCCAGCTTTCTTGCCAGTAACTCTTTAAGAAAGTGTTGGCTTCTTGTTATTCTTTAAAATGTTACCACCTGCTTTTCTTAGTTGCTTGTAAGACTAGACCTTTTTTTGCATATTTGTTAGTCATTTATATTTCATTCTTTATGGATTATCTGTCAGATCCTTTACCATTTGACTTTTATGCTCTTACTCTTTTTCTTGTTAATTTCTATGAGATCAGTCATGATGCCTGGTGTTTTGGCATGTTCTGCATTTCTTTCCCTGTTCTAGCACTGAATTCTGAAGATGTTCCCTTGAATCTAAATAGAAAAGATAATTTGTAAAGGCAGTATACATTTGTTATTTTGAAACAGTGAGATTAGGGAATTGAAGAAAATAGATTATAAAGAAATCAAAAATTAAATTGCAGCATAATTTTAAACTGGAAGCAAGAAGAATCAATAAGTGATAGTATCAAATCAGAATTACAGAGGACAATCTCTGAAACAGGAAAGATATTAAAGACTCCTTTACTCATGAATTTTTAAAATTTCTAAGAGATTTTCATGTATATAATTACATCTAACTTTTTAGTATCTCCACAAAGTAGATAAATCAAATTTTCCCATTTGACAGGTATTAAAACCTATGGGTGAAGAAAGTCAACTGCATGGTGATGGATGGTAAATAGACTTGTGCTGGTGACCACTTTGTAGTATACAGATGTTGAATTATAATGTTAACCTCCTGAAACTTACATAATTTAAAAAAAAAATCTTATGCTAAGAGAAGTCTAGTGATTTTCCCAGTTAACAGGGGCTAAAACTGATTTTTTCTTTTTTTTTCTTTTTTTTTTTTTTTGCGGTACGCGGGCCTCTCACTGCTGTGGCCTCTCCCGTTGCGGAGCACAGGCTCCGGACGCGCAGGCTCAGCGGCCGTGGCTCACGGGCCCAGCCGGTATGCGGCATGTGGGATCTTCCCGGACCGGGGCACGAACCCGTGTCCCCTGCATGAGCAGGCGGACTCTCAACCACTGCGCCACCAGGGAAGCCCCAAGATTTTTTTCTTTTTTTTAATGGAAAGTCCTCTTTCCTCCACATCAGGCTCATTGTCCTAAATTATTCTGTTCTTGAATTTTCTTTTTATTTTTTAAATCTTAGTACCTAACACTTCTGTTGGACGTTCAGTAGAACTGCTGATGAAAACTTCCAGTGGTTTTCTCTTGGAAAACATGACTTCAGTATTCCACCTGAGTTTAATGCTTCCTTTTTTTTTTTTTTTTTCCACCATGTAGAATCTTTCTTAAGGTCCGACTGCACAGGAGCCTGGTCCACGCCAAATGTTTACTAGAGACTGGGTTGGTAGCTTCTTCTTGGTTCTCCTTGCAGCTTACCTTGGTACTGTTAGAACTTACCTATAGAACTTTCTTTGCTGGGAGAATTGTAAGGAGAAAAAAACAAAAACCAAAGAAATTTCAACCTCCAGAGTTCACTGCTCTTTCTTTCACCACCTCTTCTTCTCATTAACTTCATATCTCAAGGTGAAATAAACCATTTCTTGTCCATTTCCACTTCCTAAATGTTGAAGGGATTAACATTTACGCATAGATACAAAAAGAGAGTACTAATACTGGAATTAGGGGATGAAATAGCACTTAGAGCCCCAGAAATGAGTCCTTGAACATGAGTCTCTGAGTTGGGCATGCAGTAGATATAGGTGATAATCTACTTTTCATCATCTGTTCTTCCTTGAGGGTTTGTTTTTTGGAAATTCTACCTGGTGTCTGGCAGCCCTTTGCGATGATCCTACTTTTTAGAAATTTCTTCCTGCGGGTTACTGCAAATAGAGGGATGGGCTTTAGGCACAATGGCTAACCACCATCCTATCCTGCAAATTTTTCAATGGGATCTTTACAATCCCTTTTTATATACCAAACTAAATGTTCAGACTGCAATGGTCCCATAACTAATAGTTTTCAATTTTAATAAATATCTTTTTATATTCCCTTAACAGAGTGGAAAGAATATCTACACCCATTGGTTTTAAATTTTATCTCATCTTGTTACATGAAAGAGGAAAGAATCAGAGAGCTCGTCCCTTGTAACTTTCCACATGGTGCCACATAGATCTACTAAAGTGTCTCCCTGGGAGAGACAGGGTATGTGGAGCTAAGAGACACAGAGAATTATGTTCACACATCAGCAGACTTAAAAGTACCATCAGGGTTTCAGGAGCAATGCTTTTCAGCCAAGTAGGCCATGATGTGACCGCTATTAAATTTATAGCAGAATTGGAGAAATGAGGTTGCTCCCTGGGTGACGCACTGTTGAATGACAGTAAAAAGTACTTAATCACCCTACTCCTATTTGTTAAAATAGCTATGCTTCAATCTTTCTTTTTTTCCTTACAGATAGCCTTAAAATAGAGGCGTGGCTATAGTGAGTGCATTCCACTGTGTTTCACCTTGATCTGACCAGCCAGTAATTTGCTTATGCTCTGAAGCATGTAAATGATACACATTAATGTTCAGGTTTTTTTTTTTCAGGGATACCCCTAAACTCTAGCTATCTGATGTGTAAAGCAGATTAGAAGCATGGTGGGAGTGAGATGAATTAATACAATAAATCTTCCCTCTTTCTCGTCTCTGCATTTCAGCTCATAAAGGTAGTGATTTTAAAATGAAGATAATGTTAAGAGTGTGCTTGTTTCAAGGTGTTTATATTATAAAGTAAATATACTATGACTTACAAACTCAGCTCTTGTACAATAATTATAATAGCTAGCATTTATTGAGTGCTGGCTGTGTGTTTGGCATTTTGCTAAGCTCTTCATATATAGTATTCCATTAGATATTATCTTTTATAGATGGTATCCTATTATATATTATTACTCCCAATTTTCAGGTGAGCAAATTGGGTTGAAGAGAGGGTACTAACTTATCAGACAGTAAGTTCTAAAGCTATGATTCAAATCCAGATCTGCTGTCTCACCTAGATCCTGTTTTTCTTAGATAGTGTGTTCCTCAGCTGGCCATTAATGTGAGTCACAGTCAAATCCTAGAAGGACAGATGTGAATCCCAACAGTTATTGTTAACGCTGGTTTCTTATTTATGACTACTTCTTTCATATTCATACATGCAGTGAGACAGATTGTATAGTAGTCTAGTGAGATATAGATATCTGTGTATGTATGTATGTATCTATCTATCTGTAGCTCGCTGGACTACCATTATGGAATTGGTAGGATAGGTAGGATAGTCAGGAAAATAGAGAGATAAATCAATATTTGTTGAGCAACCAGGGAAGGCACTTTTATATACAAGAATCACTTAATTCCTACAATCACCCATTTTATGACTAGAAGCAGAGGAATCTAGAACGTGTAGAAATGGAGAGAAGAAGGATGAGAGATGATGCACAAAAATGAGAAAAAGAAGAGAGAATGGAGGTGCTCTGGCGAGAAAAAGAGCACAGTTCTTGTCAAGAACACAGGGTCTTTGCCTGGGGTCCAGGGATGAAGGCCTCGCGGGTAGCAGTGAGGTGCCTGCTGGACCAAAGTTTGTCATGTCAGAATGACTAGTTCCTTAGGCAGGAGAGTTTTTGATGTACTTCTTCATCCCCTTTGCTGAATAGCAGTAAAACTAAAATTAGTATTTTGAGGACATTCGATAATAATTGGGGTTTCTGTGGAATCCTTGGTTTTAATATATGAAACTGCAGACGTATTTCTTTTAAAATTTATATTCATGTCAATTAAATGTTTTTCATTACTTCATTTTGTTTAAGTGGGGAAAGCTGAGCTGTCTGGGAGGGTATATTTTCTTTAAAACTGTTGGGATAACCGTACTAAGAGAAGTAAGATATCAAAAAATTTTATGCTTTTGACAGGACATCATTTTCAAGAATTTAAGAATAAAGGGAATTAATAAAACAATGATCCACAAATTCAGTGTCCTGTGATACATCACTTGATTTCATTACCGTGTTCTCTTTTAGCTGTTATGGACATTTATAGCAGCATTAATTATTTAGGAGCAAACTCCTGTGGAGCAGTATATAATTCGGCAATTGCCATGAAAACACCGTAGAACAAACTAGCCCCTAAACTCACTGGCATACAACAATATGCAATTATTTTTTGTCCACACACCTTTAGGTTGGCTAAGGTTGGCCAATCTAGGCTATGTTCAGCTAGGCTTGGCTCTAAGATGGTAGTTAACTCTAGGTTAACTAGGGCTTATAACAGCAGCTATCTGAGACATGATCTTCTCATGGAAAAGGCAGGAGTAGAAGAGAGTAAGACAACTGGACAAACACATTTAAAGCCTCAATCATTTCAGGTCCACTCCCATCCCATTGGCCAAAGCAAGTCACATGGTCAAGCCCCATGTCAAGGGCTGAGACTGGTGGGATGTGGATGAATAATGCTATGACTGGGTGGGGGTGGGAGAGAAGAATTGGAACCAATAGTTTAATCTACTACAAGGAGAGAAATAGATTTCTTTCTCTAAATTCTAAATTATTTTTTCAAATTCCTCATCCATTCACCCTCATGTGAAGGTGTGCCACGTGGGTTATGATACAAGATAAAAGTCTGGGTCTCTACTACCACTGGATTTTTCCTTTTCTTTCAGTACCACAGGTTCCTTCAGGACAGAAACAGTTCTGAAATTGTATGTTCCACAGAAAGTTAAGGAGTTATTAGATCAAAAACGTTTCTCAGGTCAAATAAGCAGGTGATATGTTAAGTAGTTTTAGTAGTTTAGAGCTATTAAAACTACTTAACATGCTAATGTATACTAAGACATGCAAATATCTAAGAGGAAGATACGGCATACAATATTTTACAAACTTATTTGTCCATAGAATTCCCTTCCTGCAACAAACTCATTTTTTTAAAAAGAACATCTTGAGGGCCTAGAATTTTGTGAAATTCATTTTGGGAAATGCTATCCTAAGGCAACTTCCACCTTCCTTACTTCTTAGTTCAAGTGGGGCTGGCATCTGGTTAATACCTCAATTTTGAGATAAATGTTTCTAAAAAGAATTTGAGGAGAGGAAGAAGCAGGGTTAGCACATCTGATCAGAAGGCAATGTAATTATATTATTGGTGTGAGCTGATATACTCTATTTCAGTGTATATGTTACTCATGTTACTATTAAGTTAGTCAAATCCAGGTATGTCTCACTGTCTTTTAAAATTCTCTTTTTAAACATTCAGAGATGTTTATTTGCATATTTAAAGCATACTAGAAATTAATGTTTGTGGATGTCAAGAGATTTTTTTTTTTTCTAGGCCCAGAAAGAATGGAGCTCTGGGATCATTTAATCCATACTGTTATGTCAGGTGTAAAATTCTGGTTAGTATAAAGTTTGTTTTTTTTCTTACATTAGCAATACCAATGGATATTTTCCTTCTCAGAATACATGTTTAAACTAACACCTTGATGTTAGGCCATGGAGAATAAAGCTTTTAAAGAAACACACATGAGGCTAGGCCAGTTTTAGGTCAGTAGAAAATATTTTTTTGTACCTAAAATTTTTATAGAATGTTATAAATCTGAAAAAAAAAATCATTTACAATAGCTGAGATTTTATAGCCAGTCAGGGATTGTAAAAAGTTTGAAGAATATATTATATTATGTAGATGAGGGGATTATATTAATCAGTATTGTGACTTTTTGTAAGAGTTTGCTCTTAAAAATAGGATAAAGGAAAATTATTCACTTATCTTTCAGGTAAAATGTCAGTATGTTTTTGCATAATCCCTCTCTTATCAATATATTCGAATGTCAAAAGAAAGATTACGTGGTGTGTGATGTTCTGGCAGTAGTGAACATGGCAGGGCAGTGCATGATCCCCGGCTATGAGGGCAGCAACTCTTCAGAACCTTTCAAGGGGGTTTCTGGAGAGCAGCTGAACAGTTAATCCTGTACTACTAAAAATATTTGCATGGGGATTTCGAATTTATATAACCCTTGTATACATTATCTCTTCACCAAAGCTCTAAGAAGCAGGTCAGGCAGCCACTGAGTCCCATTTTGTGGGTTATAAAACTGAGATTCAGAGAAATCTGGTAACCTGCCCAAGGTCACAGGGTTCATAAATAGCCGTGGAAGAAACTAAAAATAATTCTTCTCATTTCAAATTCAGTATGTTTCCCCTATCTTTGTATGTTTCTTTCTGAAATAGTTTGTTCACAAGGTTTGTTTGCTGATTCCAAATGTATATAGTTCATGTTACAAATTAGACTTCATCTCTCTCTCATGACTTTAGTTGAAAAAAAGTAGAAAGGGTGAGAGTTTAGTAAAAATAGTATCGTTTCCAAGTTTAAATATTTTAGGGGAAAAAGAGGCATAAAAACAATGATAAGAGGATCTGAATTCCTGAAAGGGATTTAAAGCAATATTTATGGATCTATGCAGAGAAAAGTTTTTATAGTACACACAAGTCATCCCTCCATACAAGGATAAAACTTTCTTTAAAGCACAACCACTGAAGTTTCAGCGTAAAAGCCGGCATAGTGTTTCCCAGAGCAGGTGGTGAGACATTACAGAAAGGACTACTTTTGCTAGAGAACTTATCAGGATTTCAAGGGATGTGAGAACAGGGGATACCTTACTTTGATGGCTCTCAGTCCAAGTGCACAAGAAGGGAACGATTACTTTCTCTCTCACTAATAATACCCTGGCATCAGAGTCTCCTAAAGGCTCTGTGAAAATGTTTTCCATTTCTGAAAGAAAGGGAAAGATTCACCCAGACAAGTAGGAAGTGAGTTTCTGTATTAAACTTGTTTGGGAAATACAGTTTTAACACAAAGACAACACTTCCCATCTCCTGTCTGTGTCTATATGCTAGCTAATAGCAGGAACCCCTAGGAGAAAAATGTATGAAGGAGAAAATATATTTCTACCTCAATATTTTAGCTAGTCATATGTGAGGGGAGAAAATTCATGAGGAAATGTGATAATTATAACACTTCTGTAGTGACTTATACTATAATGTAACTTAAATTTGTTAATAATATTCTTATAGTAATAAATGAAACTTATTTCATATGCCATGAATTCTGCTAAGCCCTTTACTTGTATTACCTTATAAGATAGATACAATATTATTTTCACCTTATTATTTTCACTTGATAGATGAATTCAGGTGTAGGCAGTTTAAATAACTTCCTCAAGGTCACAAAGCCATAGTAAACAACTAATCTTGGATTCAAATTCACATAACTGAGAGCCCAGAGGGTGTTCTCTTAACTACTGCATTTTATTTATTTATTTATTTAAATTATTATTGGAGTCTAGTTGATTTACAATGTTGTGTTAGTTTCAGGTATACAGCAAAGTGAGTTAGTTATACATAAACATATATCTACTCTTTTTTTAGATTCTATTCACATATAGGTCATTACAGAGTATTGAATAGAATTCCCTGTGCTATACTGTAGGTTCTTATTAGTTATTTATTTTATATATAGGTAAATTACTGCATTTAAAAATAATCTAGTACTATTTAAATGCTGGCTACTACAGTGCTGGTACTATAGTGCTGGGTCTCAGACAGGAAGTGTGTATATCTTTCTATAGGAATCTGCCCCTTATCAGTCAGGGCAAAGTTAAAAGGACAAATGTATTGAGGGAAAAAAGAAAAACAGTTAAAAGCAACATATCCTTAGGATGGGGAGTTCTTTGTATAAAAAACACACCAACTGGTTAAATATATTTGAAGGCTGAACCAACTAGAAACATGCATTGATTCTGATTTTCGTTGTTGCCACGTCATATTTACTGTGGACCGTACCTGAGTGATTCTGACCATGTAAAATCATTTCAACACTGAAAATGATATTCAAAATAGCACAGACGCCAGATGACCAGAAGGGAGAGATGATATCAAGTACTATTTTAACTCATCGACTTCCCGATTGTCAGATTTGCACATTAGCTTAGCCTCTTTTTACTGCCAAGAAATGATATCAGAACAAGCCAAATGAATGAGAACTGCTTTTCCCCGAATTAGTATTGCAGATCTTCCTTCAGGGTCCTGGTGAGCCCTGATGCCACCTCACTTTCCAAAAATACCCATTGAGCAGCTGCAGACTCTCCAATGCCCAACCTTTAGGCTATCTTTCACACTAGCCTTTGGTGATGATGAATAGAAGGAAACAGGTCTGCAGATGAGAAGAAGGAAATCTTGCCATTATTTTTCATCTATTATGGTTACACTAATTACAAGAACTTAGAAAAGTTTGCGGCACAAACCCATTTTACATTTCTGGCCTACATGTGATACCTAAAAATGTCTAGCGTTAATGTCAGCCTGAAAATGTTTTAGTTTGTTGAAGAATTTCTCTAGGTGCCCAAATTTATAAAGTTACTGTCTGAAATATAATACTGTCAAAAGATCGACAGTGAGTTGATATAGATAGGGCAGAAGTTCAGGTGCAATTCTCTGTATTTCTGGTGAGCTTGACAAGTCACAAATATCTTGTATGCAGTCCTCATTAGGACTTGAAATCACTTCTAGGTTCAAGGAGTGCATTGTCGATAATATTATGGTGAACATAAAAAAAGAAAAAAAACATAACCATGATGAACTTCTCATTTAAAATAAGCCAAAAAATTTAAAATTAATAAAATAATCTCTAAGCTCCATCCCTAAAATGAAACCCCATCATTGATAAAATAACATTTTTTTTACCTTTGTATAGAGGGTTACAAAAATTGTGTTTCTCACATTTTTTAAAATGCATTAGGGAAGAAAAAGCAATGATATTATTATATGTTTTCCACATGAATTTACTTCTCCTTTGTATGATATTTGTCTGGCAACTTTATCATTTATCTACTTTTAAATAAAAGTCTTCTTTCATCACTTAGTATTCAGAATCAACAGAAATAATTGGTGTATACAGAGATCAAGTAGTTAGTACATGTTGAAGCTATAACTCCCAATCGGTAACATAAAAGTGGAAACTAAAATCTCTCTTCTTTTCTTCATTAACATACTACTGACCAATAAAGGAAACAATTTTTCTACCCAGTGCATGAGTAGCAAATGATATCAATGTCCTGGGAAAAATTACTCCTGAAACACTATTTTAGTGAAAATGTGAAATTATTGGTCAGGATATATGTGAAGGAAAACAAGCCTGTTGGGATTAGAGCTGTAATAGGGTTTCCAGATTTAGCGAATAAAAATACATGACACCTAGTTAAAACTGAATTTTATATACACAATGAATAATTGTTTAGTATAATTATGTCTCATGTATTACATATTCTATACCATACCACACCACACCATACCATGCCACACCATACCCTAAAATATCAACAATGTTTATCATTGTTGAGTTATAGAATTATTTGTGATTTTAATGTTCTTTTCATTATGCATTAGGTGCCTGGGGTTGTATACAACTTGATTTTCTAGAACAGAAGTCTGGGAGGGGACAGAACACAAGCCTTATAGTTTGGCAGTGCCCTAAGGTAAGAGATTCCCTTAGGCTCAGGCCAGGGCTCCTTTTACCAGAATCCACTGAAGTACCCTGAAGAAGGGAGGGGTCAGTAAAGAAATTCCTCAGAGGATCAAGTAGTTAGTTAAAGCCTAGGCAGAGGCTGGAGAGTCAGAAAGTAGGCAAGCGCACTGCAGAGGTGAATGGAGCCCTCTCCTTCAAGGAGGAGAAACCAAGAATGGGCTTTTCATGTTGAGACTCCAAAATGCTAGGTGAAGCCACTTCAGTGGCTGAGACCCGGGGCTGTAGGGGTTAATGGGGATGGAGAAGAAAGGAGGATGAGGATGGTGGGAAGTGAGGCCCAGTGGAGACATCTGGGGACGCCACCATGGAGAATTTTGTTATTTTATGGAAACAGTATCTTGGAGATCACTTTTGTTGTCCAAACTATACTTGATGAATAATGGGAGAATCAGTTTTAGGCAATTTCCGATCGTGCCAAGACTTTGAATGTAAGCAAACAGGGCATCGCTAGACGAATCCTGAGTGGATTCCCTGATTTACGAACTGATAAAATGGTCCTGCAGGGATGATCAAAAGCACGTATCTTCAAGTCCTGTCTTCTCGTTAAAGCAGAAGAGTTTTGCATAAACATGCTTGATGTCCAGAAAATTATCATGGATCCTAAATTGTAGGGGAGAAGAGAATTGTATCTCATACAAGCTCGGAGTGAGATAATTTCTCTGAAAATACACTTTGAGAATAGGCAGCATCCCAGTTCTCACGTGTTCTATTGTAAAATTTGAGAAGAAGCCACAAAGGAACACCAAAACTGCTGCTTCGTGAAGATGTCTTGTCTTTCCTTTAGTCACTGTTTAAGAACAGTCCTGTATCAAGTATCAAAAATCAAAATCTTATCTGGGAATTTATAGTTAGAAATACAAGAGAAAGAGACATCGGGAAAGAGAAAGACAGAGAGAATGCATCAGTAAACACAGTAGCTAACAGATGCCTGGCAGTGACCAGGCAAACAACTTTAGACTTGTATTCTTACTCAAATTAAACATGCCACGTGACCTGTTTCTATTCAATTAACCGCTTGCTCCTCGTAGCCAGGCAGGCCAGAACTTCCACCACCACACTTTTCCCGTGCCAAGTTCCTGGCTGTGTGTTAAGCCTGGAGGGTAGAGGGAATGCCATTGCCTCCAGCTGATACGGGTTAATAAGTGAGACACAGGAACCATTTGGGAGAATAATGAGTCGCTTCCTGGTGTAAACACCAGCTCCAGGCAATGGCTGACCAAACAAATACAAAACCATAAGGAGGAAAATGTAGGCTTCCACTGAATCTTGAAAGAGGAAAATTTGAAATAAATAAAAGTACGTTTTAACAAGCAGGTAGTAATTTTATGGAACTCGTGCCTTCAAGAGGGTGTATAGACTAGCAACAACGACAAACCAGAAAAAGGTAAAGGACTTTAAGGAAGTGGTGGAGTAAATGACACGGCACAGTTCTTCTCACTTAAAACTGTTCATTAAACCATTGGAAAAGGGAAAAGAAATTAACATCTGCCAAAATGAATGGGCTAGAGATTTAACATCCATGTGAAAGAATTGAGTGATAGTTGAAATTCTTATCTTTGGTTAAATTTAAAGGGAACACCGTTGGTACTTAACATGTATATGTGATGTCAGTGTTTAATTTCATATAGATAAAGCATTTATTGTGCTACCTATGTTGTTATTCTAGGGTTTTAAGTGTTAATTTGAACATGACTGTCTCTTGCATTCCATCGAATACAGTTTTGGCATTTATTAAGATGAGCATATGACTTTTCCACCTTTAGCCTATAAATGTAGTGGTTACGTAAGTGGAATATCATGTGTCTGAGCCTAGGCTCCTGAACCATGGTTTACTCTGAGAGGCCTTCTATGACACCCCCATCGAAGGTTAGATCCTCCTGTTAGGTGTCCCCATGGTACCTTGTACCAAGCCTGCCCCAACATTTGTTAAGGACTGGGGCAAGAATACAAATGAAGGCTTACGTCCCATATATCTAAATATTTTAAAACTATCAATCATGCTAACAAAACATTAAATGAAATATGTTCCATCCTCCTACCTTGACAAATATATCCTCAAAACCACCGGGAAAACAAGGTTCAAATTAGAATTTTCAGAATCTTCAGAGCTCTGTGCTGGAACATGACTCTGGGGGGAAGTGGCCTAGCCCCTTGTCCTCACTCTGTGGCCACTCCTCTTTCCCTTCCCATTCCTGCCTCTGACCAGAGCTGCCAGGGGCTTCTTCTGCCTGTGTGTGGGCAACCCAGACCACACATTCAGTCCCTGTTCACAATCTTCCCCAAGCGCTGTGTTTTACGTGTTCACTGGTAGACACATAAGCACAGGCTCCACATTCAGCAGGTGGCTCTAGAGAAGTCTGTTCTGGCCCTAGGAGTGGGTTTGGACCTTTTGAGCAGGGAATTCTGGCACCCCTGCTATTCCCAGGAGGTTTAATGGTTGTTGTGGGCTCCAGATGGGCATATCCAGGATGCCCCACAGATGCCTGCTGTCTCTTTGCCTGGTGAGAAAGGGGCATGGCTGGGGAAGGGCCAGAGTGGGGTTCTCTGAAACCTGGGGCCGAGGCCAAGGACCCTTTTTGCCTGGGCCTAAGGGTAGTAGCACCTTGAACCGTCCTATCATAACACTTACCACAGTTTATTCTCACTTCTTTGTTTCTTGCTAGACCTTAAACTCCATAAGGGCAGGGGGCTGTCTTGTTCATTCTTGCATCACAGGTTCCTAGCCTGGTGCCTGGCATCAATTAGGTATTTATAAATATTCTTAGAATGAAAAAAATGCTAATCATTTTTAAAAGGGGCTATGTCTTTTAAAGTATATCTATGAAATTTATAAACATTATGTTTCAGGGCTTAATGAATAATTTTAATTAAAAGTCAAAATTTTACAGGCTTTAGCTTTTAACTACATTGATATAAAACTGGAAATAAATAGTATACATATAACCAAAACTCATACGCATAGAAACTGAAAAATCCTTTCAAATGATAATAGAGAGAAGTGAATATTTTTAAATTTGACAAGATATTTAGGAAGAAAATCTATATGTATGTAATATTCCTAACAGCATTTTCTATAAGAAAACTGGAAACATTTTAAATCAGGACTAATTGGGAAATGGTTATAGTATATCAAATCGATGAAGTACTATAAGCTGATGAAATTAAAATAAAGATTAATGATAATATGAAAAATATGTGCAATATAATTTTAAGTGAAAAAAGTATAATGCAAATGTATACCGTATATTTACAATAACAAAGTTATTTTTATATATGAACAAGATGGGGGGAAACAAGAATGATAACAGCTGCAGCAGGGTGGTAGAGTTGTGGTTCAGATTTCTCTTTTAAAAATAGTTTAATGATATTATAACAAAGCCTCTGTATAAAACAAAAAATTTCAGGGAGATCAGCTCGGTGCTTTGTGACCGCCTGGAGGGGTGGGATAGGGAGGGTGGGAGGGAGGGGGACGCAAGAGGGAAGAGATATGGGAACATATGTATACGTATAACTGATTCACTTTGTTATAAAGCAGAAACTAACACACCATTGTAAAGCAATTATACCCCAATAAAGATGTTAAAAAAAAAGTTAATAATCCTAAATAAAACCACTTAGCTGTGAGTAGATTTTGAGTGCCAAGGTATATTTTTTCTCAGTTAAGAGAGTGCTTTTAATTAGTTTTTGTTTACTCGTGCTCTATACGTTGACATAACTTTATTTAGAAAAGTAGATTAACTGAATCTTATACTCACACACACATGATTATATAGTCATATACATAAAATGTATATTTAAATGTAATTTATCTCTTTACTATAATTTATCTCTTTATGTAATTTATATTTTTAATTTGTATATAGTTTACTGAGATAAATTTCGACACACTGGAGAAAGCCCAGAGGAAAGGAAATGTAACTTGAACTTGAAACTTTTTCTTTTGAAAACTAAGGACTTCTGGCGTAGAGAAGACCAAGATTATATTTCATAAATGTCTTAGATACAAATTGCAGTCCTGTAGAAAGGGCCACAAACATTCATTCATTCAACAAATGTTTCTTAAGAGCCTGCTATGCTTTGGGAGCCTATGTTAGATGATGGAGAAGCAGTGATGAATAGTACTAGACAGGCGAGTGACCATGGAAGATACTGTAATGTCCTGATCGGAAAAAGTATAGCCAGAGGATGTAACACTCAGGAAGTCAGATTTCAGTGAACTCAGTTAAACACTTCTCCTGGTCAGAGCTGTTCAAGGATGGACAGATCGCCTACGATGAAGCAAATTCCTTTCAGCCTGCACAACCCACTGGCGGTGATGGTATTTTTTTTTTTTTTTTTTTTTTTTTTGCAGTACGCGGGCCTCTCACTGTTGTGGCCTCTCTCGTTGCGGAGCACAGGCTCCGGACGCGCAGGCTCAGCAGCCATGGCTTACGGGCCCAGCCTCTCCGCGGCATGTGGGATCTTCCCGGACCGGGGCACGAACCCGTGTCCCCTGCATCGGCAGGCGGACTCTCAACCACTGCGCCACCAGGGAAGCCCCGGTGATGGTATTTTTAAAAGTAGATATGTAATTGGACCAGAAGACTTTTGAACTTTGAGATTCCCTCTATCTCATGCCCAAATCATAGACAAGTGCTCCAGAGGAGACCAAAGAGGAGAAATAAGACTCAAACTACCTTGGTAGAGAATTGGTTTGGACATAAGGGACGAACTTGCTTTCAAAGTAATAATTCACTTCAGGTTGTGACTAAAAGTTAGAGGAAACACCGACAGAGGCTGTGAAAACACCCATCTTGTGCGGAGCATTCTCTTCTCCTTTAGAGGCAGGAGGCAGCATCTGATGGCCGCTGCAAATTTATCTTGGCTTAGCTATTGAAATGTTCTTATCTGTGGATGGCTGAGGAAATCAGTACCTGAAAGGAAGCTTCAGGAAAGAACTGGGAGGGAGAGGAGGACGTGTAGTTAACAGCTGAGGAGACGGAGAGCATGATTGCCTGTATCAGTGACAGCTGTAGAGGAGACAAGGATAGGGCCCATTAGTTTCTGCAGGAAATGAGGTCTCTGTGAAAGTCTCTGTGACTTGAGGGGACCTTTAGAAATGGTGGTGGCAGTTTTGTGTCAGGACCTGAAAGGTGAGAATGAGGAACTGTCACCGTCAGGGGACTAGCGTGGTGAGCTGTGTTGCAGTCGGCAGTGAGAAAGGCACCGATGGGTCACTGATGAGCGCCAGGGAAGGGGTTGGGACTCCAGGCAGGAGGGAATGGGAAGATGCCGGTAAATTGCTCCTCCTGTACTCAGCGCATGCAGCCCTTTCCGCACAGCAGGCCCTAAGGCGTGGGTGGGATTGTGAGACCTGCTTGGAGATTTCTGACTTGAGCAGGTCTTAAATTGTGGATTATAATCACTGATTTAAACGTACTATTTACTAAAAATGTACTATTTTTAGTACATTTTTCAAATGTACTATTTACTAAAAATTTTTCAAATGTACTATTTGAAAATGTACTGATTTTTCAAATGTACTATTTACTAAATGATGTTTAGTAAATAGTACTATTTACTAAATATACTAATTTTCAAATGTACTATTTACTGATTTTTCAAATGATTAAAAAATGTTCAAATGTACTATTTTTCAAATGTACTATTTACTAATGTACTATTATTTTTCAATGTACTATTTTTCAAATGAACTATTTACTAAATAGTTTCAAATATACTATTTACTGATTTTTCAAATGTACTATTTACTAAAAATCCTGTTGTTAACAGGTGCTGCTGAACTCCCTCAATGAAAATTCCAAAACAAAACAAAGAATGAACTCCAAATTGGGGAAAAAAAAAAAAGTCTTACCCTTATGAGCTAAGGTGTGCCCACAAACGCCACATCATGTCACCCTGAGATCAGAGACAGGGCGTCACACTTTCATCCTTTCTTCGCAGATGAGGAAACTGAGGCTTAGAGCTCTCAGAGGTCTGATGGGGAGGAGCCAGATTTCAAGTGCAGGTTTTCTGATTGTGGTTCCTAAATGCCTTCCACTGAATTTCTGCAGCGTTTTACCTGTCAAGGAAAGCCGCTGCCGTTTGTCATGCTCCTTGGCAGTTTGTAAGAGCTTCTTTTGTCAGCATAGTACACAAATTGATAACTTTAACCTGAGAGCAATGATCTAGTGAAGCACAAGGATATGGTAAAAGTAAGGATGGTGATTTATTTCAGTTTTTCAGAACCATTAATAGGATAAAGTATGAGTGGCAAGATTGTAATCACTACATATGTAGAGTATAAGTATAATCTAGTTGGCTTCTGAGCAACTCTCTTTTAGGAATAAAGGCTGCCATCTTTCCCTTGGTCTGACATCACAGTGTTGGTCTCAGGACAACTAGACAGGAGGACATTGACAACTTGCCTTATGTATTACCACTTGGAAGAAAAGGTTGCTCAAAGAGTATGTCTTATTGATATGCATCTACCATCATTTCTGCACATAGAGGCTAAAATGTATTTCATTTCCTTTTTCTTCTGATCCAACTCATTTTTATCATTAGATACTTTAAGATGTTCCTTGTAACCTTCTTTGCCCTTAAAACTAGAAACCTATCTAATCAGTAGTTTTAACTTAAAAGAATGTCAGAAAAAGAGGGAATAGACACATTAGCAAGTTCATAAATGTTGATACTTCTAATATCAAGTATAATCATTTGCTTATTTAACTGGGTCTCTAACTTTGCAGCCATCTTTTGCTCTCAGAATGGGTTTGGATTTAATACGTAGAAATGAACGAATCTGTTTGTCTTCCACTTCTTAGTAAAGGCCCCCTCTCAAGTCACTCTTTTCATAGAATGACATTTCACATTAAGGTCTTATTGGCACCTGGTTTTCTTCATAATTACCTGTTTGTATCAGGGCCCTCATTAGTAAATTTGCTAATATTTATTTCCTCATTATGAACTGAGGTCAAGCTGTCTTTTTGCATTAGTCATTTGTTTATTAAACTAGCCAAAAAGTCAACATGTTTTCATGCAGAATTATCTGACGATAAGGCAAGGATAACAAGGAACATATTAGGCACTAGAAAAGTATTTCAATGCAATGTATAAATAGAGGTTGACTTGAACAAGTAAAAAGTTGAAAAAATTATATTTGAAAAGAGAAAAGCTTTTAACTTAAAATGTATTGATTTTAAAATGTTTTTCAAAGAACTAGTCCCTGCATTTCAGAAGCTGCAGACCAGGTTATTAAAAGCAGATGCAGTGTAGGGATATTTGTGGACAATTTTCCAAGGTTCTCTAGTTTTTTCATACATCTTGCAAACGACGCAGTAACCACTCTTTGTTCTGGATCATCTTTGTAAGGATATTTGTATATTGAACAGCCTTGGAAAAAAGAGGTAGTGTCTCCCTCTGAGAAAAAGGGAAGGCATGCTTACTGCACATTATAAATGATCCGGCTTCCCTAAACTTGAGGTTCTTCTCCTATAACACAGTCCATAGTGGGTGTAGGTATCCATCAGGCCTCATCTGTATCACTCCTGTGGGACTTGGAGATAAGGGGAGCTGAGGGAAATGTGATGATGCGCATGCTGCTTGCTCTGCCACGAATAGTAAAGTCCTTTGTTTGTGACCCAGGAGTCTCATGCCTTCTACTGCCATCCACAAACTCTGGCAGGCCATCCTATTAGCTTGCAGGCAAAGTAATATCTCATACTCTTCACAATTCTTCACAAGCCAGTAGTTGAGAAGGAAGCAATTTAGCATATACTGTGTTCTCCATGAGTCAGAGGGTGTGGTAGGCAGAACACAGGCTTCTCAAAGATGTTTACATCCTACCCCTTGGAACCTGTGAATATGTCATGCAACAAGGAGAGGAGGAACTAAGGTTGCAGATGGAATGGAGGTTGCTAATCGGCTGCCTTCAAGATAAAGAGATCATCCTGGATTATTTGGGTGGGCTCAGTGTAATCGCAAGGGTTCTCTGAATGTGGAAGAGAGGCAGAAGAGAGTCAATGCCAGAGTCGGGAGGAATTTGAAGATACTACACTGTAGATATGGAGGAAGGGGCCACGAGCCAAGGACTGCAGGCGACCTCCTCTAGAAGTGGGAAAAGGCAAAGGAAGTCGAGCCTCCAGAAGGATGCAGTCCTCCTGCCAGGGCCTTAATTTTAGTCAGTGAGTCTCATTTCATCAGTGAGACTAAGGTAATAAATTGTGTTTAACTGGTGGTACTGTTTTAGGGCAACCGCAAAACACAAATAAGGAGGGGAGAGTGTTAAACCTTCCTGACAGGGAATGCTTTGGTTTTTTTCCTCCTTGCCTGTCTGGCTTACGCTCATCCTCTGGGCCTCAGATGAAATGTTCTACCTTTTCTAAGGAGAGCTCCTTGTTCTCCTTTTCCGAAGCGGCTACTCCTGATACTTTCTTTCAAAGCACTATGCTTTTTGTAGCACATTCTACAAATTACAATTAAAATCGGGTTTTGTTTTGATTTTTCTGCAGGTAAAACATTATATATACCTCAAGGTGAGGTTGAAAATTCTCTTTGTCTATTTCCTTTTTTTGGTGAAAGTCTGCCCTTAATTCTTTTTTTTTTTTTTTTTAACATCTTTATTGGAGTATAATTGCTTTACAATGTTGTGTTAGTTTCTGCTGTATAACAAAGTGAATCAGCTATACGTATACATATATCCCCATATCCCCTCCCTCTTGTGTCTCCCTTCCACCCTCCCTATCCTATGCTCTAAGTGGTCACAAAACACCAAGCTGATCTCCCTGTGCTATGTGGCTGCTTCCCACTAGCTATGTATTTTACATTTGGTAGTGTATATATGTCCATGCCACTCTCTCACTTCATCCCAGCTTCCCCTTCCCCTTCCCTGCATCCTCAAGTCCATTCTCTGTGTCTGTGTCTTTATTCCTGTCCTGCCCCAACGTTCTTCAGAACCATTTTTTTATTTAAGATTCCATATATATGTGTTAGCATACAGTATTTGTTTTTCTCTTTCTGACTTCCTTCACTCTGTATGACTGACTCTAGATCTATCCACCTCACTACAAATAACTAAATTTCATTTCTTTTTATGCCTTAGTAATATTCCATTGTATATATGTGCCACATCTTTATCCATTCATCTCTTGATGGACACTTAGGTTGCTTCCATGTCCTGGCTATTGTAAATAGAGCTGCAATGAACATTGTGGTACATGACTCTTTTTGAATTATGGTTTTCTCAGGGTATATGTCCAGGAGTGGGACTGCTGGGTCGTATGGTAGTTCTATTTTTAGTTTTTTAAGGAACCTCCATACTGTTCTCCATAGTGGCTGTATCCATTTACATTCCCACCAACAGTGCAAGAGGGTTCCCTTTTCTCCACACCTGCTCCAGCATTTAGTGTTTGTAGATTTTTTTCATGATGGCCATTCTGACTGGTGTGAGGTGATACCTCATTGTAGTTTTGATATGCATTTCTCTAATGATTAGCGATATTGAGCATCCTTTCATGTGTTTGTTGGCAATCTGTATATCTTCTTTGGAGAAAGGTCTATTTAGGTCTCCTGCCCATTTTTGGATTGGGTTGTTTGGTTTTTTGATATTGAGCTGCATGAGCTGCTTGTAAATTTTGGAGATTAATCCTTTGTCAGTTGCTTCGTCTGCAAATATTTTCTCCCATTTGAGGGTTGTCTTTTCGTCTTGTTTATGGTTTCCTTTGCTGTGCAAAAGCTTTTAAGTTTAATTAGGTCCCATTTGTTTACTTTTGTTTTTATTTCCATTTCTCTAGGAGGTGGGTCAAAAAGGATCTTGCTGTGATTTATGTCATAGAGTGTTCTGCCTATGTTTTCCTCTAAGAGTTTTATAGTGTCTGGCTTTACATTTAGGTCTTTAATCCATTTTGAGTTTATTTTTGTGTATGGGGAGTGTTCTAATTTCATTCTTTCACATGTAGCTGTCCAGTTTTCCCAGCACCACTTATTGAAGAGGCTGTCTTTTCTCCATTGTATATTCTTGACCCCTTTATCAAAGATAAGGTGACCACAGGTGTGTGAGTTTATCTCTGTGCTTTCTATCCTGTTCCATTGATCTGTATTTCTATTTTTGTGTCAATACCATACTGTCTTGATGACTGTAGCTTTGTACTATAGTCTGAAGTCAGGGGGCCTGATCCCTCCAGCTCCATTTTTCTTTCCCAAGATTGCTTTGGCTATTCGGGGTCTTTTGTGTTTCCTTACAAATTGTGAAATTTTTTGTTCTAGCTCTATGAAACATGCCATTGGTAGTTTGATAGGGATTGCACTGAATGTGTAGATTGCTTTGGGTAGTACAGTCATTTTCACAGTGTTGATCCTTCCAATCCAAGAACATGGTATATCTGTCCATCTGTTTGTTTTTGTTCTAGTTCTATGAAACATGGCACTGGTAATTTGATAGGGATTGCACTGAATGTGTAGATTGCTTTGGGTAGTATAGTCATTTTCACAATTCTGATTCTTCCAATCCAAGAACATCGTATATCTCTCCATCTGTTTGTATCATCTTTAATTTCTTTCATCAGTGTCTTATAGTTTTCTGCATAGAGGTCTTTTGTCTTTTTAGGTAGGTTTATTCCTAGGTAATTTTATTCTTTTTGTTGCAGTGGTAAATGGGAATGTTTGCTTAATTTCTCTTTCAGATTTTTAGTCATTAGTGTATAGGAATGGAAGAGATTTCTGTACATTAATTTTGTATCCTGCTACTTTACCAAATTCATTGATTAGCTCTAGTAGTTTTCTGGTAGCATCTTCAGTATTCTCTATGTATACTATCATGTTATGTGCAAACAGTGACAGTTTTACTTCTTCTTTTCCGATTTGGATTCCTTTTATTTCTTTTTCCTCTCTGATTGCTGTGGCTAAAACTTTCAAAACTATGTTGAATAATAGTGGTGAGAGTGGGCAACCTTGCCTTGTTCCTGATCTTAGTGAAAATGGTTTCAGTTTTTCACCATTGAGAATGTTGTTGGCTGTGGGTTTGTCATATATGGCCTTTATTATGTTGAGATAAGTTCCCTCTATGCCTACGTTCTGGAGAGTTTTTATCATAAATGGGTGTTGAATTTTTATTCTTCATTTTGTAAATATGGTTTTTCACATTGATTGATTTGCGTATAGTGAAGAATCCTTGCATTCCTGGGATAAACCTCACTTGACCATGGTGTATCATCCTTTTACTGTGCTGTTGGATTCTGTTCACTAGAATTTTGTTGAGGAATTTTGCATCTATGTTCTTCAGTGAAATTGGTCTGTAGTTTTCTTTCTTTGTGACGTCTTTGTCTGGTTTTGGTATTGGTGATGGTGGCCTCATAGAATGAGTTTGGGAGTGTTCCTCCCTCTGCTATATTTTGCAAGAGTTTGAGAAGGATAGGTGTTAGCTTTTCTCTAAATGTTTGATAGAATTTGCCTGTGAAGCCATCTAGTCCTGGGCTTTTGTTTGTTGGAAGATTTTTAAATTTTTAATCACCAATTTTAAAATTGGTCTGTTTATATTTTCTATTTCTTCCTGGTTCAGTATCGGGAGGTTTTGCTCTTCTAAGAATTTGTCCATTTCCTCGTGGTTGTCCATTTTCTTGGTATATAGTTACTTGTAATCTCTCATGGTCCTTTGTATTTCTGCAGTGTCAGTTGTTACTTCTCCTTTTTCATTTCTAATTCTGTTGATTTGAGTCTTCTCCCTTTTTTTCTTGATGCGTCTGGCTAGTGGTTTATCAATTTTGTTTATCTTCTCAAAGAACCAGCTTTTAGTTTTATTGATCTTAACTACTGTTTCCTTCGTTTCTTTTTCATTTACTTCTGATCTGATCTTTATGGTTTCTCTCCTGCTAACTTTGGGGTTTTTTTCTTCTTCTTTCTCTAATTGTTTTAGGCGTAAGGTTAGGTTGTTTATTTGAGATGTTTCTTGTTTCTTGAGGTAGGAGTGTATTGGTATAAACTTCCCTCTTAGAACTGCTTTCGCTGCATCCTATATGTTTTGGATCATCGTGTTTCATTGTCATTTGTTTCTAGGTATGTTTTGATTTCCTCTTTGATTTCTTCAGTGATCTCTTGGTTATTTAATAGTGTATTGTTTAGCCTCCATGTGTTTGTATTTTTTACAGGTTTATTCCTGTAATTGATATCTAGTCTCATAGTGTTGTGGTCGGAAAAGATACTTGATACGATTTCAATATTCTTAAATTTACCAAGGCTTGATTTGTGACCCAAGATATGATCTATCCTGGAAAATGTTCCATGAGCACTTAAGAAGAAAGTGTAATCTGCTGTTTTTGGATGGAACGTCCTATAAATATCAATTAAGTCCATCTTGTTTAATGTATCATTTAAAGCTTGTGTTTCCTTATTTATTTTCATTTTGGAAGGTCTGTTCTTTGGTGAAAGTGGGGTGTTAAAGTCCCCTACTATGATTGTGTTACTGTCGATTTCCCCTTTTATGGCTGTTAGCATTTGCCTTACGTATTAGGTATTCCTTTGTTGGGTGCATAAATATTTACAATTGTTATATCTTCTTCTTGGATTGATCCTGTGATCTTTATGTAGTGTCCTTCTTTGTCTCTTTTAATAGTCTTTATTGTAAAGTCTATTTTCTCTGATATGAGAATTGCTACTCCGGCTTTCTTTTGATTTCCATCTGCATGGAATATCTTTTTCCATCCCCTCACTTTCAGTCTCTATGTGTCCCTAGGTCTGAAGTGGGTCTCTTGTAGACAGCATATATATGGGTCTTGTTTTTGTATCCATTCAACCAGTCTGTGTCTTTTTATTGGAGCATTTAATCCATTTACATTTAAGGTAGTTATCGATATGTGTGTTCCTGTTACCATTTTCTTAATTGTTTTGGTTTTGTTATTGTAGGTCTTTTTCTTCTCTTGTGTTTTCTGCCTAGAGAAGTTCCTTTAGCATTTGTTGTAAAGCTGGTTTGGTGGTGCTGAATTCTCTTAGCTTTTGCTTGTCTGTAAAGCTTTTGACTTCTCCATCGAATCAGAGTGAGATCCTTGCTGGGTAGAGTAAACTTGGTTGCAGGTTTTTCTCTTTCATCACTTCAGATATGTCCTGCCACTCCCTTCTGGCTTGCAGAGTTTCTGCTGAAAGATCAGCTGTTAACCTTATGGGGATTCCCTTGTGTGTTATTTGTTGCTTTTCCTTTGCTGCTCTTAATATTTCTTCTTTGTATTTAATTTTTGATTGTTTGATTAATATCTGTCTTGGTGTGTTTCTCCTTGGATTTTTCCTGTATGGAACTCTTTGTGCTTCCTGGACTTGAATGACTATTTCCTTTCCCATATTAGGGACATTCTCAACTATAATCTCTTCACATATTTTCTAAGTTCCTTTCTTTTTCTCTTCTTCTTCTGGGACCCCTATAATTTGAATGTTGGTGCGTTTAATGTTGTCCGACAGGTCTCTGAGACTTTCCTCAGTTCTTCTCATTCTTTTTTCTTTATTCTCCTCTGCAGTAGTTATTTCCACTATTTTATCTTCCAGATCACTTATCTGTTCTTCTGCCTCAGTTATTCTGCTATTGCTTCCTCCTAGAGAATTTTTAATTTCATTTATTGTGTTGTTCATCTTTGTTTGTTTGCTCTTTCGTTCTTCTAGGTCCTTGGTAAACGTTTCTTGTATTTTCTCCATTCTGTTTCCAAGATTTTGGGTCATCTGTACTATCATTACTCTGAATTCTTTTTCAGGTAGACTGCCTACTTCCTCTTCATTTGTTTGGTCTGGTGGGTTTTTGCCCTGCTCCTTCATCTGCTGTGTATTTCTCTGTCTTCTCATTGTGCTTAACTTACTGTGTTTGGGGTCTCCTTTCTGCAGGCTGCAGGTTCGTAGTTCCCGTTGTTTTTGGTGTCTGCCCCCAGTTGGTAAGGTTGGTTCAGTGGGCTGTGTAAGCTTCCTGGTGGAGGGGACTGGTGCCTGTGTTCTGGTGGATGAGGCTGAATCTTGTCTCTGTGGTGGGCAGGGCCATGTCCGGTGGTGTGTTTTGGAGTGTCTGTGACTTTATTATGATTTTAGGCAGCCTCTCTGCTAATGGGTGGGGTTGTGTTCCTGTCTTGCTAGTTGTTTGGCATAGGATGTGCAGCCCTGTAGCTTGCTGGTCATTGAGTGGAGCTGGGTCTTAGCATTGAGATGGCGATCTCTGTGAGAGCTTTCGCCATGTGATATAACGTGGAGCTGGGAGGTCTCTGGTGAACCAGTGTCCTGAACTTGGTTCTCCCACCTCAGAGGCTCATGCCTGACACCCGGCTGGAGCACCAAGACTGTCTGCCACCTGGATGGTCTTCCTAAAGCCGGGCTGCCTGCAGCAGCCTGACCAATGGAATATTCAAATTGGAAATGTTGCCTTAGCACTGCATGCTAGAGGTGATCTCCATTGCTCCATACCAGAAATAAAAAGGATGGGCAACTCCTCTACGCTGGGGTTTCTGTGAATCTAAAGTGGCTCCTCTACTGTCTCTTTCCTCTTCTGCCAACTGAAGCAGAAGACTCCGAGGCTTTAGAATAGGGCAGTACTCCTCAATATTGTCAAGGTCATGAAAAATGAGGAAAGTATGAGAAACTGTCACAGCCAAGAGGAGCCTATGGAGACATGAAGACTAAATGTAATGCTGTATCCTTGGCTTCCTGTGGCCGCCTGGGCCCGCATCACTGGCAAGCTGCCCTTCATTCTAAGACTATGTTCTCCCCTGTATTTTTAATTTAGAGTGTCCTTTCAATGAAATGATGTTGTTAGAAGGCTGTACCGTTGACGTTTGAACAACAGAGGCTCCAACTCCTGTGCAGTCAAAAATCCGCATAAAACTTTGCAGTCAGCTGTCTATATCCTCAGTTCCACGTCTGCGGATTCAACCACCCATGGACCTCGCAGTACTGAAGTACTCATTTAGTGAAAAACATTCGCATACAAGTGGACCTGCACAGTTCAAGCCCATGTTGTTAAAGGGTCCACCGCAGTGCCTTTTTTTTTTCTCTTTTAAATGACTTTTCTTGGCTAATAAAATATTGGCAACCTATATTGACCCCCATTTAAAAAACATCATACTCATTCATGAAATAAAAAATCTGGGAACCACAGCTTTAGATGCTATCAGATGCCATAGCATCTCATTCTTCCTTCACTGGAACACACACATTTTTTTTCATTGCTTTTTTATTTCTGAACAAGAATCCTCGCGAAGGGAGAGAATATGACTGTTTTGGACTGCATTCCCAGAGCCCAATGTACCTAGAACAGGCACATAATAAAAATTTGTTGATTGACATTGCAATACAAAATAAAAATTTCCCAGAGGTTAATACGTATATGATGATACTATAAGTATTAAGATTATATTAAGCATGCAAATGCCACAAGGTAAAAGCCTTCAAAAGTTATGCATTTTGAGACAAAAACAGAGCCATTGCTTTTGCTTGTTCCTAAAAGTATACTTATATTTCCAAATCAATGATCTCAAAAGGTATTGATACTCCTCATAAAGATTCCTACATAACAAATTTCTTTTAGAACTCAGTAGTAATAAAAAGACTCTCTCTTCCTATGGGTCAGTATTACTTAAAATTAGTAAGTGTGAGCTAGCTAAATGAATTCCTTTTCCCTTTTCACCTTGGCTCCTAGTAAGCACAGAATAGGTTTTCTGATTTACTTTGTTTCCTGTTTCCTGTCCTACTTCCTCTGCCCCTTCCCTATTTGAGTCCCTTTTTGACTTGTGGTCCTTTGCTTTTATTTTAGCTATGTTTCTTTGTATAGTAAGCCAGCACATGTGCTTTCTGAAAAGAAACTAAGGTACTAACTGGCTCAATCACTGATGTATTGAGGCTCCAGTACATGAATGTTCATGATTACTAGGCTTGTCTTACACTCTTCCCTCTAATACTTATCTGATTTTCTCACAGTAAGAATAATATCCAGTTTCCCACTGTGCAGTTTACCTGGTAACTGTTTAAATGAATGAATCAAATGTTTAAAAGCCAAATCCCCTCTTGGACATTATACTCTCTACATAACATTTTAAAAAGGAAAGTAATCTTGAGCTAAAGGGGAATTGTAAGTATACAGTTGTGAACATTCAGTAAATGACCATAAAGGAGAGACATATATTTCCTAGCAGGTATCTATATTTCCAATCTGAAATATACAAGGATAGGTTTCCCTATGAAATGATACTAGAAATATTAGACTTAGGTCTAGTCAAAAGATTTTTTAAAGGGATTAATCTCTAGTTACAAAGAGTACAAGTAAAAGGAATATAAGCTTTTCTATTGGCTCATGTTTTAATAAATACAGTATGTGGCTTCATGAGAGTTTTTTTTTTTTTTTCCATTATTACCAAACCCCAGCTTCTGTGAGGTGGGAGTTGAAAGGGGAAGTGAGGATGGAATGAGCTGCTTCCTGTGATGGGCAGGCCACAGAGGTGAGTCATAGGCCCTCCATAGCCGCCTCAGAACATTTCCACTTTATTTGTCTAAATTTATTGAGCTCATATTCAGCTGTTCGTTGTAGGCATCTGTTCATTAGTGCGTGCCCTTTTTATGATTATGCTGTGATTTGGCTATGTTGATTATAAAATATTTTGAATATCACTCATGGTTCTATTTAGGATTTTATTTGAAAAGTGGCTCCACTACTAAGTAGGCAGCATTACATAGTGGTTATAGTTACCATATGTTTGGAATCACATAGGCCTAAGTTCAGACTCTAACTCTACTGCTTACAGGTAGGGTGATCTTAAGCAAGTTATTTGACTTCCAAGAGCTTTAGTTTCCTTATCTGCAAAATGGGGCTAATGATAATCCTACTTCCTTGGGTGGTTGTGAGAACTGAAAGAGGTGTAGTCAGTAAATAGCTGGCACACACTGACCACTTAATAAATGCTGACTTAAGCACACAAACAACTGAGCAAATCAGAGTTAAGACTGTACCTGTAAGTATTTGAATGGAAGCAATTTCAGGACAATAGAAAACTACTGGGTTTTTTTTCTTTTTTTTTTGGCTGGGAAGTGTTTTTTCCTCTCCTTTGTTTCTTAGAGATGGAGAATGAATAAAGAGAATTTTAAAATCTACCTATGTATCTGTAATCCATCTATAGATTTCAGGTTTTTTTTTTAAGAATAGTAATCCTGGAGGCAGTTGCTACTCAAAGTTCAGCACTGATGTCATGGAATAAAAACAGCCTTTCCATCAAATCACTCCCACCAGTCAGAGGGAATTTCCAAGTTGGGTATCATTATTGACTTAGCCATTATTGACAGTCTTTTTGTTTCTTGTTCTAGAGTAAATATGTAATAGGAGGAGTCACATTATTTTTCTATCTGAAATCAATGGTTTACACCAGACAGTAATTAAAATGTAACACTTTCAACAAAATTTAATATGGAAAAATTCATCCAGAATTAATATGACTGCATTACCATATGCTACCTATAAAACACATTATTAGATGAATATTCCAAGTGAAATCTACATTTAGGTAGCTATTAACTTCTACCATGTTTATTTTTCCTCTAAGGATTTTCTAGGAGAGAACAATGCTAGACTTGATGCATTAGAAACGACATCAAAATCTAAAATGTTACAACCTCAAATAATACACAACTCCTAAAGTGCCAAAGATTTTACAGTCTCTAAATATAAGAGAAATTATGCTTTTATATAAGAACCTTTCTACTAATAAAGAGCTTTCTGACTTTTATAGACTAGGAATATTTTTTCTAAATGTTATTGCTTAACTACTATCCCATTTCTTGAAAATATGAGCATGCACTTCATTTTAGAGACATTTACCTCACTCTGTAAGAAATGGCCAATCAGGTCAGCATGGGCACTCCTAAAGGATGGTAACCGAGTTCTAATGCAAGTTTATAACCCAACACAAATGAAAGGGAAGTCGTTTTCTCCTACTCTGCAAAGAATTACCAGAATTGTATAGGGGGAAACTCATTTGCCCAAAAGGTACTTTTCAAACTTGTTTTGAATTGAAAACCATTGCACTCCTAGACAAACACACTGGTTTGGTGAGAATAAAGAAAACTACGTCTTCTCATACACAGCTGATGGGAGTATAACTTGGCAATATTTATTAAAATTTCAAATGTGCAAACTCTTGGATTCTAATTTAAGAAATGTGTCCTGCAGACATGCCTGCATTTGTGCAAAATGACATGCGTACAAGGTTATTAATTGCAGCACTATTTCTAAGAGCAAAACACTGGAAACAATCCAAATGTTCATCAGTGGGGAATAGATATCTTCCATATAATAGAATATTATGCAATGATAAAGAGGAGGAAATATATGCTGATATAAAACAGCCTCTAAGACTTACTTCTAAGTAAAATCAAGTTGCAGAAAGAATATCATGTACTACCATATTGCCTGTATTTATTAACTTAAAAGATAAACAGTGGTTACCCATTTGGAAATTGGGTGGCTGGAGGATAGGGCTAGAAAGGGGACTTTTCACTGCATACTATTTTATACCTCTTGAATTTTGAACTATGCAAATATATTACCTATTCAAAAAATAAGTGAGAAAGTTAAAATATATAATTCAAACACAGTGAGTGGCACACCTCCCACTTGTGATAGTCATGCTGTGTAGGGGTGAGCTGATGATTGACCTGAGATTGCACTGTGCATGTAACTGTCATCAGGATGCACTTAAGTGGAGGTCAGAAACCTATCACAGCCACCTACACCTCTCTCAGCTTCAGCTAAGCCTTTTGGCGTTCATTTTCATTTTTTCATATTCCTCCTTAGCCTAAATTAACTAGTGGCAGTGGCAGCAACTGTATGATGCCATAAATGGACGTCACCACATGTGAGATCCTGTTCTCTGGACACCTCCTCTGACAAGAATTCTGCCTGAATCCATTACTTAGCAGTAGGGACTGTTTTAGAATGCACCCTCAGTGTTCATGCCAATAAAGTGGAGAGAAATATACAATAACTCAATTTTAAAGTATCTTTTTTTTTTTTTTTTTTTTTGTGGTACGTGGGCCTCTCACTGCTGTGGCCTCTCCCGCTGCGGAGCACAGGCTCCGGACGCGCAGGCCCAGCGGCCATGGCTCACGGGCCCAGCCGCTCCGCGGCATGTGGGATCCTCCCGGACTGGGGCACGACCCCGTGTCCCCTGCATCGGCAGGCGGACTCCCAACCACTGCGCCACCAGGGAAGCCCTTTAAAGTATCTTTGAGGACAACTCTGTGGGAGCCAGAAATGCTGAGCAGGCCTCTGGTGCCAGCAATGGCTTCCCATACTCTACGATGACATGTGCCTCTGGTGCTAGAGATCGTAATATTTTACTTACTTCTTTTGCTTAAGTGGATACTTGATTGCAGCTCCCATAACCCATACAAATGGTAGGACATCTCCTTCATTCCTAATTTGAGATTTGTATCAGGACTGAGCTGTTTTAAACTACTTCCAATATATTTTTTTTGGTCCATTGCTGAGTGAAGTTTTAAAGTTAAAAAATGATTAAAATAAAAACAGAAGAAACAACTGGTGTGAGGTTACCAGCTTTCAACATTCACACCTTAGGAAGGCATCAGAAAGTGTGAATATTGACTGTTTCATTAATTTTCATTTTTCACCATTATGCTTGGTATTTAAAATAATTTATTTGTTGTGTTTAAATCCTACATGCCAGCAAATAATTATCACCCTATCTCAAAGCCAGTGCTCTAGGAAACATCCCAAATAGAGTATACTAAAAGCACAGAGTGCGCGCGCACACACACACACACACACACACACACACACACACACACACACACACAGTATGTTAATAAAGCCACTGAGAATTCTTATTTATCAATATTTTAAATTAATTTTTTAAGCACTCAGGTAAATTAAGGTAACTCTTTTATTAAAAAGGTGTGCTTCTCACTATATGTATTGATATGTTTCCTCCTAAAGCAGTCATAAACTATTATTCAGTAATATTCCAAATATCAAAAAATGAGAAAAATCCAATACATATAAATGAACATGCCAAGATATAAAAACAACCTTGCTGATTAACTTCAAAGATGTATTATGAAAGCAATTTATCATTGTAGTAATTCTAATAACCCTAACTGTTTTTTGATTAGTGCTGTACATAGGAAGAAAGGACATGGGAGAGGTATGAGTAACAAAAAGAAGAAAATTATCCTTCTACTTTGCTGGGTATGAAAACCCTCTTTTCTCTTCCTTCAGACTAAGGCTTGCTGAGCTTTCTGTGACTGAGCACAAGTGGATACACCTGGGCTAGACCACTGACCAGTCAGAATGGAGGGGAGGGATAATTCGTGCCTGCTGCTCCAAGCATGTTTCAACCCCTCTTTGAATGAGACATTCCCAAAGTCTCATTCCAGCTGTGCTCTGTGGCTTCTCTCTGAAATCTGTCCTTCCTTCCTTTCCGATCTACTCTCAGGGTCATGGTCCCTCCCACTGTAAACAAATCACCCGATACCCTTCATCAAGGGGTTCTTTCTATGTTCTTCAGTTTAAGCTGGACCCTCCAAGGAGCCCTTGTCCTCTAAAGCCTGTGTCACATGGAGGTTTTTGTCCTTCCTGTCCCTTAGCACAGTATCACAGAACCGTGTCATCTGGCTATCCTACCCTCTCTGTCACCTAACAAACTCCTCATTATTTCCCCACATTTACTAGGAGTTGACACCTGGATTATGGTTCCTCTTTGCTCTTTGTCACAACATCATCCTCAGTGACTTCAGATATCCAGTATCCAGCTGTGGATGACTCATCTCATATCCTGGCCTCTCGCTTTTTTTTTTTTTTTTTAATTCCTGAACTCTTCTAATTTAGCAGCCCGATCTCATGAAACTTATAACCTCTCAAATCTTATACTCCAGTACGACTCGTTGACCAAATCTTCTAGCCTTTCAGCTCTTTCCCTCTCTTCTCCTCAAATGCCTTTTCTTTAACTGTCAGACCCTGGGCCACTACATACCCTCTGTTCTGTCCTTTCTTACCCAGCCCAGACCTAGAGTCCACCATGGTAAACATTCTCTCATCATTAATCACAGTAGCTCTGCCCTCTCATCCATTTCATCAAAACCTCAAGTCTGAGTCCATGAAAACTTGTGGATGCTCAGAGACACAATGTAGAAAATCACATAACTTTGCAGTTTGTTCTCACTATAGATTCATGGTCCCTCTTCTTAGGGATCCCTGAATCCTCTGCCTTAACCCTATTTAGGCTTTGTCTAATTTTCCTCTGCTGTCTGTCCAATCTTTCTCAAATTCCTCAACTGCTTCTGACTCAATTAAAAAATCAAAACATTCTCTCAACTTACCCTCAAGTCTTAAAAACTCTTCCTTCCTATCACAAGGGAACAGGTTTCCATGTGTTCAAATCTAACATTTCCATCTGTTTCCAGACCCCCATCCTTTCACACTTCCTTGGGGGATCTCACACCTTCAATCATCTTTTCATTACCTTTACTCTCTCTGTCTCTAAGGGCTCTTTGAATAGAATCATGACCAGTGTCCATATCCTTAAAAAAAAGTAAAAATCAGCCCTTCACTCTATATTCCCTTCGAAATACTGTTCCATTTCTCGTCTTCCATTCGAGGTAAACGTTTTAGACACTGTGCCTACTTCTTCCCTTTCCAAATCTCACCATTGCTTCTGGCAGTTAGCTCTATTGAGAAAGGCTGTGTCTTAGAAGCACACCCTTGATTACAAGCAATGAAATCAGGCATTAGTTTCAGATGATGGTTTATTCTTTTAACAGAGATTACTGAGATTATATCATATGCTCAACCATATAATGAGTACAAAGACTAATCATGTCACTGAAATTTCAGGGTATAAATTTTGCTTGCTTAATTTTAGTCCAGGTTCTAAATACGGTACATATGAACAAGGTTAGTCTAACTTTTCAGATCCAAGATACTTCATCTCCGGGTTTGCTAAGCTCATGTCCACTCCTATTCTTGCTTTCTAGTTGAGTTGCAGTGATACCCATTAAAATTGTTCTCTTCGTAGACCTTTGACAGCCAAAGATTATTTTTCACTCTAAATGCTACCTTTAGAAACTCTGTAACTAGATATTTTCCTAAAGCCTCCAGTCCATGAGGAGTAACTTCTTAGAGGTCTCTCAGTTAATTTTGTCTCGTTATTTCTTAATCTGAGAGGTAGTTCACATTTTCCAGGATTCTTTCATCATCTCTCTTTCTTGTTACACTTCAGGTGGCATCAAGTATGGATGCTTCCTCCAAATGTCTATCTTTGGTCATAAACTTTCCTCTGTGCTTCCTACCTACCTGTCTCTAGGCAACAAATGTGCTGCACCAGCTGAGCTTGTCACCAGCCTTCACACAAAATACATCCAAAATTGCATTCATCTTCTTCACCTCAGGTTCCTGAGTTGGTGGCGCTTTGATACTTAGAAAATGCTTCTTTGTTTCTCAACTGCCACTAAGGTGTGAACATTTTCCTTTCTCCCTCCCTCCCTCTTTATTTCCTCCCTCCCTCCCTTCCTTTCTTCCCTCCCTCATTTTGGTTTCTCCTCTTTATACTTACTATTGCTTATCTGGTTCTGCCCTTTACTTTTCTCATCAAGATTGTCATGGTATAACCTGCTAATGGCCTCTAGTCTTTTCCCTCTTAAATCTGCCTCTAAACCAGTGGCTTTCAAATATTTTTGACCAAGATCCATGATAAGAAATACATTTTACCTCACAACAGGGACACACAAACACACACAGAGCTAGATAGACAGCACAATTAATTTATTTCTCTCTCCTCTTCCTAGGTACATGTCTATTTACGGATAGATATAGATATACCTGGGTATATAACAGGATCAAAATTTTCACAGAGTAAAACTTTCCAGTATTTCATAAACTCTGATATTTTCTGTTGTATTTCTATTCTACTGATAATGTTAAACATAATGCTGGTCACAGTCCATTAAACTGATTTCCTAACCCAGTAATAAGATATAACCCAGAGATTGAGCACTGTTTTTGTTCTCTACATACACTAGAGTGATGTAGCAAAAATAAATAAATATGTAATTGACACCATCATTCCCCACAGTAATGCTTTTGGGAGGCCGCTTGTTATTTACTGAATAATGTCCAAGATCTTGACAAGGTATGCATGGACCCCTGGCAACCTGCTAGCTCTTCTAGGTTTATTTCTCCCTATTCTGCCCTGCACTTTCTTCCATAGGAACACTCTACGCATTCCTGTTTTACCCTGGAGTTTTCTCTTTCTAGTTCCTTCACACCCTTATCCCCCTGGCTGTTTTCTCCCAAAATCAGCACTTGGATCATAGCAAATAAAATGTCTGCTATAAGAACAGTATAGTTATATTATAGATGTAACTGAAGAAAGGATAAAGAGCTGTAAGATTGAAATCTTATACTTCCTTGTAGCTCCTGTAGTAGTAACCAGCATAGTGTTAATAAAGTAGTAACTATTCAATATTTTTTTCACTGATTCTCAAGCAATCCTTCTTTTTTTTTTTTTCACATCATTACTTCCCTATCCAAGAACCCACTTATTGCCTTAAATACCAATTCCGATTTCCTCTGCCTGGTTTTTAAGACTATCCAGCATATGGCTCTATCTCTCCACCTTTATTTCACAATAACGCCTTCCTCTGGCCTGCCCATCTCTTTGCTGTCCTTATTAGGTTTCATGCATCTTTCCTCAAGTTTTCCATCCTGTTAGCAATGTTTATCTCCAATATCATACTCATTTTCTGTCCCCTCTTCCCACCCACTTTTCCATTCAGTTATTTATTTATTTATTATTATTATTATTTTGTGGTACGCGGGCCTCTCACTGTTGTGGCCTCTCCCGTTGCGGAGCACAGGCTCCGGACGCGCAGGCTCAGCGGCCATGGCTCACGGGCCCAGCCGCTCCGCGGCATGTGGGATCTTCCCGGACCGGGGCACGAACCCGTGTCCCCTGCACCGGCAGGCGGACTCTCAACCACTGCGCCACCAGGGAAGCCCCCAGTTATTTATTTTTGAGGTTCATTCAAACCTTTAAATTCACCACAAATCCTCTCAATATTTCTGTGAGTATTTTATGCATTTTTATCTTTTTATCTTTAATAGAGAATAATAATAGTTCCCAACTCACTGGGTTACTGTGAGAATTAGAGGTGTTAGTATAGATAAAGTGCCTGCCACCGAGTTCATGCTCATAAATGTGTATCACAAACTCCATCAAACATTCCTATCCTAAAGCTTTGCTCTACACGGCCATTGCACATCACTGAACACTTGATAGATTTCTAATTTCCTTACAGTTATAGAACGTTTCTCTAAAGCTTGAATCTAAGTTCCTTGAGAACCAAATCCCTGTCGTATAATGTGATCTTACCCCAACATCACCCAACAAGTTGACAGAAAGTAGTGAGAAAGTTGTCACTTAATAATTTGTGGTTGATTTCTTATCAAAACGTATCCCACAAAATCAATGATTAATTACGCATAGATTAGCAGCATAATTTGAATCATCATCATCATATCCCAAAGCAAGTACTCCAGAAGTTATTTCTGGATATAAAATATATTTTGGTGGCGGCCTTCAAGTATATATGAATCCAATGTTCTCAGTACTCATAACAATTCATTCAAAATAATGAAACCATACTGAGACAGTGTAATGAAAATTTGCTTCCCCTTTTTTATTACACCCTGCCTATCTACATCCTGTTCTCTGATAGAAACAGAATCATCTCTCAGGTGGAAAGAAAGTCTTCTCTATTTTAGTGAATGTCAAATGAGGCAACCGAAGTGTTAAACTAGATGATTAAATAAAAGTTTTCCCCTAACTTTCTTCTAGATCATCTGAATCAAAAGAGTAACCACAACCTTACTCTGTTCTACATTCCTGTGAACAAATTTAAGTGGACCTCATCTGCTCATTACATGCAGAGTCTGTTTGAACATCACCCTGTGTTGTGTATGAAAGCTGGAAAGGGGTAGGGGAAAGAGAGAGAGGATTGCTGTTTTAAACTTTATCTGGCTTTGGAAGCCTTGCAAGAAATTTAGAAAGTTGGATAGTGGAAGAAATGTTGGGCAACCTTATCCAATATTTGGATACGAGTCGTCTTTTTTTTTTAATGTGTGTGAACCTCCACATGGAATCATCAAATTGAATTACAGTTTAGGGTTGTGTAAGACTTCAGTGAGTGAGTTGGTTGAGTTTTGATTCACAACAATGTAAACAGAGTTAACAGCATTTAAAAATAGCCTAAGGTTGGGCTTCCCTGGTGGCGCAGTGGTTGAGAGTCCGCCGGCCGGTGCAGGGCACACGGGTTCGTGCCCCGGTCCGGGAAGATCCCACATGCCGCGGAGCGGCTGGACCCGTGAGCCATGGCCGCTGAGCCTGCGCGTCCGGAGCCTGTGCTCCGCAACGGGAGAGGCCGCAACAGTGAGAGGACCGCGTACCGCAAAAAAAAAAAAAAAAGAAATACCCTAAGGTTAACTGTCATTTGAATCCAACCCCTAACGATGACCGTAAACTATGAAAATGAACCTGCTCACTGAAAAGATCTTGCTCGGCTTCCTGTAGATTAGTAACTCATTTTTTGTGAGGTCATCACTAATGAAATGAATTTAGAGACACATGCTAACTAACCACTGACTGGTGTTTAGTATCAACCTATTTATTAGTGTTAATAGAAAAGTAGTCATTGAGTTAATTTGCTTTTTAAGTGAGTATGAGAAGATTGTTTTAGATGTAAATTTCCAAAGAGTACGTTTTCACGACAGTGACATTCACATTTTTCTTGATGCTTTGTAATAGCTTTAGAATGTTTAGATATTACTTCTCTTAATTCCCTTCAAAAAAGCACACATGGGTTAACATCTATTGTAGGTAATTTTAAATGAGAAGGATCTTCTGTGTGAGCAGTTCTCAACTGTTTTTAGCTGCTCTGGGAACTTAAAAATACCAGAACCCCAAGCATGGTCATTGCCTGAACCTCAGACAATTGTATAAGACTTTCTGAGGGTGGGTTTGGGCACCCCTGTGTGTGTGTGTGTGTGTGTGTGTGTGTGTGTGTGTGTGTGTGTGTATGTATGTATAATAGCTCCCCTAGGTGACTGTAATTATGTCAAGAATCTAAAGACCTAAATAGACATTTCTCCAAAGAAGATATACAGATTGCCTACAGACACATGAAAGAATGCTCAACATCATTAATCATTAGAGAAATGCAAATCAGAACTACAATGAGATATCATCTCACACCGGTCAGAATGGCCATCATCAAAAAATCTAGAAACAATAAATGCTGGAGAGGGTGTGGAGAAAAGGAACCCTCTTGCACTGTTGGTGGGAATGTAAATTGATACAGCCACTATGGAGAACAGTATGGAGGTTCCTTAAAAATCTAAAAATAGAATTACCATATGACCCCGCAATCCCACTACTGGGCATATACCCTGAGAAAGCCATAATTCAAAAAGAGTCATATACCAAATGTTCATTGCAGCTCTATTTACAATAGCCAGGACATGGAAGTAACCTAAGTGTCCATCGACAGACGAATGGATAAAGAAGATGTGGCACATATATACAATGGAATATTACTCAGCCACAAAAAGAAACGAAATTGAGTTATTTGTAGTGAGGTGGATGGACCTAGAGTCTGTCATACAGAGAAAGTCAGAAAGAGAAAATCAAATACCGTATGCTAACCCATATACATGGAATCTAAAAAAAATGGTCATAAAGAACGCAGGGGCAAGACGGCAATAAAGATGCAGACCTACTAGAGAATGGACTTGAGCATATGGGGAGGGGGAAGGGTAAGCTGGGACAAAGTGAGAGAGTGGCATGGACATATATACACTACCAAATGTAAAATAGATAGCTAGTGGGAAGCAGCCGCATAGCACAGGGAGATCAGCTCGGTGCTTTGTGATCACCTGGAGGGGTGGGATTTGCGGGGGGAGGAGACGCAAGAGGGAGGGGATATGGGGACATATGTATATGTATAACTGATTCACTTTGTTATAAAGCAGAAACTGACACATTATTGTAAAGCAATTATACTCCAATAAAGATGTTAAAACAAAACAAAAAAAACAGTTAAACACAATGACAACTTGAACATGGATTTAGAGTTCCTCATGTTTCCCAACAAGCAGTCCTTTGTGAAAGCACCTTGTGGTTGGCCATTAGTTCTTACCATTCCTGCTTAACAGTGTTGTAAGAGGTTCAGAAAGTTGCTCAAAGTCACACAGCAGTTAGGTACCTCTAGAAGCAGTATCCAATACAGATAATCTGACTCCAAATTCAGTGCTCTGTCCATCAGAGCTCTGGATCCTTGTGGCCACCTAGGGTTATGTGAGCTAGATACATCGAAGTGCTTACTGCTAATTCGCCAGATGGGCAATGGCAGGTGTTTACAAACCTACCAGTGGTGTGGCATAAATCTCTGCTATTCAGAGTGGTCCCTGGACCAGCGGCATGGACGTCATTTGGGAGCTTATTTGAAATGAGGCATCTGGATGCTCTACCACAGACCACATGCATTTTAAACAATATTCCTATACAGCTTTTATAAACTTTAAAGTATGAAAAGCAAGAGTGTTAAGAATTCCAGATGTGAAACCAGGGCACCTGAATTTGACCTCAGCCCTTCCACAAACTAGCTGGGGCACTTTAAGTTTTTTTAACTTCTTAGAGCATCAGTTTTTTGTTTTGGGAATGATAATATCTGTCTTTGAGGGTTGTTTTGATGATTATCTAAATAAATGGGCCTGGACCCCCAGCAGTAGTTTAAGAAATGCATACTGAATCTCTATGCAAATCCACAGATGTGTAAAAAGACAGCTCAGGCATTCAGCGAATTTGGTGAACTCTTGATTTCCTGATTATGTTGGACTAGGAACTATCAGTGTTAGAATCCATTTAAATTAAGCTTTCTGGGATGTCCACATTTTCATGCCCTAGAGATTTGCTACAGAATTATTCTCAGCAGAGCAATTATAGGTGAGGCTGCCCTATAATGAGATATCTTTGCTACTTCATTAAATAAACCCCCTTGCATGGGCTCCAAAATGGACCTGCCTCATACCAAATTCCATTACACTGGACGTAATCGCATAAGAAGGCCCTGGTGCGGGTTCAGTGGTCCTGGATACCTAATGTTTACCATAAAGGGAATGTGTTCTAGAACAGTGGTTCCCAAAAGCTGGTTCTCAGACCAATTCTTTACTGATCCAAGGGGCAATGAAAAAAAAAAACAATTTAGTCAACTTTTCATAAAATTGAATTATAATCTATTTTAAAAATATCCTTCATTCTGAGCGTATGCCCTTTTTTGAGAGTATGCCCTTTCTATTTTCTATCTTTTTGGTGTTCAACTGCTCCATATTTTAATTAAATAATGATGATAATTGATGGTAATTTTTGTAATGTTCTTGTACAATACAAATACAAGGTCAATCCTCTCCCCCCTCCAACTTTTTTTTTTTTTTCTTTGCGGTACGTGGGCCTCTCACTGTTGTGGCCCCTCCCATTGCGGAGCACAGGCTCTGGACGCGCAGGCTCAGCGGCCATGGCTCACGGGCCCAGCCGCTCCGCGGCATGTGGGATCCTCCCAGACCGGGGCACGAACCCGTGTCCCCTGCATCGGCAGGCGGACTCTCAACCACTGCGCCACCAGGGAAGCCCCCCCCTCCAACTTTTAACAAGAGTTTTAAGGTCCTTGAAATCCCCCAATTCTGAACAATCGTTATAGAAAAAATTGCTTAAAAGGAAATTCTTTCCTATGAAATTAGCAAGGAGCAGAGAGCATTTTCCATTGGGGACCAAACTGCACAGTTTTAATTGGAGGGCAGATTTGTCTAGTGTCAGCATCTCACGGAGTGTAATGCTCCTCAAACGCCTGTGTGTACCAGGACCATTTGGGATCTGTTAAGATGCAGATTCTGATTCTGCAGGTCTGGCACAGTCCAAAGTTCTGTAATTCCAACAAACTCTCACTTCGAGTAGCAAAGGCATAATGGTTAAGGTGGTGAGCTCTGAACCAGATCACCTTGGTTCAACTACTCCTGTTACTACCACTGCTAGCTGTTGATCCTTGAGCAAGTTACTTAACCTACCTATCCCTTAGTTTTCTCATTAGCAGCAGAAGAATAATAGTCCCATCTCACATTTTTATTGTGAAAGTGAAATGGAATATTGAACGTAAATATTCCCAGAATGTAAAATACAGTACCTGACACATAGAAAGAGCTCCATAAATGTGAGTTATTACTCTAACTTCACAGATCAGTGACTGGAGCACCAAGATATTAAAAAAGAAAAATATTAGCACCTCAAGGTGGAACCCTCAAGGGGTTCCTACATGATGAAATTGGAAAAATTGAAAGTTCCATTTGGTGAGGGATAAGTTGTGGTCTGACTTCTTTGGCTGGTTCAGTGAGATTGTTTGAAGCTGTGAATCTTAAAGGGTGGGTATAGATCTGTTCTAATTCAGAAGGTGGAAGCCTCTCAATTACTAAGATCCTATAAGTAAGGTTGAAATTATGGTATGGTTTAGGTTGCATGCCACAAAATTATTAGAACCTTTGCTAACTTATAAATGACAAGAAAAATACCATTAGTACATTCCCAGACTTTAAGTTTTCCTATAGGTCTTTATTAATAATTATTCTTTTCCCCATGAAAGTACAGCTAGAATGTTTATTAATTAATCTCTTCTTACTTTTTGTTGACAGCCAAGCAATTTATTGGAAATAGTGTGTATTGCCTAATATGCCTCATTGGCCCATGAGGCCAATGTCTTATATTTATTTATTTATTTTTTATAGAATCCCTACTATTTTAATAGGGGGTGAATTTATATAGTTGTTCTTTAAAAATTATAGGTAATAGCATCTAGGTATAAAACTGTGATTTAATATGAATTTACGGTTTTTATCTTCAGTTTGTACCTTTTGCCCATCTGGTATGATTTCCGCTGTAATTTCAAACACAAGAGCAAGTGATGACTGATTTTTTTAAATTAATTAATTTATTTTGGCTGCATTGGGTCTTCATTGCTGCACGCGGGCTTTCTCTAGTTGCAGCGAGCGGGGGTTACTCTTCGTTGTGGTGCATGGGCTTCTCATTGTGGTGGCTTCTCTTGTTGTGGAGCATGGGCTCTAGGCACGCGGGCTTCAGTAGTTGTGGCACGCGGGCTTCAGTAGCTGTGGCTCGTGGGCTCTAGAGCGCAGGCTCAGTAGTTGGGGCACACAGGGTTACTTGCTCCGTGGCATGTGGGATCTTCCTGGACCAGGGCTCGAACCCGTGTCCCCTGCACTGGCAGGTGGATTCTTAACCACTGTGCCACCAGGGAAGTCTGATGACTGATTTTAACAAGGATTGATGAGTTAGTCACAGAGCTAAGGACTAATCTAACCTACTTAACTGGTTCAACTTTACATAGTAAAAAGGAAGCTAAATAAATTATTTCATCAAGCACATTTAAGTTAATGCCTCCTGTGTTCTAAAATCCTAAAAGATTAAAGTTGACTGCTTTTGGGAAGCTAAACTGTTATCTTCTGAATCACTGCATATCATTTTTATCTTTTTCACTTATAAAATATCAGAAATTTACCTGTCTAGTTTGTGACCATGTTATAGAAACAAAAGGAGTTAATACTTTGTCAAGAGCACAAGGAAACTAATGTTTAAGCAGAACATTCTAATGCGTTGATTAGATAAGTTGGAAATTATTGTGTCTATTAATAAATAGTCACAAATTTCTAGGGCCATTCCCCAGTTTTTACTTTCTGTTTCTTTTTTTGTGGTCTTACCTTTAACCACAACCAGTCTTCTGTATATTTCTACAGCTGACTCTGGACCACTCAGTTGCCAAGCATTTTATATGCCTCACAATGCCTCCCATGTAATAATCACTCCATGGGAGAGTTGCTAGTTATCCTTCAATAGCCATACCCATTCTCCCCTTCTTCTTCAGTAATAGGAATAAGAAAAATACGATTAGTACATTCCCAGACCTTTAAGTTTTCCTATAGGTCTTTATTAATAATTATTCCTTTCCCCATGAAAGTACAGCTAGAATGTTAGTGACCATGAATGTTAGGGCCATCGGGAATAAAGACCATATTTTTCAGCCTCCCTTGTAGCTTTGTGCAGTCACATGACCAGATTCGGGTCAGTGAAAAAAAAAATGGAAATGGTGTGTGCAACTTCCCATCAAGTGTGCTTGGAAGGACGCAGGGTGACTCTTTCCTTCCTTGTGCCCTCTTATGGCTGGTTAGAAGGTGGGCGTGATGACACCAACAGGAGCTGGCATTTTGGATTAAGAGGTCACAGTCACACGTTAAGGAACAAAATAGAATCTGGTACCTGATGGTCATGTCATACCATACCGGCGCTTGACTACCTAACATTTATACGAAAACAAACAAACAAACAAAAACTTCTCTCTTGCTTTAGACACAGGTATTTTGGGTTTCTGTCACTTGTAGCCAAATCTAATCCTAACTTCACACACTGAAATATTCATTGTTGCATTTATCTTTCAGGTGTGATCCTTATCATTATGCCTTGGTCTCTGTCATCCATCTTATCTTACTCAGTCATGTTAGGACCTAAGGAAAAGCAAGAGATGCATTAAGTAATACCTGAGAACACTTAATACTGAAGAAGTTAAATTCAAGAGAAGTTAAATTCAGGAGAGGAAAGAGTTAAAGAGGTTAGAAATCTTTTCTATTCGCAGTAACTTTGGTTTATTAAGAGACATTCTAGGTAAGATTTCAAAAGTTAACTCCCAAGGTAATTAGACAAAAGCTAGGCCAGATGTCTAAGCTAACTTTTGGTCTCAAAATAATTACTTTTGTTAATTACCAGTAATTTGTGTCAGCATCCAACACTTTCCTAAAAACCCTTGAGGGAGGGGGAGGAGGCAGGGAGAGGGAGAGAGAGGGAGAGAGGGAGAGAGGGAAAGAGGGAGGGAGAGAGGGAGGGAGAGAGGGAGAGAGGGAGGGAGAGAGGAAGAGAGGGAGGGAGAGAGGGAGAGAGGGAAAGAGAATGGGAGAGAGAGAGGATGTGCACAGCAGAGTCAGAACACAAGCATTTTCCAGTACAGTTGCAGTACAGATCTTGGGGTCATTAAAACCTGATTCAAATTTTACACTTTTGAACACTGGGTTTTATGGGAAAAACGGATATTTTCTTGCAGTTACTGCAAATATCTTTTACTTCTACATAGGCTTAACTTGAATTTTATGTTCTTTCTTATTTTATGCCTTTTTTTCCCATTGCCAAAATGATTCTTTTCCTTTATCTATAAAATTACACCTTTAGGGCTTCCCTGGTGGCGCAGTGGTTGAGAGTCCGCCTGCCGATGCAGGGGACACGGGTTCGTGCCCCGGTCCGGGAAGATCCCACATGCCGCGGAGCGGCTGGGCCCGTGAGCCATGGCCGCTGAGCCTGTGCGTCCGGAGCCTGTGCTCCGCAATGGGAGAGGCCACAGCAGTGAAAGGCCCGCGTACCGCAAAAAAAAAAAATTACACCTTTAGCCCTGCATACCCACCCCACCCACCACCATCAAATTTCAGCTGAAAATAGCCCTAGCAGAAGTGCCCACGGTTCTTCCTGGAGTCTTTACTTAGCTTCCTTTTCCCAGTCAGTGGCTTCTGGTCATTAGCTCAAAGAACAGCAGAGGGTTCTCAGTGGTCTGTGGATAACTTAATTTGGGGGCACTTTTTACATAGTTCAGAAGTTTACATAGTGCATCACTCTTTGCCTCTTTGTGTAAATGTCCCTTTATAAGGACATATATTTATAGATGCATCTAGTTGTGCACTGTCTCACCACTTCATGTCTCTTTGGGCCTCCTTTTTTGTGCCTAGAATTTCTTTTTAAATATTTAGTGGCACCATTGTCTAGTATTGTCCATTAATAATTCATTGTAGATGTAGTCATTTTTAACCTGCAAGTAACAGTGTAAATAATACTTTTTAAATATCCATCACAAACATCTCATATCTGACTCCTGCCCATGCCCCAGGTTCCATGGTGGATCAGTCACTCCTTTATGCCATCTCTATATAACTGTTTACTGCTTTCTCTCCCTCACCAATTGTTAGAGGGAGGCACCTTGTCTTAACTCATTTTGTAAATCTCCAGCGGCCACCAGGCATATATAAAATGCCTTGAACTGTTTTTTGTAGTTAATTAAATATGCAGTCACGAATGTTGCCAAGCCAATGGGAGTTCTAGTTGCACACTTTGGTCCTTTTGTAAGTTCAGTGGGTCATGAGATGGTGCAGTTTTTCCCATGACCTTTTTTGTGTTTTATTGGTGATTCTCACGTTTATTTTAGCCCATGGGCTATTTCTTTATGCCAAGATATTGACCAACTTACCTGCTTGCAGAGAGAAAAATAATTATTCGTAAAGCTCAGTAGAACGGGAAGGGAAGGGAAGTTTGATGGTAAGGTAAAATGGTGTTGTTTTGTTTTTAATCAGTATTATACATAAATTATCAGCCCATGCTAAAAAGTAAGATGGTTATGTTTAATCATGAAGACTACATATCAAAAGGGGACAATTTGTATATTCATTAACTGCCTATTTCTAGAGAATCTATACTCTACCCATCACCACTGTACTAAAACTTTATGGTTTTTATAGGTATACATCTAAATTACAAAACCAACTGCATTTTAATATATGTTACCCACTGCAGAATTTGTTAGAGAAAATGCATGAGATGTGCTTTTGGGGTGATTTCTGTATGTCAAGTGCACACAAGCATATTAATTTGCAGGCACATCTTATTTATGTAAACTGAGAACTGCATAGTCTTGATATCGTTCAATATTTTCACCCCACGATCGCTGTTCATTACAGTATAATCAGAACTGCTCAATGTAATCACAACTTTCCCTTTCACAGCTTCCCATCACCAATCTACGTTTTTTTAATCCCATACCTCCAGTGCTGTTCTGAAATGTCCTGCTGCCACGGCGTATTTCTTTTGTCTGTAGCAAGAGCTGGCACCCTTTAAGGTTACCTGAAGCCATTTGTCAATCTGAGGCAGAAAGGTGAAATTAGGTACACGGAAAGCGTCTACTACTATTTCAGCAGCTTGGCATGTTGGCCGATTCCCAGTGGACATGTAGGACTCTACAAACTCATAGCTCACGTCCTCTTCATTAACGTAGACCAACTTCACCTCCACATCCATGATATTCTTTAAGGGGATGTGAGGCAGAGGCATGGTGATCAATGGGCTGTCAAGGTCTATTACTTTTGCCTCTTTCTTTCCAGCTGGCTTTTCTTCACCTTCTGCCTTCCGTTTAAAGGCCATTTTCTCTAAATCATTGCTTTGTTTTTTTTTGATGCTCTTTGCCATTTTTATTTTCTCAGCTGTGATTTCTACCTGTTTATCTCCACAGCTTTTGTTAATCTCTTGTGGCATTTCCAGGATGCTGGGTGGGTTTGCTAAGGTGGACATTTTCTTGTTTGTGTTTATCTTTGGAACAAGTTGATCAGGATAGAACCTATTTACTGTATTCTCTAAACTCCTACTGCTTCCTGAATCCATTGATTTCCCCCTGAAACACCTGTAGGGGTGAGAAGAAGACACATAATTACAACAAAATGTTGAAATTCCAGTGGCTTTAATTTAGTCAGACTATACTCAAATTCATTGAAAACACTGTTTAATTCATTATAGGTATTTATCACCTTAAAGTAAAACTGTATGTACATCATCTGCTGACTGTTTTACTAGAGAAGTATATGTTTCAGTCTCAGAATTCACCAAGAATTTGTTGAAAACACATTTAGACAATGTCTTTCAAAAGTAACCATCTATAGCTGAACAACGTTGAATGACCATTTTTATGGGGTGCCCAAACTCATTGAATAGGAAAAGCTTATGCATAGCCACTGAGGACAAAAAAAGACCCGCCAAAAAATCTATCTCAATATTAATTTCTTCAGAAAGGCAGGTGGTCTAGAACTCATTATAAAATATACTGTTAACCTGCATAATAGACTTGTGAGTCTAAAGAAACCACAGCTGCTTCCTCTGAAAGGCTTCTAGAAATCTTATGAGCACAATGTTTCCTCAATTTGTTTCTTCTATCAGGAATGGGAATCTCAAGTTTAAACAGCTTTAAAGGTAACTATTATTCAGAAAGAACTTGAAAGCGGAAGAACGTGGCCTTCACCTTCTCATTAAATATGGAGTCACATATTCATCTTCAGTCTACTCTATTCATATTTTTGTGCAATGGTATCAATATTGTATTATATGAAGATGAGGCATTTTCCTAAATCACTTATGTTCAAAAAATATAACTAACAGTCTTTCGACTCAAAGGTTTCTGCATACAATTTCTGCTTCTAGATTAGTTTCAAAATATAAAATGTGTTAAGACCTAATAATGATGTAGTCAGTTTGGTTCCTATTTTTAAGACTCTTTCACCTATCATATCCTGTCCTGGAAACAACTCTGTAGGATAAATGGGAGTAAGGACCACATTTTTCAAAGAAACTAAGGAATAGAGAGGGTAATTTGCTTGTCAAAGTCACATTAGCAGAACCTGGATTGCTATTTCCTCCCTGGGACTTCTACTCACTAACTCCTAGTCTGGGGTACTTCCTCTAAAGCATGCTGTTCTTTAGGATAGCTAATAGGAAACTCACATCAGAACACAAGGAAAAGAGAAAATGCAAGAAAGAAGGGCTGAGTATTACAATGAGATAATAATGAGATAAAAGCTAACATTCTTGCTTCTTTTCATCTACTACAGGGACAGTGCCTGACTCAAGATAGTCTTCACTAGCTTGTCAAATCTTATGATTTTGTTAATGTTGTTGATTATTTTCATTTGCTTGCTTGAAAGACTGGTTTGCCCCAGAAAACCTTTAAAAGACCCTGAAATTTGACACAGTGATTCTTAAGGAAAGTACAGGAAGATACAAAACTGTATGTATGACTCTAACTTTTGAGGCACTTTCCTCCTCCCCACCACTGTACTTGTGTCATCAGAAAAAGGTTTAGGTCAAACGTGGACGTATCAAAACATCTACTATGATGATCCAAATTATCTCATACGAAAGATGGCATTCCAAATAATTTTAATAACAGCTGTCTTGGATGTTAATTAGCAAAAGTGGAATACTAGAAAAATATTTCCCCAGTGATTTATAATGATGTATTAGAGTTTTGTGTCTATGGGGGGGAAGACGCCTAAAAGATTAAAAATTTTGCCAGTCTGTGTTATGCTCAATATTGAAGGAGATAGCCATGACTGGTCATCATGAGACCCATTACTGCAGCTTTACTTCAGGAAGGGTCCTGTTTTCTTTTCCTCTCTTGGATTCATTGCTGGCATCCAATATATCTTTTGGACCACTAGTGTGGTTACTCAGGGTGGTGAGGAAAAAACTGTCTGCCATAACTCTGTCTTACGTTTGCCCTTTTATGCCGCATATGGTTTAGTTTGAGAAAAGTTAGCTTCAGTCCTTGAATTAAGATCTCCAGTGGATGGACACTTGAGATATACATTTATACTGATAAGTTTCAGTAGCAGAGATGCAGAAATGGAAGTAGCACAACTCCAGTGCCCCACATGCATTGTATGATTCTTCTAAGCGTTATGTGAAATTTTTAGTAAATTTATATACTGCAGTGTGGCTAAGTTCCAAATAAAGCTTGATACTTATGAATACTGTAGAAATTATATTTGTGTTCCCCTCTTTGTCAAATACTATCTGTAATGCAAAAGAGATGTGAAGCACTGGAGACTTGTTTAAAGCTCAAAATATCTGATTTTAAGGATCTCTGATTCATATCTGTTCTTACAATCAGCTTTGAAAATACAAACAGGAAATGTCGGTGAGCTATTTCAAAATTTTCATAGTATCTCCCACGTATCTTTTCTAAACTCTCTCCCTACTTCAAGCAGCAGTAGCTAAAATGTGTCAGAATATCTGTAGTTGGTTGTAGTTAGTAACAGTTTTAACATCTATAGCAGCATTACTTCTCTCTTTCATATTTATTTCATATCTCTTGAACATATAAACTTATCTTTACAACCACTTCTTGTAGAAGGTAATTGTTCTTTTTTTCCCTCTGTCTCTCTCCCTCTTCCCCTCCACCTCCCTCCCTCCCTCCCTCCCTCTGCCTCTTTTCCTTCACATTCCCCTAGTCCAATCTTCCTGTCAGTTGTCTGCACCCCCATCCCAACTCTGCACCTTTTTCTTTGCAAGAAAGAAAGTTTTATTGTTTTTAAGAAACAGGTTTCTGGGTATTTCTTCATTAGTCCTTAAACCTCTCTATAGAAATCATAATTTTGTTCTTCAGTGCAGTTTTTTACAAGAAACAATAATAGAGGGGGAAAAAGTTTACACTGTATATATAGAGCAATGAGAGGAAAAACATTTGTAACATTTTCAAGCATCTGGAAGAGCAAGTATTCCAAATTTGTCCAAGAAACATATAATTCAGGTCCCCACAAAAACCCAGAATAAATATCCTAATGTCAAAAAAAAAGGGTGTAAATGTACAGGCTGAAAAAGCATGGCCAAACCCAACCAATATTTTTCAGTTGTTCCAAACAGGGTGACGTCAGCTTCAGATTTAGAGCCTGTTCTTTATAAAAATTGTTGCATGTGTACAGAAGAGTTATGAAACTGCTCACTTACCGCTTTTTAAAAAAAATATACAACTCTATTTAAATAATTTGGAATTTAAGGCCTTTCACCAGCTAGCTCAATGTGTGTTTCCAGATTTATTTAGCACACCTTCTGTAAACTGCTCTGAAGTCAAGGGGAACTTCTTGTTACTTCCAGAAAGATACTTATTTTCAGTCTGTCTGCTAAGAATTCGCCCTCTTCCTGTTCTCACCTCATTCTACCTGTCCAAACCTAGCCAGAAGTTATCCGCCCCTCCCTCCTCAGAATACTGACGGCATTCGTAGTCCTATTTTCTACATTGCAATTATGCACGAATGACTTATTTCTTCCACTAAGCTCCCTAAAAGTAGAAATGTGCTTTACGTATCTTGACATTTGTTCAATGCTTTGCATAGAGTAGAAATTCAATAGATGTTGATCAATATGGATGCTGTGAATCAAAGGCTAATTGAAACATTTTAAGAGAAACAAAATTGGATTTTTTTTTAAAGGTATGGTTTTGTAACTTTGTGAGAGGTGTTCCGCTAGGTTTTGTTTGGTTTTGTTTTAAATTTGGTCCTGGGTAAAGTACATTTTCTTCTTTGATAGTTCAAGTGAATCATCTACCACTAGATTTAAACTATCAACCTCTTCATTTTTTTATTTTATTTTTTTAGTTGTCAAGTTGATTAACATGACATTAGTCAGTGTTCCTGAGGCACTGAGTTACACTTTAATCATTACTTCAATAAAAATACATTTAGAGAAAACTATCAGACAATCATTATGTATGTCAAAGAAGTATTCACTGATAACATTCTGTAAAAATGCCCATTCTTTCATTTAGAAGACTGTAAGATTGATTTCCTCATAGAGGCATGCCTTAAGAAAAGATCTCCAGCAATATTGATATGAAACAGAACAATCTTGAAAGTTTTATAATAAATACACGTACGAGAAACAAGGAGAGGTTAATGTTCAGTCATTTCCAGGGGGTAACCGTTAAAAATTTTTTCAGTGGATTTTCAACACATTTATTTTTTTCTACAAGCATTTGATTAAGCATTCTGTTTTACGTGGGAGATTCTATCGCTTCATAGATAACAATCAGTGGTTTACATGGCTATTAGTAAAACAAATTATTTATTAGCATTTTGATTGAAATAGGCAGCTCAAACATGGGTAATCCAGTAAAAGAGAACCCTTAAAAATTTGCTCTTTGAAACATTCAACATCACAGTTGCTATGGTTTTGTTTCTTAAAAAAAAAAAAAAAGAAAAGATCTAATTTTAACTTGCTGTTAAATGTAACCAGAGAGACATCATAAGGAAAAACATCTTGCTTGTTAGTCCACTAGTACACCTTGATATTTTAAAAAACACACTACGAAAGATTTTTTTTTTGATCCAATAATTATTTATTGGACACCTACCAAGAGAAATGTACTGTGCTATGTGTTATAAAGGAAACTAAGGATGACCAAGACAACGTTCTTGGCATTCTAGAGCTCATAGCTGGGAGTAAAGGTGTAGGATGGGGAGAGGGATGTACAGAGAAATAACTTTATACAGAGGAGACATTCTCTTACAAGACTGTGAACTGCTGGAGGGGCAGAAATGTATCACAGTCTTTTTTCTATACTGATGTTTAGTTCCTTCAGAGCCTGGAACATAGTAGGTCCTCAGTACACATTTGTTATTCATATGAGTGCATGGTTGGTGTGAGTAGTATGGTAGCAATAATGAACATGCTTCTGTGGGAACATGGGACTGATGGAGTTTAAGAGATTTGCTTTTGAGAGGAGGAAGAATGAGAGGTATCCCCATACAGGCGATTTTTCTTCTCTTTTATCCAGGTAACCATAAGGAATAGTTCACCATTATCAGAAGGGAGAGTGAATTGGGCTCATGACGCTTATTAAGAAATACAAAATAAAACATACTGTGTAGTGTTATATGAATAATAATAGCAGCCAACAGGTACTCCCAGTGTACAAAGTTATCTCACTGGACTATTCCACTTGTTTCTCACAGCAACTCTTTTGCATAAATATTATTACCCTTATTTTACTAATGAGGAAAGCAAGAGGTTAAACAACTTGAGGGATCACCAAGGGAATCTACCAGACCTAAGACTTGAACTTGGGACATTCGATGTCAAATTCCATAGCTTTTGGACCATAGGATAATAAATTCCTCTGCATTTCACTGTCATTGAATGGGATTTATACTTTCCCTACCTTAGAAAACATTTTTAAAAGTTTAGGAACTAGGTATTCAATTTTACTGGTATTTTATTGGGTAGGGTTCCTTTTTAAATGGTAACAAAATGAACCGGCGATTTATGGTTAACAAGTATATGAACCAACTTTGTTGAGAAACGCATTAGAATTTAATTGTTTTTCATAAGATCTTTAGTTGCCAGTGTAAGGATGGCCCTGTTGTATTCCAGAAGTCATTAAATTCAGGAAAAAAATAATGTGGACATTATGTGGACTTCCACGCTGAGTGGATTCCAGGGATTTCAGACGTGAAATTGCCAAACCATTTGCTGATCACCAAGTCACCAAATGGGAATAATGGCATCAAAGCAACTGTGCTTCATTGTACCTGGTACACTGTGAACAACTGCTGTGTTGCATCAGAGAGAGGAGAGCATTAGAAAGGTGCCTTCATTGTGGTATTACGCAGTGGAAAGAACATCCAGTTTGGAGATGCAAGAAAGGTTTGAATTCTAGATTTATTACTTATGAACTGTATGCTCTAGGAGAAGTTATTCAATCTCTCTAAATGATATTTTCCTCCTCTGGAAACGGGAATGATTGGGTACAGGAGAATCACGTGAGAATCAAAAAAGATAATTTATGTAATACTCCCAGAAGTTCAAAATTGTGTACCCCACTGTTTATGTGACATCTCTACTTGGTTTGTCTAATATGCATCTTAAAACTAACAAGCCCAAAACAGGTTTCTTAAATCTCATATCATCTTAAATCTTGCTCATCTCCTAGTGTTCCCCATTCCAGTACATGCCCCCACATCCATTGGCCAGGACAGAACTTTACAAGTTTTCTTTGATCCTTTCCTTTACTTAACTCCAATCCGTCATGAGGTCCTATTGACTCTTTCTTTCAAAGGTCCACCTCTCCATATTCATGACGATACCCTCTAGGCCCCATGATCCCCTGCCTAGACTATGGCAATTGTTTTCTCACACACAGCAGCCCAAGTCGTCCTTTTAAATGAAAATCAGATCCCACCATGTTCTTGCTTAAGAGCTTTAAATGGCTGCCCACAACACCTAGAATAGAATACAAATCCCTTATCCCCCTGCACCCTCTGAAAATTCATCACGTATTTCCTCCCTTGTCTACTGTATTCCAGCCACCTGGCTTTTATTCTGTTCTGCTAATTTAACAAGTTCATTCCCACCTTGGAGCCTTTGCATTAGTTGGTCTAGAGTGTTCTTTTCACTGTTTTTCATGTTACTCAGATCATAACTTAAATGTCTATTCCTAAAGAAACCTTCTCTAATGAATTAAAGTAACAACGCTCAGTCATATATCTATTTTAAATCTCACCATACCACTTACCACAGATATATTTACTCATATGTATATATGTGTGTGTGTGTATATGTGTATATATATATATTTCATTCATATATACCTTTTATCTAACAGAATATAAGCTCCCTGAGAGAATACACCTTGTATGCTAGTTCACTGCTATATATTCAGAATGTTCTAGACACAGAGTAAGCATACAGTTAATATTTTTTAACTGGACAAACAGATGACTGTATCTTATCTTATTGTACATTTATTGAAAAATTCAAAATTACCTCTTTTTTCCTGCTGTACCATATTACAGAAACTTAGTTTAGTTGGGAGTCACCTAAATATAAGCTAGCTTTTTACAAATTGACTTCACTATGGAATGCTTCTCCAGACACTGTGGCATCCTTATTCTATCTTTTGTTTTGTTTTGTTTTCCTGTTTTTATTGTTTGCTACTCTCATTCAACAATATTTATGATGTGCCTATCCTGGTCTCTTTTACTTTAGTTTTTGTTGAGAAATAAATAATTTCCCTGATTCTTTGTTGACATAAAGTGTGGCTCATTCAGAACCAAAAGCATCAGAAAAATCAGAGCTTTTTGGGGAAGTGATAATGATACAACGTGCTCTCTTTACAAGTGTGGTCCATGAGGACACAACTGTACTTCTCAAAAATCCTTAATCTAATTTGATTGTAAAAACAGTAACTCATTTGTTGTGGGAGGAATATGAGGGTAGGGCAAGTCATGTTTCAATGTACTTCAGAGACATTTGGCTACATTTCTTCTTGAAACACAAATGCAGTCAGCCTGCCAAATTCACTGGCATTCTGAGAGAAAGTTCTGTTTCTTTGCAAACACTGCTCTGTCCTTCTATAAAAGTAATCCAAGTTTCTATTTACCTAAGAGGCTGAGACTGTACAGATGTATAAAGAAAAAAAAAATTTTCCCCCAACTTTGGCCATCTCTTTAATTCTGTTGATATGGCTCTTACTTCTTAGACTTTAACATTTTACTTCTTAAACTATAACTCAGAATTGTAGAAGGATAGAGATGGACAGCCTTCCCAATACGCTCTCATCTAATATCCTTATTTTGCTGATGAAGAAATGGAGTCTCATGCAGGTGAAATGACTTGCTCATGGTCACACAGCGAATCAGTGCTTTCAACCACATCTTGCAACTCTCAGAGTTCTTTCTACCTCACCCCACTGCCTCCCCCATAATACACAAGGTAAATGGTTATCGCAGTTGCAGTTTCCAAATGAAGAAACATATATTGAACAGCTTAGTGCTTTGTTTGCAGAAAGTCACACAATTAATGAACAGTAACCACAAAGATTTCTTATCCTTTGATTTACCCTTTAAATTATTAACTTTTCTCAAACATGTTTTAAAGTTATATCTACCCAGAGGTAGGAAATGTATCTTTAAAATGAACCAATTGAGACCTTCAAGATGGCGTAGGAGTAAGACGTGGACATCGCCTTCCTCCCCACAGATACATCAGAAATACATCTACATGTGGAACAACTCCTACAGAACACCTGCTGAACGCTGGCAGAAGACCTCAGACCTCCCAAAAGGCAAGAAACTCTCCATGTACCTGGGGAGGGCAAAAGAAAAAAGAAAAAACAGAGACAAAAGAATAGGGACAGGACCTGCATCTCTAGGAGGGAGCTGTGAAGGAGGAAAAGTTTCCATGCACTAACACAGCAATAGGGGCAAAGGGCAAAGCTGAGAGATTCCCTCACAGAGGATCAGTGCCGACCAGCACTCACCAGCCCGAGAGGCTCGTCTGCTCACCCGCCGGGGCGGGCGGGGCTGGGAGCTGAGGCTCGGGCTTCGGAGTTCAGATCCCAGGGAGAGGACTGGGGTTGGCTGTGTGAAGACAGCCTGAAGGGGGCTAGTGCGCCACAGCCAGCCAGGAGGGAGTCCGGGAAAAGGTCTGGACCTGCCTAAGAGGCAAGAGACCATTGTTTCAGGGTGCGTGAGGAGAGGGGATTCAGAGCACCGCCTAAATGAGCTCCAGAGGTGGGCGATCAGCACAGACCCCAGAGACGGGCATGAAATGCTCATGCTGCTGCTGCTGACACCAAGATGCCTGTGTGCAAGCACGGGTCGCTATCCACACCTCCCCTCCAGGGAGCCTGTGCAGCCCGCCACTGCCAGGCTCCTGTGATCCAGGAACAACTTCCCCGGGGGAACACACGGCACACCTCAGGCTTTAGCGATGTCATGCCAGCCTCTGCCACTGCAGGCTCATCCTGCATTCAAATTATGACTACTGTACCCCTCCCTCTCCCTGGCCTGAGTGGGCAAGAGAGCCCTAATCAGCTGCTGCTGTAACACCCTCCTGTCTGGGCGGGGAAGAGCCTTTAGGTTTTGGCAAAGCCAAAAGCAAAGCTGAACCCCAGGAGCTGTGTGAACAAAGAAGAGAAAGGGAAACTTCTTCATGCAGCCTCAGGAGCAGCAGATTAAATCTCCACAATCAACTTAATGAACGCTGAGTCTGTGGAATACCTGAATAGACAACGAATGTTCCCAAAATTGAGGTGGTGGACATTGGGAGCAACTGTAGACTTGGGGTTTGCTTTCTGCATCTAATTTGCTTCTGGTTTTTATGTTTATCTTAGTTTTTAGTGCTTGTTATCATTGGTGGATTTATTGGTTTGGTTGCTCTCTTTCTTTATTTTTAATTTAATTTTTTTTAATATTAAAAATTTTTTTTTTCTTTTTGTGAATGTGTATGTGTATGTTTCTTTGTGTGATTTTGTCTGTTTAGGTTTGCTTTTACGATTTGGATTGGGGTTCTACTTGTTGGTTGTGATTTTTTTTCTTCCTTTCTTTCCCAGCCATGTGGCTGGTATGGTCTCGGTGCTCCAGCCAGGTGTCAGGCCAGAGCTTCTGAGGTGGGAGAGCCAAGTTCAGGACATTGGACAACCAGAGACCTCCCAGCCCCATATAATATCAATCAGCGAGAGGTCTCCCAAAGATCTCCATGTCAACACTAAGACACAGCTCCACCCAACAGCCAGCAAACTCAAGTGCTGGACGCCCCATGCCAAACAAATAGCAAGACAGGAACACAACCCCACCCATTAGCAGAGAGGCTGCCTAAAGTCATATTAAGTTCACAGACACCCCAAAATGCACCACCAGATGTGGCCATGCCCACCAGAAGGACAAGATCCAGTCTCACCCACCAGAACACTGGCACTAGTCCCCTCCACCAGGAAGCCTACACAACCCACTGAACCACCCTCACCCACTGGGGGCAGAAACCAAAACCAATAGGAGCTACAAACCTGCAGCCTGCAGAAAGGAGACCCCAAACACAGTAAGTTAAACAAAATGAGAAGACAGAGAAACATGCAGCAGATGAAGGGGCAAGGTAAAAACCCACCAGACCTAACAAATGAGGAGGAAATAGGCAGTTTACCTGAAGAAGAATTCAGAGTAATGATACTAAAGATGATCCAAAATTGTGGAAATAGAATGGAGAAAATACAGGAAACATTGAACAAGGACCTAGAAGAACTAAAGAGCAAAGAAACAATGATGAACAACACAATAAATGAAATTAAAAATGCTCCAGAAGGGATCAATAGGAGATTAACTGAGGCAGAAGAACGGATAAGTGACCTGGAAGATAAATTAGTGGAAATAACTGCCACAGAGCAGAATAAAGAAAAAAGAAAGAAAGGAATTGAGGACAGTCTCAGAGACCTGGAACAACATTAAATGCACCAACATTCAGATTATTGGTGTCCCAGAAGAAGAAGAGAAAAAGAAAGGGACTGAGAAAATATTTAAAGAGCTTATAGTTGCAAACTTCCCTAACATGGGAAAGGAAATAGTAAAGTCCAGGAAGTGCAGACAGTCCCATACAGGATAAATCCAAGGAGAAACATGCCAAGACACATATTAATCAAAGAGTCAAAAATTAAATACAAAGAAAAAATATTAAGAGCAGCAAAGGGAAAGCAACAAATAACACACAAGGGAATCCCCATAAGGTTAACAGCTGATCTCTCATCAGAAACTCTGCAAGCCAGAAGAGAGTGGCAGGACATATTGAAAGTGATGAAAGGGAAAAACCTAAAACCAAGATTATTCTACCCAGCAAGGATCTCATTCACATTCAGTCGTGAAATTAAAACCTTTACGGACTAGCAAAAGTTAAGAGAATTCAGCACCACCAAACCAGCTTTACAAGAAATGCTAAAGGAACTTCTCTAGGCAGGAAACACAAGAGAAGGAAAAGACCTACAAAAACAAACCCGAAACAATTAAGAAAATGGTAATAGGAACATACATATTGATAATTACCTTAAATGTAAATGGATTAAGTGCTCTAACCAAAAGACACAGACTGGCTGAATGGATACAAAAACAAGACCCGTATATATGCTGTCTACAAGAGACCCACTTCAGACCTAGTGACACATAACAGACTGAAAGTGAGGGAGTGGAAAAAGATATTCCATGCAAATGAAAATCAAAAGAAAGCGGGAGTAGCAATACTCATATCAGACAAAGTAGACTTTAAATTAAGACAAGAGACAAAGAAGGACACTACATAATGATCAAGAAGGTGTTAATCCAAGAAGAAGACATAACAGTTGTAAATATTTATGCACCCAACATAGGAGTACCTCAATACATACGGCAAATGCTAACAGCCATAAAAGGGGATATCGACAGTAATAGTAGGGGACTTTAACACCCCACTTTCACCAATGGACAGATCATCCAAAATGAAAATAAATAAGGAAACACAAGCTTTAAATGACACATTTAACAAGATGGACTTGATTGATATTTATTGGACAGTCCATCCAAAAACAACAGAATATACTTTCTTCTCAAGTGCTTATGGAACATTCTCCAGGATAGATCATATCTTGGGTCACAAATCAAGGCTCAGCAAATTTAAGAAAATAGAAATCGTATCAAGTATATTTTGCACCCACAATGCTGTGAGACTAGATATCAATTACAGGAAAAAAAACTGTAAAAAGTACAAACCCATGGAGGCTAAACAATATGCTACTAAATTACCAAGAGATCACTGAAGAAATCAAGGAGGAAAACAAAATATACCTAGAAACAAATGATAATGAAGAAATGAAGACCCAAAACCTATGGGATGCAGCAAAAGCAGTTCTAAGAGGGAATTTATAGCAATACAATCCTACCTCAAGACATAAGAAACATCTCAAATAAACAACCTAACCTTACACCTAAAGCAACTGGAGAAAGAAGAACAAAAAAACTCCAAAGTTAGCAGATGGAAAGAAATCATAAAGATCAGATCAGAAATAAATGAAAAAGAAATGAAGGAAACAATAGCAAAGATCAGTAAAACCAAAAGTTGCTTCTTTGTGAAGATAAAATTAATGAACCATTAGCTAGACTCATCAAGAATAAAAGGGAGAAGACTCAACTCAATACAATTAGAAATGAAAAAGGAGAAGTAACAACTGACACTGTAGAAATACAAAGGATCATGAGAGATTACTACAGGCAACTCTATGCCAATAAAGTGGACAACCTGGAAGAAATGGACAAATTCTTAGAAAAGTACCACCTTCCAAGACTGAACCAGGAAGAAACAGAAAATATAAACAGACCAATCACACGCACGGAAATTGAAACTATGATTAAAAATCTTCCAGGGCTTCCCTGGTGGCGCAGTGGTTGAGAGTCCGCCTCCGATGCAGGGGACATGGGTTCGTGACCCTGTCCGGGAGGATCCCACATGCCGCGGAGTGGCTGGGCCCGTGAGCTGTGGCCGCTGGGCCTGCGCGTCCAGAGCCTGTGCTCCGCAACGGGAGAGGCCACAACAGTGAGAGGCCCGCGTACCGCAAAAGAAAAAAAAAAATCTTCCACAGGGGCTTCCCTGGTGGCGTAGTGGTTGAGTGTCCGCCTGCCGATGCAGGGGACACGGGTTAGTGCCCAGGTCCGGGAGAATCCCACATGCTGCGGAGCGGCTGGGCCCGTGAGCCATGGCCGCTGAGCCTGTGTGTCTGGAGCCTGTGCTCCGCAACGGGAGAAGCCACAACAGTGAGAGGCCCACGTACTGCAAAATAAATAAATAAATAAATAAAAATAAAAATAAAAATCTTCCAACAAACAAAAACCCAGGACCAGATGGCTTCACAAGTGAATTCTATCAAACATTTAGAGAAGAGGTAACACCTGTCCTTCTCCAACTCTTGCAAAACACAGCAGAGGGAGGAACACTCCCAAACTCATTTTACAAGGCCACCATCACCCTGGTACCAGAACCAGACAAATATACCAGACAAAGATGTCACAAAAAAAAGAAAACTACAGGCCAATATCACTGATGAACATAGATGCAAAAATCCTCAACAGAATACTAGCAAACAGAATCCAACAGCACATTAAAAGGATTGTACACCATGATCAAGTGGGGTTTATCCCAGGAATGCAAGGATTCTTCAGTATATGCAAATCAATCAATGTGATACACCACATTAACAAGTTGAAGGAGAAAAACCATATGATCATCTCAATAGATGCAGAGAAAGCTTTCGACAAAATTCAACACCCATTTATGATAAAAACTCTCCAGAAAGTAGGCATAGAGGGAAACTACCTCAGCATAATAAATGCCATATATGAGAAAACCAAAATTCAAAAAGAGTCATGTACCAAAATGTTCATTGCAGCTCTATTTACAATAGCCCGGAGATGGAAACAACCTAAGTGCCCATCATCGGATGAATGGATAAAGAAGATGTGGCACATATATACAATGGAATATTACTCAGCCATAAAAAGAAACGAAATTGAGCTATTTGTAATGAGGTGGAAGACCTAGAGCCTGTCATACAGAGTGAAGTAAGTCAGAAAGAGAAAGACAGATACCGTATGCTAACACATATATATGGAATTTAAGAAAAAAAATGTCATGAAGAACCTAGGGGTAAGACAGGAATAAAGATGCAGACCTACTGGAGAACGGACTTGAGGATATGGGGAGGGGGAAGGGTGAACTGTGACAGGGCGAGACAGAGTCATGGACATATACACACTAACAAACGTAGTAAGGTAGATAGCTAGTGGGAAGCAGCCGTATGGCACAGGGATATCGGCTTGGTGCTTTGTGACAGCCTGGAGGGGTGGGATAGGGAGGGTGAGAGGGAGGGAGACGCAAGAGGGAAGACATATGGGAACATATGTATATGTATAACTGATTCACTTTGTTATAAAGCAGAAACTAACACACCATTGTAAAGCAATTATACCCCAATAAAGATGTTAAAAAAAATAAAAATAAAGGCCATATATGACAAACCCACAGCTAACATCGTTCTTAGTGGTGAGAAACTGAAACCATTTCCTCTAAGACTGGGAACAACACATGGTTGCCCACTCTCGTCAATGTTATTCAACATAGTTTTGGAAGTTTTAGCCACAGCAACCAGAGAAGAAAAAGAAATAAAAGGAATCCAAATTGGAAAAGAAGTAAAACTGTCACTGTTTGCAGATGACATGATACTATACATAGAGAATCCTGAAGATGCCACCAGAAAAATACTAGAGCTAATCAATGAATTTGGTAAAGTAGCAGGATACAAAATTAATGCACAGAAATCTCTTGCATTCCTATACACTAATGATGAAAAATCTGAAAGAGAAATTGAGGAAAAACACTCCCATTTACCACTGTAACAAAAAGAATAAAATACCTAGGAATCAACCTACCTAAGGAGACAAAAGACCTCTATGCAGAAACCTATAAGACACTAATGAAAGAAATTAAAGATGATACAAACAGATGGAGAGATATACCATGTTCTTGGATTGGAAGAATCAACATTGTGAAAAGTGACTATACCACCCAAAACAATCTACACATTCAATGCAATCCCTATCAAACTACCAATGGCATTTTTCACAGAACTAGAACAAAAAATTTCCCAATTTGTATGGAAACACAAGAGACCCCCGAATAGCCAAAGCAATCTTGAGAAAGAAAAATGGAGCTGGAGGAATCAGGCTCCCTGACTTCACACTATACTACAAAGCTACAGTGATCAAGACAGCATGGTACTGGCACAAAAACAGAAATATAGATCAATGGAACAGGATAGAAAGCCCAGAGGTAAACCCACACACCTTTGGTTACCTTATTTTTGATAAAGGAGGCAAGAATATACAGTGGAGAAAAGCCTCTTCAATAAGTGGTGCTGGGAAAACTAGACAGCCACATGTAAAAGAATAAGATTAGAACACTTCCTAACACCATACACAAAAATAAACTCAAAATGGATTAAAGACCTAAATGTAAGGGCAGACACTATAAAACTGTTAGAGGAAAATACAGGCAGAATACGCTATGACATAAATCACAGCATGATCCTTTTTGACCCAGCTCCTAGAGAAATGGAAATAAAAACAAAAATAAACAAATGGGACCTAATGAAATTTAAAAGCTTTTGCACATCAAAGGAAACCATAAACATGATGAAAAGACAACCCTCAGAATGGGAGAAAATATTTACAAATGAAGCAACTGACAAAGTATTAATCTGCAAAACATACAAGCAGCTCATGAAACTCAATATCAAAAAAACAAACAACCTAATGCAAAAATGGGCAGAAGACCTAAATAGACATTTTTCCAAAGAAGACACATAGATGGCCAAGAAGCACATGAAAGGATGCTCAACATCACTAACCATTAGAGAAATGCAAATCCAAACCACAGTGAGGTACCACTTCACACTGGTCAGAATGGCCATCATCAAAAAATCTACAAAGAATAAGTGCTGGAGAGGGTGTGGAGAAAAGGGAACCCTCTTGCACTGTTGGTGGGAATGTAAACTGATACAGCCACTGTGAAGAACAGTATGAAGGTTTCTTAAAAAACTAAAAATAGAGCTACCATACGACCCAGCAATCCCACTACTGGGCATATACCCTGAGAAAACCATAATTCAAAAAGAGTCATGTACCACAATGTTCATTGCAGCACTATTTATAGTAGCCAGGACATGGAAGAAACATAAGTGTCCACTTACAGATGAATGGATAAAGAAGACATGGCACATATATACAATGGAATATTACTCAGCCATAAAAAGAAACAAAATTGAGTTGTTTGTAGTGAGGTGGATAGACCTAGAGTCTGTCATACAGAGTGAAGTAAGTCAGAAAGAGTAAAACAAATACTGTATGCTAAAACATATATATAGAATCAAAAAAAAAAAAAAAGGTTCTGAGGAACCTAGGGGCAGGATAGGAATAAAGATGCAGACGTAGAGACTGGACTTGAGGACACGGGGAGGGGGAAGGGTAAGCTGGGATGAAGTGAGAGTGTAGCATTGACATACATACACTACCAAATGTAAAATAGATAGCTTGTGGGAAGCAGGTGCGTAGCACAGGGAGATCAGCTCAGTGCTTTGTGACCACCTAGAGGGGTGAGATAAGTAGGGTGGGAGGGAGACACAAGAGGGAGGGGATACGGGGATATATGTATACATATAGCTGATTCACTTTGTTATACAGCAGAAACTAACACAACATTGTAAAGCAGTTATACTCAATAAAGATATTAAAAAAAGAAATAAAATGAACTAATTAACTTTTTGGAAATAATTTTAAATTTATAGATGAGTTGTAAGAATAATATCAAGAACTCTCAATTGCCCTTTACCCAGATTTACCAATTTTAAACATTTTGCCCTTATTTATAATTGTGTGTGTGTGTGTGTGTGTGTGTGTGTGTAGTGTAGACAGGTATACAGAGACACATACACATATATACATTTATATTATTTATTTTTTTCAGAGTTATTTGTGGGTTAGGTTGCATGTATCATGTCTCATTACCCTTTATTACTTCAGTGTACATTTCTTAAGATCAATGAGATTTCACTTATGTAACACAATACAGTGATTAAATGCAAGGTTTTCCTAGAGAATTATTCTCTTGGTAATGCTACTTTACTGGTGCTCTAAGTATGTCCAAGGTCAGTCTACTCCATTGGAGTCTGATATAGGTAGTTGGGTGACCATGCTGGCACTGAGCCAATGATGTATATATTTCATGTTGCTGTGGTAAAACTGGTACCTGGGCTGGCACTGATGAAGCAGTCTAATAGGTAGATAGATGCTTCCTTTATCTGATGCTAAGGAAATACTTTAAAGTCTATATGGTTAGCTTCCCGAAAAAGAAGTTTATAAGGATAGACTATTGTTAGACGTTCATTCATCCATTTAGTCAACACTTGCTGAGTTCCTACTAGGGGAAAATACTAGGCTCTTTCCTGGGGAATTATAAAGGTGAATAAAATGGGTTGTGCTTCATAGGAGTTTGGGAGTAAGAGCTCAGAACTGCTATCTGACTTTCCTGGGAGGGGGCTCCAAGCTCAAGAATTGAAATGGCATAGTAGACAGGACCTGGGTTTTAGAGTTGAGGACATATAAGCTCAAATCCTAACTGTTCCTTCTTTGCTGAAGAAACTTTCAGTAAGTTATTTTACTTTGATGGATCTTGTTTTTTTCATCCAGTTCATTCCTCATAGGGATGACTGAAGGATTAACAAAGCAACATTTGTTAGGAACTAATGCATCATTTAGCATATAAGTTCTCTACAAAGGGTAGCTATTATGGTGTTACATATAGTATATATACTCTATCATGAGCAAATTATAAACATCATATTCATATATAAAGCATACTAATGACTTAATAATTGATGCTTTGCTTTACATTGTGAAGCTGTGTTTACATTCGCATGCGCACACACACATCATTTTTCTTCTTAAATTTCAAAAGTTGGCGACTAATATTTACATAAAAATTGAAGCTCAGGATATTTATTTTCTGGGAATTTTGTGTCCTGGAGAGCAGTTGGTAAAATGGGAGAATATCCACACAAAGAGGGATAGCTAATCTATTTTCACTGTTATCATATAAAACCAGTCACATAGTGCATGATCCATAAAATGGGTGCACCATGGGTAATGCATGAATAATTAATATTTGCCACTCTTACCTCACTAATAGAACCTGAGGCATGAATATGAGACTGCTCCTAAATTATTTTCCCCTGAGGCCGAACTGGATATTTATTTTCACCTAAGATCATTATAAATCTCTGTAAACTATGTTTTGGGGTGGGGTGGAGACAGGTAGAGAGTGAACATAGAAATCCCCTAATCTCCAAACGTATTGTATAACAGAATTATCACTATTGTCATTTTAATATTTTCTAGTATGTTTACAGTGCCTTTTAACTTACCCTAAACTGTCTTCTCCTTTAGAGGCTGAAGAATAAAAGGCATTTTTAACACTTGAGAAACTATTGGATAAGGTATTTTTGTATGATTTGCCTGTGGATTAACGGCACAATGTTATATGCACTTACCATGGAACCTGGCAGAGAAGAGAAAAAGAGTGAGAGAGAGAGAAGGAGAGAGAGAGAGGATTAGAATATGAACTATTTATCTACCTTCCTATGCATGCCAAGCCATTTCACATCATAAATATCTGAGCTAAAAGTAGCGTTTACCTGGTTCTTTGCCAGAGTTTTAGTTTGATATTTTACTAAAGATAATTATGAAGTTCTTTCAAATGGAACCATTTATATCTTGTATATATTTGTTTGTTATTTTTGCACAAATGACTCATATTTAATTTGACTTCATTGCTCCCCTCTTGAAGCCAGTAGGCTCAGTTTACAAATCTGTGAGCTACTGTTGGTGGTGCCCTCCTTCCCAGTGAAACATACAAAGCAATAAGCATCATGTATCCTCCCCAATACCCCTCTGCTTCTGGCTCAGGTTGCCCAAAGCACAGATCCTCTCTTACCCCTGTCCCCAGGTTTGAAGCACATAGCCTCATTTCAAGGCAGAGGCAGCTTCCCTCTACTTTCCTTTGGGATATAAAAAGGGGGTAAAGGGGCAAAGAAAGTCCCCTGGGCCTCTCCTCTCAACCACACTACACTGCCCCTTCTTCCCCCATGAAAAATAAAATAAGTAAAGAAAAATAATAATTTAATTTCTTGTATAGTTTTTAGTACTATTATTTGAAGATTTCTTCTGACTCTTTCTAGTATAAATAATTATACTTTTTCTAGAATAAATAATTTCTCTCAGACAAATCAATACATTTGTCTATGAGAGAAATTAATTTTGGAATTAAGCTAGAGAAGATATCAAAATAGTTTAGAAATACTTTTTTTTATTTTTTCAATCATGTTTCAATTAAATTTAATGAAGATTTACAGGTTTACAGAGTTGAATAATATTTGAAAGCTGGTTGTATATCAATCATCCACTAATATTTCCCCACTGATCTCAGAAAAAGAGAACCATGAAATCGAAGAACTTCTTGGGGAAAAAAATAGTTTTGATGTGTATCAAACTTTAAAAAAAGTCATATTTCAAAATTACTATTTCAACAGTTTGAACCTGCCAAAGTATATCATTCAAACTATTCAGTTACATGTTAGCTTCTGCTTATCCGGGTGGAGTAGTTTGTAGCAGACCAGAATTTCTGTTGAGACCAAGTAGAAAAGCAGGACTAAATACCAGGTAATCAGTATGAGTGTACTGGCAGGCAATGAGAAATGGATAGGGTATAACTTCTTCATGGAAATGAGCTGACTTTTACAGCCATTTTGAATCAGGGCAATGTTTGCCAATTTGGTATGGGGAGGGGACTGAGAATCTCAGCATTTTACTTAGGGTACTGGGTGAAACCAGTATGGTTTTGGGTAGATATCTGGGGAAATTCAAGCCCAGAGATGTTTACTATCCAGACAAAAGGCTAACTTGGGGGACTACATGGGGCAGGATGGTAAAGACCTAAGTAGAAAACCTCTGCAAAGCAATGCAAAGTTTTGGCAGTCTTGTGAGAGCTGCAGGAGAAATGGCCTCAAAGAAACATCAGACTTACAGCTGAAAACTCTTGAGAACCAGAGTGAACTAGAGATAGACCATTTCCAGGCCTGCAACCCAGTCTCAACATGCAACAGTCCCCGATTAAATTAAGATGATTTACTGTGTTGTCTGCCTAGTGAAGGGAATGATGAATCCATTATAGAGCAGGATACATCACCTGGATCTTCTACAGTCTCCTATACAAAATAGTCAACATTTAATAAAAAGTTACTGGACTTCCCTGGTGGCGCAGTGGTTGAGAATTCGCCTGCCAATGCAGGGGACGCGGATTCGATCCCTGGTCCAGGAAGATCCCACATGCCATGGAGCAGCTAAGCCCATGCGCCACGACTACCGAGCCTGCGCTCTAGGGCCCACATGCCGCAACTGCTGAGCCCGCATGCTTCAACTACTGAAACCCATGTGCCTCGAGCCCGTGCTCTGCAACAAGAGAAGCCACTGCAATGAGAAGCACACACATGGCAATGAAGAGTAGCCTCTGCTCGCTACAACTGGAGAAAGCCCCTGTGCAGCGATGAAGACCCAACACAGCAAAAAAAAAAAAAACCCAAAAATTACTAAGTATGCCTCAAACACCCCAAGAAAACATAATCAAAAATCAAAAGAAAAAGTAGACAATAGAAACATATGTATAGGTGATTGAGATATAAGAGTTAGCTAGGAATTTAAAATATCTCTAATATGTTCAAGGCAATAGAGGTAAGACTTTCCCAAACACATGCCCTTTACTCCCCCACCTACAATCTCTGCTCTGTTTGAGAATACAAGTAATAAGGCAGGGAAAAAATTTGACAGTAAATCAGAAGGTGTTTTTCTACAGAACTCTCCAGGAGGGCAAAACCACACAAAACAAATGAAATGCGGTTCATGTGACTGGCTTGGGAATTATTAGATTGTGTGTAGGGTAGGTAGAGTAAACGAGATTCTCTGCCTGTGTTTCTGAAGGCCCTGAAGAGCCTGAACAAACCGCACTGGGCATGAATGATTTGCTTGCTATCATTATCATAATTTTTTAAAGTTAAGTTATGGTAAGGGAAAAAAAAAATCCCTCCAGTCTTGCTTTTTTATGACCCAATCTCCCTGCAACTGTTTTGATATATTCACTGGTTAATCTGGTGACCTGAGGACCAGATCAAGGAACTCAGGATCAACTGTACCGTACTTCAGTCAACACTCAATCCTGGGGAAAAGGTGGAAAGAAGGATGTATCAATAGAGGCCAGGGAAGACTAGAGAAGGCATTGACACCAGGCCTCTTCCCATTTCGGTTGCCATGAAGGTGAGTAAGCTTCCCCTGTCCTGCGTCTTGGGGAGGAGGAAGATATTTACCCAAAGAGGCTATTTTAAATCATTACTGAGTTATCTCTGATTGGTAAGTAGAAATAGTCCCTTTCTGCATCCCTGCTTTCCAACTTTAAAAGAAATGAGGCCTCAAGAGCTCACTCAATGAATTCTGCTACAAAAATTAATGGAATCATTTTTCCTCTGCCCTCACTTTAAAACATCCATACCAGCATAGGTAACATCTCCTGGTATGAATGTCCCAAAGTGAAGCAGTGTTCTCAAGGCTGGAGGAAGAGATGCGTCAGGCTCCTGGAGGGACATTTCTAAACTACCTCTCCCTCCCCAGCCATAACCCAACTCTGTCCCATTATTCTTGACAGCATATTGTCGATATGAAAGATCTGGAAGAATGAAAACTATTGAGAATTAGGGAGAGGGAGAGATAAGTGGAAAACAGGTAGTCACCTACTACTGGAAGATAAGACCAAAGCCAGATGACCAGTGTAGTGTGGGTACTGGTTGAACAAATTCTGTGACAACAGACAGAATAACATGAAGGCCCATGGAAGGCAGAATCTCTGGGAGGAAAATGGGAAGAAATGGGAACTGCATGAGAAGACGGAGCCTCTGTGAACTGCAGATTATACTTTTCTGTATTCATGGAATTGACCAATGAATGTGTGGGCAACATCTGAAGGGATTCTGTACGCAGTCAGGTTGAAATGTTTAAATTAATAAATGTTGTGATTTTTAACGTATATCAAGTCTTGCCCATCAGTCTGGTAATGGCTCTCATATTTAACACGGTGTTCTCTTCACTGTGAACTAAATTAGTGAATATAAAAGATGAGGGAAGATGAGGGAATTAAGTGAGGTCTGAACTTTTGAGTCTTTAATTAAGCCTTGCTCCCAGTACCTAAGGACATTGAGATGCCTTCCTCCATTATCTTCATCATCTGAGTAGGATCCCATGGGCTTTCAACACACACACACACACACACACACACACACCTGCCTAAAGTAGAACAGATAAGTTACGTTTGGGAATATATGCTGAGAGATGATTGTGGAGGTCACGAGACTATTGCATTCCTTTTTTTCTGTGCTTCAACCTAGGTTTCCAAATGTCTGTTGAACAGAGGTGTGAAGTGGTTTCTATGTCATAGTTTTGCTCCTTATACCTTCCTTCAAACTTAACAAATCTGAGCTGATTTCTAACAAGTTAATTGCACACTTTTTTTGGAAGGAGGGGTGACAATACAATGTCTTTTCAAACTATAAGTTAGGTGATCTTCAAAGACAGCACTGAATTCTTCTGCTTGAGTTATACTGGCTAATAGGAACTTAGGTGATAACTGGTAGGAGAGCATTGAAGCATTCATGCATGTGGAATCAGATGAACACCCAGAATTGGAATTTCCTAAGGAAAGTTATTCTAGTGGAGAAACACCACCCGGGTTGAGTGCCAATAGCTTTTAAACTAACATGTGGAACTATCATCCTAATAAGTAACAACTAAAGGTGCCTGAAGAAAAGCAAGACCAATATTTTCAAGTCTATCTTTTCAAGCACATTTTAAAAACAACAGATTAAACAGAGTTATATACAAGTCTCTTCCTTTGTTAAAGGGAATTTAATCCTACTGTCTTAATTTTGATTCCATATATTAATGCTTACCCTTGAAAGGCACACATGCAACTTAAGTAAATCTTAAGAGAATAAATTGTATTATTTACTTTAATAAATTTTATTTATTAATATTTTTAATCAATTAATTACTGTTTTATCATGTATCTATTTATTACAGTTTAATAAATCATTTATTTAAGTAAATAGAACAACCAATTCATTTATGAAAAGAAATTGCCAAGAGCTCTGATTTCTATTGGTAATTTCTGTTTCTAGTCGGTGATGATAACACTCGTCTTCCTGAAACATTTCTTTTTAAATGATCTACTTAAAACCGTATCAGTTTTCCACTTGTCATGCAATTCTAGACTGCAATGTGACTACAGCTTCAGCTTCTACTAATTAAGGTTAAAGGGACACATTCTAATGCTTATCCTGTGTAAAGTCAGCTCAGTTACCTTTCAAAGTTGCCTAAAATTTGTGCAATATTAGTGGTTCAAATACATGAATCCTCAACATTTTATAATAGACATACCTAGGTGTATACAGATGTATACCACATCATATGGTATGTAAATAAATTTACCCCTTAAGGCTTTCTAAAATGTAGAGGTAAAGCTGAATCGTTGCCATCACAGTTATTTTTCCCATCGTATGGAGAATCTGGAATGATGTTGATATTGGTAATGGCTGTTGTGTTCTCAGTTTCCTCATTTACAAAATGAGTTAATGATATCTGCCTCATAGTTGTTGACAAGAGTAATAGAAGAAGGTTGCCTGGTAATAGTAAGTGCTTGAAAAATGCTGTTATACTATTGTCATCTTTTTTAGTGTTGTTATTATTGCTCAGCAATTTTAAAAAATTAGACAGGAAAATGCTCTTTCTATTGGACCCCTCACCCATGCTCATTCATCATGTGTATTTTGAAATTTAGCCAGAGCTGAGATAAGTTATAGTCTCTACTTCAGTGATCTTTAAACTAGACTGCTGTAATATTTTATTAACAGCCTGAAAAAAATTCAACAAGGCTCTTCATGGGTGCAAAATGTTACAACTTGCATGTTACTTTCCAGGAAGATGGCTCAATATATTTTACACTAGTTGAGAGACAATAATCCAGGCTCCCTGATATAAAAGGATTTAAACACCCATGAGCATATGGTGTTTGTATGGCTTTTGTTACCATAGCCTTCCATTGTTTGGGTACCTATTCATCTATTTTAAACTGATATGTCACATAAAAGGAAAAAAAAAGAAATTGCAGTCAAATGCTATGTGGAGAGATGTGGCTTTAGTCATTGTGTTACTTTTTTTTTTTTGCGGTACACGGGCGTCTCACTGTTGTGGCCTCTCCCGTTGCGGAGCGCAGGCTCAGCGGCCATGGCTCACGGGCCCAGCCGCTCCGCGGCACGTGGGATCTTCCCGGACCGGGGCACGAACCCGTGTCCCCTGCATCGGCAGGCGGACTCTCAACCACTGCGCCACCAGGGAAGCCCCATTGTGTTTCTTAATTAGAAAAAATTCTCCTGCTGTAAGGAATGAACTGCGGGTTTATGCCTGGAGACCATTTTAAGGTCCTGTATATCGTGATTATTATTCATGTCCATTTGTTGTTTTCTTTTAAGCTGTAATTAATTTCCAGCTTACTGGTTTCAGGGCTCAGAAGATGAACAGCTTTATGAATTTAGGGCAGATACTGTTACAAGTAGTTATTTTCCATTCCAAACTCTGACAAAGAAAAAAGAATAAAGGAGAGGGTATTTTTCTCGAATGGCCTTTAAAATTATTTCTCTTTGGAAAGATCTTTGAAAATGACCAGATTGGAGGTTTTAGCTATTTGGTTATAATAACAGGGTTGAAAAGGTACTTCAGTGAAAATTTCACTTTGGGAATAAAAGAAATCTCAGTTCTATCTTGATTATGTATTTGTGTTAAACACCATGACAACTCACCAGTTTACGTTGTTTCTATGCACTTGAAAAAGAGGCTTAAAAATTAAAAACCTCTTTGAAATACTACACAACACAGTCTCGCCTCCGGTCGTATCCCTTTCTCCCATATCAGAATCAATATTTCACTCCTTACTCAGATCAGGACAATGAAGAAAAACTACATGCTGTGTGCAGAGTTAGGGGGTTAGAAGGATTCTGGCCTATCTCTTGCTTCCAGTGCATTCTTTTTCTCTTCTACCTTTATTTACCTTTCCTTTTACAAAAATCCTTGAGCTCTTGTCTCACATGAAGGGGGGGAAAAACTGTAAAATGTTATATAACTGACAAATGCTCTTGTCTCACATGAAGGGGGGGGAAAACTGTAAAATGTTATATAACTGACAAATGCTCTTGTCTCACATGAAGGGGGGGAAAAACTGTAAAATGTTATATAACTGACAAATGCTCTTGTCTCACATGAAGGGGGGGAAAAACTGTAAAATGTTATAATTGGGTCCTAATTTATTTTTCCATTTGGAGGAAAACAGTCCATCCGGCCTGCAATAATATGTAACAGAGAGCACCTGTATGGCGCCCAAGGTCTTACTGGTGACATATGAAAGACCCACAGCCCTTTGTTGTGTATAATAACATTATTAGCACATTAAATGTAATCATAGGGAATGAAACAAAAATATTTACCATTACAAATAAATTTTTATGCATTTATTTAAAACTAGTGGCTTACTAAAAGTGGTAAATATTCTGCTGGTGTTCCAGAAACAGAGATTCTTACTGACACCTATAAATATTTTATAGACAAGTAATGTGCAAAGCAAACTTTAAACAAGCTTGATACAATTTTTCATTGCTCATGCCGAGCCACCTTTAAATGGAAGATTCCTTTTAAAGACAATCATTCATTCAACCATTCATTCAGTCACTCATACATCGAACATCTCGGAGCACACATTTTATGCCAGGTATGATGTTAGAGTACACAAATGAAGAAATGGTCTGTGTCTTAGAGATTGTCTCTCTGACAACTGTCAGAGAGAGAATTGTGTCAGATTGTCTTTCTGCCTAAAACCACACTCAGTGACACAGGATGTCTTCAGTTCCTCAGTGATGAGTTACAGACACAGTAATATCAGGAGTTAGGGAGAAAACAGGTGGTAATAAAATCTGGACTCTGAAATAGTGATCATCTTTCGCTTGGCCAGAGGTCAATGTCCTCATATTATACACTTTATGAAGGAATACAAGTTAGGACAAAACAAAATAAAAAGTAGAAGTCTGTTACTCGGGAACCAAATAGGATCTTGGCCTTTCCTTTCTCATCAAATGTGATAGGGGGTGCCGCGTATAGGGGACAGGGAGCCACTTGGGAACTCCCTGTCTTCTAACTGCCTGCAGGAAATGGTTTCTTGGCTACTTATTAGGGTTATCAATAGGCAACGTTCTTCGAGTGGTAAGGAAGAAAGGAGGTCCTACTTTCTCCAGCTTCCTCGAGCTTCTTCCTGAAGGCCCCCTTCCTTCTCGCCCAGCCAGGGGAATTGAAAAGTTTTAACCGACCAGACTTGAATGGCCTCCTACCTACGCAGTTGTGCCTCAGCCCAGCGGGGGCGGTGCGAAGCTCTGGATTCCTCCCAGCTGCCGCATCTGGCCGCGCCTGAGTCCAAACGTCCCAGTCCGAGGCCACGCTGGTCTGTGTGCTCGTGGAAGCCCAGGTTTGAAACATCACATTCGCAGGGCCCCGCCCCTCTGCACGCGGCCCCGCCTCTGTGCACGCAGCCCCACCCACAAACCCTCCCTGCCCGTGACACCTGCGTGATACGTGCGTGGCACCTGATTTTTTTTTTTTTCAATCGTAGAAAGAGTTCGTATTTTTCCTTTCAGATTCTAAAAGTAATATGATTGTTAAAAATACTTTGGAAAATACAAAAGGATGTACATAAAATAAAAATAACCTGTAGTCTTAAGAGAAACACTAAGACCATTCTAGTGTATATCTTTGCAATCTCTTTACCGTGAACAGATAGATAAACAAATAGATCATGCTTCTTCTCTGCCTCTTTCACACACACATAAATGCACAGGTAGGGTATACATAAATATACTTCATCAGATTTTGTATACCTTTTCTCTTTTAAAGAAAAATACTCAAACTTTTTTTTGTACTCTAAAGTATATGTATGTAGGAGTTAAATTTCTGTTGTATACATTAAAAAGTTAAAAAAAATGAAAAGATCAGCCATATACCTTCCACACATTTCAGGAAGTAGAACATTATCAATACATAAGGATTGAATCTTTCTCCTCAACAGTGTTATGAATTGTATGACAAACATTCCCTTGCTTTTCTTTATACTTTAACAAATAATATATGTATAACTTTTATTGAAGTATGGCACACGTACAGAAAAATGAGTCAGCTGCAAGTGTGTTCAATGAATTATCACAAAGTGAACCCACCAGGATAACTGCCACCCAAGTAAAAGAAATAAGACATTCTTAGCACCCCAGAAGACCCTCCTAATCACTATCCCTTTTCTATTCCCCAAAGGTAATGACTGTCTTCGGTTCTAACACCATAGTTTAGTTTTGCCGATTTTTGAACTTTTTAAAAATAGTCCAGTCATTGTTTTCCTGTTCAATACTGCCATTGATTATAGTTATCTTTTACAAAGTACACTCCATATGCTAACTAAACATATTGCAAGTCTATATCCTGCCTTCCTTACTTGACACTGTATAGAGTCATTTTGCATGCCATTTAACATTCTGCTTTTAAAAAATACTTTTTGCCTTATAGTCTATTGGATGGATGTACCATGATTTTATTGGAAGTACAGGGTTTGGTTTTTGGCGGGGGAGGGCAGTTTCTCCCAAGCATATGTACTTTCTTGAATATCTTTTTTTTTTTTTTTTTTTTTTTTTTGCGGTACGTGGGCCTCTCACCGTTGTGGCCTCTCCCGTTGTGGAGCACAGGCTCCGGGCGCGCAGGCTCAGCGGCCATGGCTCAGGGACCCAGCTGCTCCGCCGCGTGTGGGATCTTCCCGGACCGGGGCACGAACCCGTGTCCCCTACATCGGCAGGCGGACTCTCAACCACTGCGCCACCAGGGAAGCCCCGCTCTTGCATATCTTTCAATGTAAATCTCTGGGTTATTTCTTTAGGATTATTCCTAAAAATGGAATTCCTAAGACAAAAAGCACTAACTTTATTTTTTTAATTTTTAAATTTTATTTTATTTACTTTTTTATACAGTAGGTTCTTATTAGTCATCAATTTTATACACATCAGTGTATACATGTCAATCCCAATCTCCCAATTCATCACAGCACCATCCACGCTGCCCCGTGGCTTTCACCCCTTGGTGTCCATACGTTTGTTCTCTACATCTGTGTCTCAACTTCTGCCCTGCAAACTGGTTCATCTGTACCGTTTTTCTAGGTTCCACATACATGCATTATATACGATATTTGTTTTTCCCTTTCTGACTGACTTCTCTCTGTATGACAGTCTCTAGATCCATCCACCTCTCAACAAATGACTCAATTTCATTCCTTTTTATGGCTGAGTAATATTCCATTGTATATATGTACCACCTCTTCTTTATCCATTTGTCTGTTGATGGGCATTTAGGTTGCTTCCATGACCTGGCTATTGTAAATAGTGGTGCAATGAACATTGGGGTGCATGCATCTTTTTGAATTATGGTTTTCTCTGGGTATATGCCCAGTAGTGGGATTGCTGGGTCATATGGTAGTTCTATTTTTAGTTTTAAGGAACCTCTGTACTGTTCTCCATAGTGGCTGTTTCAATTTACATTCTCACCAACAGTGCAAGAGGATTCCCTTTCCTCCACACCCTCTCCAGCATTTGTTGTTTGTAGATTTTCTGATCATGCCCATTCTAATGGGTGTGAGGTGATAACCTCATTGTAGTTTTGATTTGCATTTCTCTAATAATTAGTGAAGTTGAGCAGCTTTTCATGTGCCTCTTGGCCATCTGTATGTCTTCTTTGGAGAAATGTCTATTTAGGTCTTCTGCCCATTTTTGGATTGGGTTGTTTGTTTCTTTAATATTGGGCTGCATGAGCTGTTTATGTATTTTGGAGATTAATCCTTTGTCCATTGATTCGTTTGCAAATATTTTCTCCCATTTTGAGGGTTATCTTTTTGTCTTGTTTATGGTTTCCTTTGTTGTGCAAAAGCTTTGAAGTTTCATTAGGTCCCATTTGTTTATTTTTGTTTTTATTCCCATTACTCTAGGAGGTGGATCAAAAAAGATCTTGCTGTGATTTATGTCAAAGAGTATTCTTTCTATGTTTCCTCTAAGAGTTTTATAGTGTCCGGTCTTACATATAGGTCTCAAATCCATTTTGAGTTTATTTTTGTGTTTGGTGTTAGGGAGTGTTCTAATTTCATTCTTTTACGTGTAGCTGTTCAGTTTTCCCAGCACCACTTATTGAAAAGACTGTCTTTTCTCCATTGTATATCCTTGCCTCCTTTGTCATAGATTAGTTGACCATAGGTGCATGGGTTTATCTCTGTGCTTTCTATCTTGTTCCATTGATCTATGTTTCTGTTTTTGTGCCAGTACCATATTGTCTTGATTACTGTAGCTTTGTAGTATAGTCTGAAGTCAGGGAGTCTGATTCCTCCAGCTCCGTTTTTTTCCCTCAAGACTGCTTTGGCTATTCGGGGTCTTTTGTGTCTCCATACAAATTTTAAGATGATTTGTTCTAGTTTTGTAAAAACTGCCATTGGTAATTTGATAGGGATTGCATTGAATCTGTAGATTGCTTTGGGTAGTGTAGTCATTTTCACAATATTGATTCTTCCAATCCAAGAACATGGTATATCTCTCCATCTGTTGGTATTGTCTTTAATTTCTTTCATCAGTGTCTTATAGTTTTCTGCATACAGGTCTTTTGTCTCCCTATGTAGGTTTATTCCTAGGTATTTTATTCTTTTTGTTAAGAGCACTAACTTTTTAATGGCTTAGTATCCTTCTGTCATATTGCTTTACTAAAAAATTACGCCAATTTATAGTCTTGCTAGTGGTGTGGAACAGTATCTCATTTCAACTTCCCCAGTATTTTTTAAGATTTGTTAATTTGATAAGTGAGAAATATTTTCTCCTTGATGTTTACATTTGCACTCCTTTGATTGCAGGTGAGGTTGATTACGCATGTTTATTATTAATTTATTTTTTTATTACGATTTATTTATACATTTTTTTCCCCAGTCTCCTCAAGTTTTGACGTTGGTTTCTCCATGATTAAGCACCTGTTGTGCTTGAGTCCCTTAGGTTAACTGAATGAATTGTGGCCCTTAGGTCAACGATTGGCCTAAATCTCAGGACTATCATAGGAATTCCTTCAGGGTTCTTTAATATCTGTTGAATCCCCTGCCCCTCCCTGTAGATGACAGGATTGTGATGGGTGATTTCAATTTCATTACCTCATTGCAGTAAGAGAGTGAGGAAAGTCGGGTTTCACTACTGTCACATTACTGCTGAAGAGAGTGAGGTTGAGTCCATAGGTGACTTGCTCAGGTTGCTGGATGGGCATTTGAACCTGTACATTCCCGCTTAGATCCTCTACCTCTGATAGTTTTAAGCTGAAAGTTTTCCCTTTGTCATCACAGATCAAGTAGTTGTGGTTCTGTTGGGTATGGTATCTGTGAATTTGAGACCCGGGGGAGGAGTTTGCCAAACTGGGCTGAGGAGGTAGTAGTTGCTGAAGAGTGTGAAACGTATGAGATCACCTCTTATAATTATAGGAAAATGAGCCCCCAAGGAGATGATGCCACTCTGCATGGCCATGCAGGTTGTACATAGCACAACCCCAGAGGGAGCACCATCCACATCCATTATGACTTGAATGGCATCCCTTGGAATTCTACTGATCCACACCTGCATCATCAGCAATTTCTCAATATTTATTTAATTTTTGTAATAACAAGTGCTTTTCAAGCATAGGTCAGTGTAAACTAGAAATAGAATAAGTGATGGGGGATTAGAAACCTCATTCTGAACTTTGCTCTTAGCTGTCAAAACAATTGATACAAAAATTTGATACATCAGTGCCATTCATTGTTCCCGAAAACATAAAATAATGCAGAGGCAAAAATTTAAAGCAACTTTGTCCCTGTAGAAATACAGTCAAAGCGCTCTCTGTGGGTGTATATAAAGACTTCTCGTGTGTCAAAAGAGAGTTGGACATTTTCTTACAAATACCAGGCAATTGCAATGCAGATTCTGTAATAGCAGTTACCTGGCAAGCCAGCACATAGGAAAGTACTCATGTGGATAAGAAAGTGACCATGCACTTAGCAATGAGCATTTTACAGTCGAAGCCATTTTAGAGGCCTTCTTGTCTTGCAATTACCCATTGTGGTTACTTGGTCAAAGTCATTCACCACGAAGTTAGGAGGAAGGATTCGAGATTGCAGATGGCCCTAACTGAAGCCACCAGCTGAGGCTCTCTTGGGTTGCTGCAGGTAGGATTATCCAGACTTCATAGTATTTTGCTTTTGGTTAACCTGCTTTGCCCTCACGCCACCTGAATTGTTAAATATACCACATACTTTAATATTTTATACCCCTCAGTCAGTAGTTATTAAGGTATTCCTTTTCAGGGAAGCAGTGTATCATAGTTGTAGAAAGAACACTGGTTTCAGAGCCAGAAGATTGGACTTGAGCTCTTCCATTAACAAAACCAGCGGAGTTTCCTCATTTGTAGCATCTAGGCTTCGAATTGATTGATTACTATGATAATTTTCCTGCTCTAAAACAGTAAATATATATATATATATATACTTTAAAATGAAGATTTTCTTGAATAATGAGTTTTTAAGTATGAGTTTTTAAAAAGAAACATCAAGAAGGTTTTTACAGGAGCTCAAAGTAGAAAACCCAACATACACACACACACACACACACACACACACACACACACACACACACACACACACACACAGTATACCATATACTTGTACTTAGTTTTGATAATATCCCTAGTCATTATTTTACATATTCTTTATAAACTGATGATTACATTTGCAGTAGTAAGTAAAATAATTTCTCATGAGAGCAAAAGAGATGAATGCTCTCTCTTGCACATACTGGGTAATTTCATAATCAGAGTTGTTTTAAAAATTCTTTATCAGGATTGGCAAAACTTTTGGTACAGAAAATATAAGAAATGTGTTTCTTTTCTGTTCTTTGGAATAGGCTTAGCAATTATCTCCTGCTTAAGTGTAAAAGTGATGATCTGCTTGCCCATACAAACACAGATTGTCAAAGGTTTGTCCTTGTCTTGAAGTTACAGGAAAAGCAAATTAATGGGCAATTTTGATATTGTTGAGCAAATTCAGGGGCTACCCCTGAGGATGCCAACTGAAGCGCTGTTCATGTATTTGGGGCTTTTACTGGTGTGTGGGGGTCCTCTGGACCCTCTGGAGGCAGCTTTGCAAATTCCAGGTATAGCTCTGCTTGCTCAAATAGCTATTAGTTTCTGTTTGGAAATGGGCAAAGTTTAACTTTACATCCTTCTTGCCATTTTGGTATCTCTGTCCCACTCCCTGCCCTGGCTCCAGAAACATCATTTGGGATTATCAAGACTAAGGTTTAGAAACAATACTCCTTAGGACAGCAAACACAGGATTTGAAATTGTTTTTAAAGAAAATTCAGGAAGCAAACAAAATAAAAATTAAAATGTGCATGTTTACAGAGCATTGATTTCTAAATATTATTTAAAATTTACATGTTCTCTTTTCTCTACCTCAACGTAATTTGAGATAAACTGCTTAAATTTCTATTCTGAATTAGTTTCAGATAGGTAGGACTTTTAAATCTGGGGAAATTATACCAGACTCTTCTTTCCAATTCTATTTCTGGGCCTGCCTCTTCTGCCTCAATGAACACATCCTCTGGCCCCAGGCCATCTTCTTTGAAGGCATCCTGGGCTCGTTGGTGCTATACCATTCCTGTCATGTTTCTTCTACTGGGTTTTAGATAGTGGGCAGTGCTGTGTATGTAAACTGGCTCTCAGGAAAGCAAAACAAACAAACACTGATTAGTAGCATTTGTCAATTTCCATATAGAAATATTCCTACCATGGCCACTTTCAAACTACCAACATGAGACGCTGGGAAGAGAAGTACACCATTGGCCCCCAGAGGCTAGCCAGAGCTGGCTCCAGTACCCTGTACATGTCTGTCTTTACAGGCACAATCTGAGTTTCAGTCCTAAATGTCTCTATGGCTTTTGCACCTGATCCATTTCTCTCTGCCTTCTTTAAGGTTTATGAATTGCATTTATTAGTAGACCAGGTCTTCTTTTTGCTTGGTTTTCTAGTTCCAAGCCAGTTTTTCTGTGTGGTTTGCATAGTCACAGGATCCCTTTGATCATGTACACTGCCTTTCCCTTGTGCCTGACTACATCACATCACTCCAGCCACCAGCACAATGTAAACCTGTTATTCCTTCTTGTTCCAAAGCATTTGCTAAATTCCCACTTAGCTCACCTTCAAGACAGACAGCAGACAGGCTCTGAGCTTCACGTATTATGAGGCCTTTCTCTGCTCGGAGTGTTATTTCCATTGATTTCTCTGATGGCTGCGTCCTTCAGGAGCCTGGGTATGATCTTGAGAATCATATGTCTGAGAGTTTACAGTATTAAAATTATAGTACACCTCAGGAACACACAAGAGATGCCATATAGATGGATGTTTTATCTGTGGGGGAATAGAGTGAAAGTTCATGAGAAGACCAGGCCCAGACTTGGACCCGCAAAGGCAGTTGTCTCTAAGCATAAATAAGTTGAATATGTTCAGATATACATGTATCATTTTATGTTGATTGTTTTCTGATGTGCCTTTACATTGATAAGTATCAGTTGTGCCACGCAAGCCCATCACTGGTTTATAAAGGCTCTTGTACAGTCCTGAGGAGAAACCATCAGGGTCCCCAGGGGCTCTTCTGCTTCCTTGGACATGTAGACACCTCTAGTGCTAACTCTTTTCTGTGTCCTCTTGCTACACCTCCATATACATATTCTTATTCCTGGTTTAACCACTGGTTTGCTGAGCATTATACTGCATGCAGTTCAATTAAGTGGATATTTATGTGACCTTTCTACTTTCTAAGAGAGGACATAACCATCTCCCACCCAACCAAGTTTAGCTATCTTTGTTAGTGGCATTCTGAAGAAAATGACTCTGCTTTTCCCCCCCACAGTCTAAGACCTTTAGAATGCAAGGCTTGTAACTAATAACAACAACAATAACAACAGAAAAATGGGACCCCTTCCAGCTCCACTAGCCCATTACTGTGTGTCCTCGTTGAAGCCACTGAACTCTGAACCCCTGTTTCCTCAATGGAAAATGAGGAGGTCGGGCTTGGACCTGGACCTGAACAGCTAAGCCCTTTCCTGTTGCATCTCTGAGTTGGTAACTTTTATGGTGAGGCTTTTCAGGTAGGGAGATGAGATGGTGGGAAGGGTGGGTGGGATGTGGCTGGCTAGGAAATAGAAAGTGATTTTTGAGATGATCTCTTCCTGGCTTCAGCCCTCACAGCTAGGCTTACTAGATTTAGCAAATAAACTTAGAGGATGTCCAGTTAAATTTTAATTTCATTGATTAATGGATGATTTTTAGTATAATAGAAATATTGCATGGGATATTACATTTGAAATTATTCATTGTTTATCTGAAATTCAAATTTAACTTTGTGTCCTGTATTCTGACTGGCAACTCTGCATAACAGTAAATAACAACTTATTCTGTCTCAACAAGTTAGACTGGACAAGTAGGGCATTACAGCAAAAAATAGAACATTAGTTTGTAAGGACAGAAGCCAGGTAGTTGTTTGATACCTATGCAGCATGGGATGGGGAAGGTGTCATTTTTTCTTTTTTTTTTTTTTTGCCCAGGTTGTAATACCACTTCTATAATAAAATTTAAAAGAACAACAACTGTGTGACATTTTAGTACTGACATAAGAAGTTGCCAGGCTAATCCCTGAATAGACCTAAAGACTCTACATGGAGTGATAGATAGGAAAGGTCTGTTACCAGAAGAAGAGAGAGATGAAAGAAAAGCTATCAGACTTTTTACTTAAAGCAGAAAATACTAAAATTGTGTCTGGCTTAGGAATTGAGTTGAATACCTTTGTAGCTTGTATATTAAAATGGAGAAAGAAAACTTAGAAGAGTTTAAAATTTTAGTAAGTGTTAAGTAAGTGTAACATTTAACTAGTGGGCTGTGCCAGTATTTTCTTAATCTTCAGCTGCTTGTGAAAAATGATGGTTGTGTGGAAAATTATTGTACTGCTCCCTTTTATTAACCTATTGTGTATTTAGTAGCTAGAGCCTATGAGCTAGATAACAGGAGCCACACATTAGCTTCTGTGACTGCTGACATTTCTGCCGTCAATTCACTGGTTGATAGGCCTTATTACTGATGGCAAATAAGAGAGGTCCAGCTTCTGACCTGCCTGAGTTCAACAGTCTTAAACCACATCCAGGTTTCATATAATATATACTCTGTCTCTCCCGCCTGCTGAGAGATTATCATATGTTTCAACTTTCTGTTTTAAAATGAATGTACTTATTCAGCTAAGGAGAACACACATTGTGCCTTCTCTTCCATATTTGTTTGGGAAATGAATCATGGATAAGGTATAAACACTTATACAACAAATACCTGCTATAGGGTGACTTAATTTTTCATGCATTCAAAACTGTTTACATAGCACTTACTCCGGCCTTGCCGTGATGCTAGTTGGATAAAAAATAAGAGAAAATCATGATGCAGTATGCATGCCAATAAAGGGCTAAAGCACAGGGTACTGAGGAACCACTGTGAGGGCAACTAACCTATGGCAGGGAGTGTAGCAGAAGGGTTTTCTGCAGGTGATAACCTCCGAAGAAAGACTGGGGAAACAGGAAGAGGAACTATACAGAGGAAGAGGGCGGGCTGAGTAGGGAGATCCAGGCATTCTAGACAGAGGTACGGACATGTGCTAAGGCTTGAGAGGAAAGAGAACATTACTCTTATGGGGCATTTCAAAGAATTCAGTTGGATTGGGATGGTGGGTGACAAGGGATGAGGTGCAGGGCTGAGGAGGGACAAGATAGTGATTTTGAATTTTTTTTTTTCTCTTGCCCTGCCATGTGGCATCTTAGTTTCCCAACCAGGGATTGAACCAGTGTCCCCTGCAGTGGAAGCACAGAGTCTTAACCTCTGGACCTCCTGAGGAGTCCCAAGGCTGTGATGGTCTCCATGTCATGCTCAGGTTAGAAATTCCTGAGGATTATGGAAAGGGATTGAAGTATTTAAAAAGGATGTCTGTGTTTTAATATTTTTTTTTAATTTATTATTTTTTTTGCGGTACGTGGGCCTCTCACTGCTGTGGCCTCTCCCGTTGCGGAGCACAGGCTCCGGACGCGCAGGCTCAGCGCCCATGGCTCACGGGCCCAGCCACTCCGCGGCACGTGGGATCTTCCCGGACCGGGGCATGAACCCGTGTCCCCTGCATCGGCAGGCGGACTCCCAACCACTGCACCACCAGGGAAGCCCAGGAGGTCTGTGTTTTAAACAGTCAGTCTGGCTGCAGTGTGCGGTATGTAGGAAGGACTACACGGGAGGCAGAGAGACGAGCTAGAAGCTATAATGGTAGTCTACAGAGGATTTCCTTAGGTGCCCTCTCTCCCAGTCTCAAATTGGCAATTTCAAACATCCTCCCTCTCCTCACACCTCCTACCTCATCTCCTGATTTGTCCTTCTCAACCCAAGACCTCTCCTCTCATTCAGAGAGAGACAGCATTTAGATCTTTATTGCTGAGTTCCTCCTCCCAAGCCTGGCTGGCCCCGCCTGGGTCCCAGGCCCCACACGTCTGGCCTCCTCAGAGAACTTGCCCTCACACTCAGGCTCTCTCCTGCTTTTGTAGCATCCCTCTTCTGCTACGGCTTCCTTCCCACCAGCACTAACCCAGGTATGATGATGGTGTGAATTAGGCAAGCAGCAGTGGGCTTAGAGAGAAACTGACAGAATCAAGGTATATGGAGAAGGAAGAATTGCATGGATTTTATGTTTAAAGTGAAATGATGTTATAAAAAATGTGTACACGTGTGTGTATGTCTGTGTGTAGATATATGTATATATATATATATATATATATATAACTCAATTTATATGTGCATACTTATATATGTTTCTGGCTTAAGAAACTGGGAGTTTGAGGTGCCATTTACTAAACCAGAGAAATTCACAGAGAACCAGGAGAGGGTAGATGGATTTGCAGCAGGCAACCTGTCCCTGACCAGTTATGCTTTAAACACACGAGTTTTAGGACTCTATTGCACGTCTCAGTGGAAATATCTAGTGAGTAGTTATATATAAGGGTCTGAGTTTCAGCAGAGAAAGCTGGGTTATAATTCTGGAAGTTATCAGCATATAAGCGGTAAGTGAGTCTACAGAAGTAGATTAAATCATCAAAGGACCATATTTAACATAACAAAAGAAGCAGGCTGAGGGTGGAGCCTTGATAACCTGCCTGAAGAGGATAGGCAGAACACCTCGACTGGAGAGCTAGAAAGAGCATTGAATACTGGACAAGGAAAATCCAGAGAGTGTAGTATCACAGAAGATGCAAAAAGGAAGAATTTTAGGAAAGAAAAATAAATAGTATCACAGCGACCGAAAAGATCAAATCAGAGTAGGATTAAGAAGCATATATTGGATCAGTGAGAAGAGATCATTGGCGGCTTGGCAGGGGCAGTTTTGGTAGTTTGGGGATGGGGTGAGATGTTAGGAATTGGGCAATGAATGGGAGGAGAGTAAATGGAGTAACTAGTATAGGAGAGATCAAGAACGTTTATTTGTTTATTTATTTATTTATTTATTTATTTATTTATTTTGCGGTGCGGGCCTCTCACTGTCGTGGCCTCTGCCATTGCGGAGCACAGGCTCCGGACGTGCAGGCTCAGCGCCCATGGCTCACGGGCCCAGCCGCTCCGCGGCATGTGGGATCCTCCCGGACCGGGGCACAAACCCGTGTCCCCTGCATCGGCAGGCGGACTCTCAACCACTGCGCCACCAGGGAAGCCCAAGAACGTTTATTTTAATGTGGGTAACACTTGGAAAGGTCAAGGCTAGTGGGAAGGAGGCCATAAGCAGAAGAGGGATGCTGCAAAAAGGAGGGCGAGGCCCTGACTGTGAGGGCAAAGTTCTCTGAGGAAGCCAAACATCTGGGGTACAGGACACATGTGGGGCCAGCCAGGCTTGGGAGAGGGACAGTTCAGCAGTAGGGAGGATCTAAAGGCTCTGGATGGGAAGAAGAGTCCTGTGATGAGAATGACAAATCAGGAGACGAGGTAGAAGGTTTGAGGAGGGGGGAGGATGTTTGAAATTGCCAATTTGAGGGTGGGAGAGAGGGTGACTACAGAAACACAGAGGGTTTGCCAGGCAGTTGTGAGTGCCCAGTGAATGTGGAGGCCATAAATTGGAATCGATCTGAACCATTGTGTGATTTTCTCCATCAGAGCTCAGAAGCACTGATGTAGAGGCTGAGAAAGCAGGCAGTGAAATTTGTTTAAGGCTGGGGTGTGCCAGGCAGTGTGATGAATGTCAAAAGTCTCCTGGCCTGAGCGGCAGAATTGAGGACCAATGAGATGAGGAACTTCCCATCTTCAAATGAAGAGATAAGGATTGAAGGACATGGAGAAGAACTTTACATCTTCAAGTAAAAGGCCCACATAGGAAGTTTGATTTGCAAAGGCAGGTGCTTGCCAAGACTTTCTAATGAAAGTGGTAAAACTAGAAGTAAATTAATTACAAATTGTCTCAGTTAGCCATGTTGAAATACTACCTTATTGTAGAAAAATGATGGAATATTACATGAAAATGAAAACTGCTATAATGTCAATGGGAATTTATTGTATATAAGTATACTTTAGGAGGATATAGATGTAGCAGTTTCCTAACTAAGGGGCACATATTACAAGCAATAGGAAATTGATTTTAAAATTGCTAGGTAATAATTGTTGAAGTCAGCAAAAAAATGTTAATAGTTCCTATGTCATTTGTAAAGTCTCTTATCATTGATGAACTTTACTTATTAGCATAAATATGCAGTTGGACAAAAATAGCGTTACATATGGTACATGAAGAACACACTGACAGTATTAAAATATAGGAAATTAATAGCAATCAACCTCTGAAGCAGTTTTCACTGATGTCAAAATTATGCATATTCCAGGTTAGAATCAAGTAGTTTTGGAAATAATACATATGAGATAGAGAGAAACCCCTGGATCCTCTAAAGTCTATATACATAATGCTATCAAATTTCTTGGTACAAGAATAGTATAGAAGTCTACCTTGGAGTATGTAATTATTCTTATTAAAATGCATTTTAAAATGGTAATCAGAAAAATACTAGAGACTCTATATTGCTTACATCACCAGAACAAGTCGCTCAGATTATGGTGGGCTGCTTTTTATTGTTTCACTTAGTTTTTCTGCATATTGCAGGGCTTTTCATACATTTAAAATGTCTCCCAGACAAAAAAGTGAAAATATACCTTGGCACTCATTCAGCCGATAAATGTAAATCTGGCTGAAGTATATTTTAATTCAAATTGCTATTTAATACCACGTGGAGTTCCATCTTTAAAAATGGATACTGTTGGACTTCCCTGTTGGCACAGTGGTTGAGAGTCCGCCTGCCGATGCAGGGGACACGGGTTCGTGCCCTGGTCCGGGAAGATCCCACATGCCGCGGAGCGGCTGGGCCCATGAGCCATGGCCGCTGAGCCTGCGCGTCCGGAGCCTGTGCTCCGTAATGGGAGAGGCCACAACAGCGAGAGGCCCGCGTACCGCAAAAAAAAAAAAAAGGATACTGTTCATATTGAGTAACATTATTTCATAAATACCTTAGTGGTTCTAGTGTTGAACTTCATTAAGTTCAGTTAGAGCCCTACAAATATAGCCATGTGCCCAGAAATTATCTTTAAGCTGTTTCTAAAAACAAAATAGAGAGTAAATGGAAGGCATGTGCCAGTGATTGGTATCTTATTCCATGAGTAGGGCTGCAAAAAGTTTTGATTTTTCCCCAGACTCCTTTTTTACTGGGATATGTCTTCGGTTTCACATGGTCCACTATCTGCATCATAGCAGCAAATTTTCTGGAATATGCAAAGGGGACACTGTTTTTGGGAGCCCACTGGTAAACTGCTACCAGTAGGGAGGAAGATCTTACTTCTTCTTCCATAAGGCTTCCTCCCTCTATGGCTATACTACAGGGATATATATATACACACATATATGTATATCTATATATGTGTGTGTGTGTGTGTACATACAGGTATGGACCTTCTTCTCATCTTGGTTGAGTGTGGAAAAGGAAGAAAGTAATAGAAGGGGAGAGGCAATTGTATTTCTACCGTTAGCAGCAGACATGGGTGAGAAATAATGAAGAGGATGAAACGGAAAATGGAGGAGCCATGAGATCAAATGTGGTCTATCTAACCATTTTGCCTAGAGCTAGCTTCTATCCTTTCATGCATTAGGAGCAAAAATGTAAAATCTTGGGAGCCAAACATGACTTAATATTTATGTAAGCTTTAGAGTTTACAAAGGATTTTTACACACAATATCTCTCTTGGGCTGGGCAGTAACCTAAATTACAGATAAGGACCCTGAAGCTCAAACTCAGTGAGACTCAGGTCTCATAGGGCAGTACAGGCATTTGAACTCAGATTGTTTGATCTAGAACTTATGTTCTTCGTACGACATGACAATTTATTTTAAAAATAAATGCTTGTTAGTGTAGTCCAACTACAGCAAAAATTATAAATGTTAACTTCATTTAATTCTCTCTCCCCTCTTTCTTTTCTCCTTTCTGCTCTCTATATTTAAGGCTTCTATATCCCAAGAGTAATAACATTTTAGCAAGTGCTGACCTCAAATTGAAAGAGGGAGACTAAGAGAGAGACAGAGGCAGAGAGAGAAGAGGAACTTTTCTGTGAAACAGTTAGAAATATGTAAGAAAACTTTTTCAATTACACATAGATTTTTAATTTTTATTTAAAAAAAATGTTTTCTAGGGTGTAAAACCCATGTTTTATTCTTAGCCTTGCCATGAGTCATTCTCTGCCCTTGGGCACCTCACTTAACACATTGTAACCTAGTAAGGTTTTCCTTTTTTTCAAAACTAAATTGTGTTTAGAAAGAGAAAATTTTAGTTTTCCTCATTGTGCTGTTCCTCTGTTTTCTTAAAGCACTTGAGATCCTGGGTGTCCTGCTGTGACTTGTTCAAGCATAATTTGTAACAGAAATAAGATTGAAAGTTTTCTGGACTTAGAGTGAAGATCTCTTCAAAAGCCATCTTTCAAGTTGGAGTATGGCTAACCTATCATTTTCTTGTCTATTGCCTTGCATTAGGTCATCCTACAGCAAGGTATTAGGGAAAACATCCGCTCGCTGCCCAGGCCCCAGTGAGGCTGTGATGCTGTCTTACTATGCCACAAAGAGGACTTGACTACCAACATTTTTTTTGTTTGTTTTTGTTTCTTGGTTTTTTTGCGGTACGCGGGCCTCTCACTGTTGTGGCCTCTCCCGTTGCGGAGCACAGGCTCCGGACGCGCAGGCTCAGCGGCCATGGCTCACGGGCCCAGCCGCTCGGCGGCATGTGGGATCTTCCCGGGCCGGGGCACGAACCCGCATCCCCTGCATCGGCAGGTGGACTCTCAACCACTGCGCCACCAGGGAAGCCCTGACTACCAACATTTTAACCTGATTTCTGTTTCATGAGTGGGAATAGGATTAAATTTTTTTTTTCATTGTTCGGGTTATTTAATCATTTAGAACCCTGCTATGGTTATTTTCCTACTCATGTTCCATGTCTTTTATGAGTAGCCCAGTCATTTCCCCCCTCACGTCTTTAGGGATGTCTGCACTTAGAAAATTAGGCACTCACAGTTGTGAAAACCAAGATTGTAAAGGTTGATCATTAAATTTGATTTTCCTAAAACTTCTTTATAATTCCATGTAAACTTTGAAAGTCAGTCATCACTGATTTTTATTCGTTCTTGATTTTAATTGATGGTTTTTGTTTGGATACCAAATTTTCATACATTTGAGTACCCCCAAAAAAGTTTATTTTGTTGGAATACAAAAAAAGATTCATTAATACATTGGGTAGGTTAGACTTCATATGGTCGTAGGTTAAAAGTAGGTTTAAAGATGAAAGTTTTCATTTATTTCTGTATAAGTTAATGTTTCAGATGGTTTTTTGATTGACATCTATATGCTAGGTACACTTTGGCTGGTGTAAGTATTCTATAAAACCAATTCCTGCTTTTGAGGTACTAATAATCTAGCTGAAGAAATATTATATTTACATTAAATATCAGTGGGAGTTGAAAGCAATACTCATATAAGAGCTGCCACAAAATAGTATGTGCTTAACTGTCAAATGACTGATATAGGTAATAAAATGTCACGCTATGGGCTTGGAAGAAGAGAAGACGTAGATGGAAGAGATGGAACAAACCAGATCTTGAAGGATTATGAGACTATTTGTTAGGAGGCTAGAAATAGGGAAAGCTAAGCATGTAAAATAACTTGAATAAAGATAAGGAAGTGGCAAGGAATAAACCAGTTAAAGGGCAAATTGTTTCCTAGTGGGGGAGAGGAAATGAGGTTGATCAAGTAGGATAGATCAGGGGAACAGAAGAGAGGTTAGAAATAAAGAGCTAAAGAAAGCTTTATAGAAGAGGAATTGCATGATGAAAATATCATGTAAGCAGGAAGGATAGTTTAAAGGCATACACATAAAATAGGTAGAAGAGATTCGTGGAGGGCAGTTCAGTCGAGTAACATAGTAATAAGGACTCAAGGAAAGATATGTTAATAATAGTGGTAAATGATTTATATAAATCCAAATTTTTCTGTTAAAACTTATGTACTTTTGTAATTGTGGTAGGCAGCTTATAAAATAGCCCCCAATGACTTCTGCCTTCTGTTCCTTCTGTAATCCCCTCCTTTGAGTGTGGGCTAAATTTAATGACTCTCTTCTAAAGAGCAGACTATGACCTAAGTAATGGGATGCCACTTCTGAGATTAGGTTACGAAGAGACTGTGGCTTCCATCTCATCCTTGCTTGCTCCATCTCTGGTTTGCTCTGAGGGAAGCCTGCTGTCAGGTTGTGGAGAAGCCCATGGGGCAAGGGACTGATGACCTAGGCTACCAGCTGACAGAGGCCTCAGTGAGTGAGTGAGCTTGGAAGCATATCATCCTCCAGCCCAGCCTTGAAATAACTGAAGCTCCAGCCATCACCTTGATGGCAGCCTTGTGAGAGACCCTGAGCCAGAGACACCCAGCTAACCTCCCAATCCCATGTTGAATTCTTGACCCACAGAAACTGTGAGCTAAGAAATGCTTGTTGTTTGAAGCCACCCAGTTTTGGGATAAGTTGTTACACAGTGAGAGATAACTAATAAATCATTAAAGAATTTTATGTTCTTCTACCTCTACTAGCACAGCTGACTGAAAACTATGAAGGACTCTCCCACAATAATACAACAAAGTTCAAGCTAAAATATACATTTTTTAATGTACTACTTGAATCACTAACATCACAGAAAGTAAGAGATACTTCTAAGGACAAAATAAACTAAAACCTATGCATGGAAACCTTCCCCTAAGATAAATATGGACTTGTTTCTGGCACTAGGAGACCAAGACTGAGTTTCGCTGCAAGACAGGAGACCAGAAAAAATCCTTAAATGGGACTCATGAGGCTCCAGAGCAATAGTGCCCCTGAGAAGTTTACCCAATTCAAGCCTTTAGGATAATCCTTCCCAAAAGTTAGATTAAAAAAATATGAACTCACAAAGAAAATAAAACCAATAGCAAACCAAAGGCAATAAGCAACTTGATGTGGAAGAAACATCAAGATGTAGATCTTCAAGGACTTCAGTGATTGGAATTATCAGATAAAGTGTACAAGTTAAATGTTTATGGAACTTGCAAAGAAGAAATGGAATATAAATTGAGAAAACAATAAGTAATCATTAAAAACTTTCAGTTATTCTTAAAAAAGAAAGAAAAAGAACTTTTAAAATGTAATTATTGAAATTAAAAAGTTAAAAAAAATCCAAAATGATAGAGGTTATATGATGAAAATGAATAGCTCCTTTTTTCTCTTTCCTCACCTAATTGCTAGAAAGAATAGACTGTATCTGTTGATTCCCCACCATTAAAGATGAAGAACTCAGTTCACTTGGTCTGCACTTTCTCTTCTCCCTTTGCTCCATCTGCATATTTCTGATAGTCGTGATTTTCCTTTTAGGTCTTATTAAATTTAAAGATTCATTTACCATCTTAGTCTTTATCATCTGCCAATGTTAGACAGCACTGCTTGCATTTTCAGAATGTAAACTTAGGGAATTAGTGCCCTTATATATTCCTTCATCTTTCCATGTTCTCTCCAATTCTCAATTGCCTATTACTACATCTTTGTATTTTTGTTGTCAAGAGTATTATTACTCACCTTCTGTTCCATTACTGTATATCAGTCTTCCTTGCTATGCTTATAGGTGGTATCTAAAAACAGAAACCATAGCCAACATATATAAAATCAAAATTATGTAAATATACACCATCAAACAAAAGTGAAATTTAATCTTTTAAAAGAAGACGGTGTGCTCCTACTTTACAAAACCTGTGTTGCTCAGAAAGAAACATAGCTAACAGACATGGTGGAGGTTGGAAGAGGGAGAGTGGGAGAGTACATATAATGCATTATAATTACTGTATTTCATCCATTTGAAGATGAACTGTTTGTTTTTAACATTTGAACACTTCTAAGTTTGGGATGCACCTTATAATTATTGTTGGCCAGGCAGTGGTCAGTGATCTAGTAGTAATTGCCTACTTATATGAAAACTTGATCACAGTTCCTCATAATATCATCATTTCAATTGAATGATTCACAGTGTTGGTACTACACACATTGCGTTTAATTGCTATTTAAAATATCATCAGGGAGAGTACATTATGATTCAGCAATAATACAGAGTTATTGTGTACGTAGAAAGATGGGAAACAGCAGTGGATATGTGCTAAAATGTGTATATAAATAAAACTTGAAAAATTAATACAATAAGTATAAAATAAAAATTCTAAATAATAAGAAAGCATGTGGCATAGTTTAATAGGAAATTTTCTTAGTGGTTATAAGCTAGTGGTACATCTAATAATCATTTAATTGATGGCTTTTTAAAGTCAGTGAAATATGATATTAAAATGTGTATGATCTTTCAGTAAAGTCTTTCACTAAGATCGTCAGCTTCCTTAATGTAGTATTTGTTGTAGGGAATCACTTTCTTCTTGATGTTTATGTAGAACCTTTTAACAGTCTGATCTCATTTGGTTTTCAGGCCTCTATGGTAGAAGCAGCAGCTGTGTCACCCCTCCAGTCCTCATGTACATTACCCCTTTCTAAAGGAACAGTGGTTTTTGACTGAACACATTTCCAATCTCCCTTACAGCTATGACAACGTGAGTAGGTTCTGCCCATGTGATGCAAGCAGAAGTTATATATGCAATTTCTGGCTCGGACATCTAGAATAAAAATAACTTCCTCCACTTCTCTATCCTTACATTCTTCTTGCTCTCCCTCCTCCCTGAGGTTGGAGTGTGGATATGGTGGGGAGCCATCTTTGACAATAAATCCAAGGACAAAAAAAACAAGGATGCAAAATAAGAAGAAAAAAAAAATCCCTAATGCCCCTGAGTCATCCTACTAGCATTGGACTATCTTTGCTTATCCATATATGAGAAAACATAATTTTTTATTTTGTTTAAGTCCACATATTTTAAAGACAATAAGATCGCTATGTTAACATGAGGTCGCTTCACAAAAGTTTGGAGGATTCACCTTAAAGAACAGATGAGATATACCAAAGTCTAACTTCACCTTTTGAATAACTTTTTCTGGAGAGAGTTACTGAGAATTAATCCAAAAATTAAATTACCTGGTAAATATTATTAAACTCTAATTTTGCATATTAGGAAATATGAAAATCATAATTCCATGTGTGAATATAGAGACCCAAGAATCACAGGGTGTGGGAAAAGCAGAAAGGTACCTGTATTAGTTAAGGTAAATGCTAGATACTGCAGTAGATTCACCCTGAAAGCTCAGAGACTTAATAATTGTTTAATTCCTTGCTCATGTCAAAATACAATGTATGCCAGGGGGCTGAGGACTCATGTCTTCTAAGTCCTGCCAGTCATTTCTATTCAGTAGGGGAAAGGAAAAAGGAGTGAGGATCACACATGAGAAGTTCTAGTGGAAACGTCACTCATCATTTCTGCTCATATTACCTTGATCAGAACTCAGAAACGTGGTGTTAGCAGTCAGAGCCCCATCAGATAGAAAGAAACTACTTTAAGGATCTAAAATAAATAATTTGTTACAAGAAATTTAATGCAGAAAATGACACAGATGATAACAAAGCTGAGTAGCCAAACAAGGGACACTAAACTAGCCTCAGGGATTAACAATAACAGGAAACTGTTAGCCCCTCTCATTGGAGGAGGCAGTGTTATCAGAATCTACATCATGTTGCTTTTGGGAAGCTGAAATCACGGTGGCACTGTCTGATGGGAGCTGGAGCCATGAAAGTCTTTCCCTTCCTCCTACGCCCTGATATTCCTCCAGTACTTCTCATTTGCCAAATCCAGCGTCAAGCTACTACTGCAAGCCTGGGAAAGACAGGCTGCAGGGGTCAGTGCCCTGAAATGCAGAGCTGATAAGGGAAAGGGCTGAAGGATCTGGGAGAAAATAGGTCACAGATGGACAGGATGACCCAGCCTTACTACAGGGAGGCTAGAGAATATTGTCCCTGTGCCCAGAGGAGAATACTGATGTTGATGAGCCAGGAAAACCCAAATTAAAGGGAGAGGTTGAGGACTTCTAAAGTCAGTTGATGAATCCTTAATAAAAGGTACCAAATCACTGTTGATAGTTTTTATAAATCAGCTTCTTAATATATGACTTAGTCTGCCAAAATTAGCAGAGTTTAAAGTCTCATACATTTTAAATAAATTTGATTTTTAGTGTATTTGTTATAAACTTAACTATTTTGCAGAAAATACCGGGCTATCAAAAATAAAAAAGGTATATTTGATTTGAATTAATTGTGCTAAGAATTCAATTTGTAGTGAGTGCAGTAAGAGAAGTCTAGAAATATTCATTTCTCTAATTTTAGTATATTACAGTGTCTTAAATTTTGGATTCTATAGCTAAAATCTTATTGGTTGTTTATTTTCAGCTAACAAAAGCTTTTGTTAATATTTGTTAGAGAACACAAGAAGGGAATGTCTTCAGTCTCTTGCCTGGATGTTCAATGCAACAATTTTTTAAAGTATATAAATGGCAGATATATTCTTCCCTTCTCTGACTATTGCTTTCTCTGACTCTATATCACTCTCATTTGACTTTTCCACCTTATCTACACAACTACTGCATTTTTATTTAACAATTATTGGTATCAATAACTGGTCTGCAACAAGGGATTGTTTCTAGTTGAGAAGACCAGAGGACTCTTACAATCTAGTAAATTGGTCACCTTGGAGAAAAAAGAATTTGGGTTTCAAAATAACAAGGAATTAGATTAGAGATGATTACACAAATAAGAATTTTTGTTCTAAAAGTTGAGTTTCCTATATTAGCAATATACATTAACATGGTGAATTTGAGGTGGACATATTAGAAGGTCTACTCCAAGGAAGAAATAGTGCTTAAGAAGTAATTATTAAAAAAACAGAATTCTTTGATGTCATAAACAAGGATATTTGTTTTGACTTGACTACAGCTGTTTGAAATCTCAGTTTTATGTGTCATTTTAGGAAACTTGCATGTCTTTTTCCAGTTTGCTAGAGGTAGGCAAGTTTAAACACTTTGAAAATAATAATGTATCCCTGTGCACTTTCAGCCTGTTTCACCAAATGCACTAAAAAAGCATAGCAAATAGTAATTCATTTTAACTCACATGGTCTCTGTTTCATTTGAAGCTAGAAGATGCCATGATGGTTTTAGTACTGCACTTCTGACTCCTTGATTTAAATCATAAATATTACTCTCCTCATTTTATAGCTATAGAATCTGGATCAAGTAAGGTCATACTAATGGAAATTCAGAACAAGGATGGCAAGTAGTTTCATCTCACTATAATGGTAGTGGCTGTCTCAGGTACTGTGGTAAGAAAGATTCTGAGGCCATACCTGGCTCAGAAGGATAGAGCATGGTGATTGATACTGATGTCTTCTGTAAGCATGCAAAGGGAAGAGATGTGTCGTTCCTGTTTCAATAGCTGAGATATCTAAATTTCTGTTCGAAGTGGAAAATAAGATTAAGTTGGAGCAGATTTCCAGTGGGTAGTACTATATAGATAATTTTCAAATTAATCAAGAAATTATTTATTGAATGTGAAGACAACAGAGTTCTTTCCACTTGCCAGCTGGGTATAAAGGCTTTTCCTTCTTCCCCTACTGCTTCACAAATGACTCTTCCAAAGATTAACCATAGGTGAGAAGGGATAATTTACCAGCCATGAGGGAGTGCTGTTCAGTCACAAGTGCATGAGTGTCTGTATGTATGTTGACAGGGCCAATAAAGAATGTATTGGATTGCTACTCTGTGTGTTTTCTCCTTTTGTTTTCTAAGAAATCAACAGAAATTGATACTCAAAGAAGAATTCTGTTTGCATGTTTTGCAAAGAGTCATTATATAAAATATATGATGAAAAAGGAAATGGACAGGGCTTCCCCGGTGGCGCAGTGGTTGAGAGTCCACCTGCCGATGCAGGGGATACGGGTTCGTGCCCCGGTCCGGGAAGATCCCACATGCCGCGGAGCAACTAAGTCCGTGAGCCATGGCCGCTGAGCCTGCGCGTCCGGAGCCTGTGCTCCGCAACGGGAGAGGCCACAACAGTGAGAGGCCCGCGTACCGCAAAAAAAGAAAAAAAAAAAAAAAAAGAAAGGAAATGGACATAATGGAAAAAGTGGAAGTTAAAAATTTGAATGCTGGCAAGTATGTGGTTTTAAAACTTTCAGAGAGCTGAAATTACCTTTTACCCCACTGTTTTAGTGTGGGGCTGATAACTTCCTAATTTTAGGATAAATGCCCTTTCTAAGTATTTATTGAATAAATAATGTGTTTCAGCCACTAGGAATGATAGAACATTCACTAATTCTATATGTTTGCTGAGCCTATTTTTTATTTTATTGTAGTACTGGAGATAAGAATGTGAAAACAGTTGGGGTGTAAGCAAACAGCAATCAAAGACAGTTTTAGGATATTCTAATTGAAAGCCTTTTATTCAGTGGTCATTTTACTTTCTCTTTCTTCTACAAGAATTATAGTTACCCACTAATAATAGTAATCTTTCCAGAGGAACAATTTTTTATTTATTTATTTTTCTTTTTTCTATTGTTGTATAATTATTGTACAATCAAATGCACATATCTTGTTTGGCTCGACTATTTTGACAATTGGGTTCACCACTGTAACCACCACTCTAAGTATAGAACATTTTCATCACTTATAGAAAATTTCCAAATGCATTTTCCCAGTCAACTCTATTCCCATCCTCCTTTTCCTGGTCAGTCATTTTCTGATGTCATTACCTATAGTTAGTTTTGCCTTCTGGCATTTCTTATAAATGCAGATATTCAATGTGTACTCTTTTGTGTCTGGCTTCTTTTGCCCAATATGATTTTAAGATTCATCCATGTTGTTATATGTATCAGTAGTACATTATTTTTTATTTCTGAGTAGTATTTCATTATGACTACACCAGTGTTTGTTTAATCATTTTCCTGTTGGTTTGTTTCCAGTTTGGGGCCATTTATGCGCGAGGTGGCTATCATAATTCTTACAGAAATATTTTGGTGGTCATATATTTTTATTTCTCTTAGCTAATACTTCAGGAGTGAAATTTCTGGATCATAGGGTATATATATATTATAAAAAGTGCAAAACAGTTCCCCAAAATGATGGTATCATTTTATGTACCCATTAACAAAGAATGAGAGTTCCAGTTTCTCCCCATATTTGACAACATTTAATGATGTTGTTTTTCTGTTTGTTTTGTTCTGTTTTTAATTTAGCCATTGTGAAAGCTGTAAAATGGCATTCGGTTGTGGTTTGGAGTGCTTTTACATGTACTTATTGGCCACGTATTTAACTCATTTTTAAAATACCTGTTCAAGCCTTTTCTCCATTTAAGAAAACTGGGTTTCTCATCTGTTTATTGACTTTCCTTTTCTCATTCCGTTGACCTGGCACCTTGATGGAACATCATTTTATTCTATATTTGTAGGTCTATGTCTCGACTCTCTATTCTGTTCCATTGATCTGTTTGTTCTTATGCTAATAAAACATCCACACTCTTTAGATTATTGCAGTTCATTAGTGAGTCTTGAAGTCAGGTAGTGTAAGTTCTCCAAATTTGTGTCTTTTTCCCAAGATGGTTGTGACTATATTTAGAGTCATTGCATTTCCACATATATTTTTAGAATCAGCTTGTCAATTTTTGTTGTTGTTGTTGTTGTTGTACTCGGGCCTCTCACTGTTGCGGCCTCTCCCGTTGCGGAGCACAGGCTCCGGACGTGCAGGCTCAGTGGCCATGGCTCACGGGCCCAGCCGCTCCACGGCATGTGGGATCTTCCCGGACCAGGGCATGAACCCGTGTCCCCTGCATCGGCAGGCGGACTCTCAACCACTGCGCCACCAGGGAAGCCCTCAGCTTGTCAATTTTTAAACCAAATCCTGCTATAATCATGATATGAGATCTTGTTGAATTGATAGATCAATTTGGGGAGAATTGCTATCTTAAAAAATTGTCTTACAGTGCACAAACATGGCATATCTTTCCATTTATTTAGGTGTTCTTTACTTTCTTTTAGCAAAGCTTTGCAGTTTTATCCTAGATGTTTTACACACCTTTTATTAAATTGATTCCCAGATTATTTAATGTTTATTGATGCTATTAAAATTGAATTTTCTAAATTAAATTAAATCCATTTTCTTTGCTAGCATTAAAAAAAATAGACCTTTGCATATTGACCTTGTAACCTGCAACTTTGCTTAATTCATTTATTAGTTCTAGTAGATTTTATTTTTGTAGATTCCATATAGTTTTCTATGTACATAATCATATCATCTACAAGTAATAAGTTTTCTAATCTTTGTGCCTTTTATTTTTTTTCTTGCCTAATTATTGACTAGGTACTCTAGTCATTGTTTACTAGAAGTGTTGAAAGTGGATATCTTTGCCTTATTCCCAAACTTAGGAGAAAAATATACAATATTTAATCATTAATTATGATGGTAACTAGATTTTTTTAAAGAGATGTACTTTACTGACTTGAGGAAGTTTTCTTCCATTCTAGTTCATTGAAAGTTTTTTCATCAAGATGTGGAAAATTTGGTCAAATACTTTTTATGTACCTACTGAAATGATCATTTTACCATTATGGAATTTATCTATTTTAGTCTTACTCTTTTTCGTGAAATCTATTTACATTAATATAGTCACTTCAACTTTCTCATGCTTAGTATTAGCATAGTATATTTTCCCACCCTTTCACTTTTAACCTACTTGTGTCTTTGTTTTCAAGGTGTGTTTCTTTTAAACATCATAGAGTTTGGTTTTGAATTTTTTATCTAGCCTGACACTCTGTTTATAGTTAGTTGACTACAATTAATGTAATTATTGGTGAGTTAAATATATCATCTTAATTTTGTTTTCTGTTTCCTGTTTACTGCCTTATTTTGGGTACATTGTATATTTTTTAGTATTCCATTTTATCTCATGCATTTATTTTTAGCTGTATATAAGTCTTTGTATTATTTTACATGTTTTCTCTAGACATTACACTAGGTATCACTAAGTTGGCACACTTTGCTATAGCACACATTATAAGTGATATTGTATTGCTTCATTTACCTTACATCAATAAAATTTCCTTTACCCTCCTTCTACCCTTTGTACTCTTTTTGCTTTATATTGTGATTTATTCCACAGCCCCATGATACATTGTTTTAATTTGTGTTTTATGCAGCCCATATTCTTTTAAATAAATTCAGAAATAAATATAAACTATATGTATTTATATTTTTATAAATTTTACATTTATATGTATATAAATTTAAAACACTTTTTATTTTCACAAACATACTTACTTTCTTTTATGCTCTTCATTTTCCCCTGTGTTTCAGAATTCTATCTGGTATCACACTTATACTAGAACGGGACTGCTGCACTACGGTCAGCTTTTGTCTGCCTGTGAATATGTTTATTTTGCCTTCAATTTTGATGGATATTTTAGCTGTATATCTAATTCTGAGTTCACAGTACTGCCCCCCTCCCCCCAGCACCTTATAGATATTATTTCCTTTTCTTCTAGCTGCCATTGTTTGTGCTGAGAAGTCAACTATTATTCATATTATTATTCTACTCTGCATAATGTGTCTGTGATACTGCGATTTGTAATAAGAAATATGTATTTGGTCTTCATCGTCATTCCTGGCATAGAGCTCCTAAAACTAAAACCCTTGGAATTTCCTAAGTGATAAGAACAAGAGTGATTAAGGTATCTTTTGTTATTCCTAACAAGCCTCTTTCAACCTGAGTTTATGCTAATGAGGTGACCTTTGGAAAGCCCCTGAGGATGGGGAGTTGTTGCTAGGAGGAACCAACCATGTGATTAGAGGGTTGGAACTTTCAGCTCCACTCCTGACCTCCAGGGAGAGGAGAGAGGTTTGAGAGTGACTTAATCACCAGCAGCCAATGATTTGATCAATTACGCTTGTGTAATGAAGCTTCCATAAAAACCCAAAGGAAAGGGTTTGGAGAATTTCCAGGTTGGTTAACACATGGCAGTGTTGGGAGGGTGATGTGCCCAGAGATTTGGAAGCTCCATACCCTTTCCCCCATACCTTGCCCTATACATCTCTTCCATCTGGCTGTTCCTGAGTTATGTCCTTTTATAATAAACTGATAATCTAGTAAGTTTTGAGAATGTGAAATTTATGACCAGTTGGTCAAAAGTGTAAGGTCGGATCTTAACAAATGGCACCGCGAAACAGAGGAAAGCTTCAAGTGAGCTTTATTAGGGAGCGCTCCCGGGCTAAGAGAGAGGGGTTCACTGGTCTGAGAGAAAGGGGCCAGAGAAGTCGCACCCGGGCGAGGGTTGGGCAAGATTTTATAGGGGAAGAAGGGAAAGGGGTGTGATGAATCTGGGAGGGCGCAGAGTATTCCTTATTTGGTGGTCTTTTTGGGTATCCTGGGGAACCGTTAGTCCCGCCCCTCGAAAGGCGGGAAGGCTGGGCCGGGTTCAAAGTCCCCAGGTCAGTTCCTGGAACTGGGTGGTCCGGAAAGTCTCCAGGGCAGTTTCTGGAACTGGGTGGTCCGGAGAATTTCGGTCTGATGCAACCTGTGAATCTGATTGTGTTTCCCTGCCTGGGGCCAGTTGGCCTTACAAAAAGCAGAGGTGATTACCTGGATTTCAGATTGATGTCTGAAGTGGAGGTGAGGGTTCAGTCTTGCAGGACTGAGACCTTAACCTGTGGGATCTGATGATAACCCCAGGTGGACAGTGTCAGAACTGAAGGAAATTGTAGGACATCCAGCTCATGTCACAGAATTGCTTGGTGTGGGAAACACCTCCCCCATTTGGTCCCCAGAAGTGTTCTGGAAGTATAGTATGAGATGAGAGGAGAAACTCAGGGGCATATTTTGCCTTTAAGGTGTCCTTCTTCTCTAGATGCTTTAAGACATGCCCTTCGTCTATGGTTTCCAAAGACAAACTTGATTATGATGTGCCTCGAGTTTTATTTCGGTTTTTGGTATGTATCTTGCTTATAATTCACCGAGTCCGTTGAATGCATAGTTTGATTTTTTTTCATCAGTTTTGAAAAATTAACAGCCATTATCTCTTCGAGTAGTTTGCCTTATTCTTTCTTTCATCTTTTTTGGGCAGCCTAATTACATATGTATTACACTGTTTGATACTATCCCTCATATTTTAGATATTCTGTTCGTTTTAATTCCTATTTTAATTCCTATTTTTACTTTATTTTTTTCTCTTTGTTTCTGTTAGGAAGCTTTTTATTGATCTGCTTTCAGTACTGATACTGCCCTCTGCTGTGTCCAGTCTATTAAGTCCATTTTTTACCACAATTTTGACATATAACATTTCTATTTAGATCTCTTATGTCTTTGCTGAAACTTAACATTTCTTCATGCTTATTTATCCACCATTTTAACTACTTTTTAAAAAATCATGGTCATTTTAAATTCCTGGTTTGATAACTCTAACATTTGAGCTCTCTCTAGATCTACTTCTATTCACTATTTCCTCTCTTGTCCATTGGTCATATATTTTGCTTTTTTTGTTGTCTTATAACCTTTCATTTTTTGCCACGTATTTGTATAAAAGAAAGAAGGAACTGAAGTAAATAATATTTGCTTTTAGAAAGGAGCACTTTTAAATTAGGCCACTAGAGCAAGGACTGAGTCTATATGATCTAGTTAAGCTGGGTTTGACTTATTTCAACATTAGCTTATTTTTGTTTCCCACTGTCTTCAAACGTTTTGAGGACTGGAATCAGGACTTTTCCTTCTGCTAGGCTTGAGATCAGAGCACTGCCAAGACTCCAGAGGTCTGCATGTGCTTCAAAGCTGAGCTGTAAGCTTTTAGAACTGTGGAATATCTCCCCCGCATAGGGAGATTTGTACTCAGTTGAGCCCTTGTACATGTCGGTGGGGCTGTTTCTTAGCTCTCATTCTTTGACACCACTCCCCACTGCTTTTAGTGTATTACTCCTTACACTTGAGCAAGAATTGGCGGGTAGGTGCAGATTTGGTCTGTGGGTGGAGTTCTAATTCCAATCTGCAGTGCCAGCTCACAAGTGACTGTTAACACTTTAAATCTGTGTCTAATGTCTACTTATGCCCCTCCCACACTCCACCCCATGTCATTCTTCCTCAGCACCTTTGTTCTTTTCTCTTCTATGAAGAACTTGGCACTTTCTGGACATTAGTTCATTGAAGTTTCATTGTGTCCTCAACTCTTCAATGAGTTTTAAAAACTATGATTTTTGTAGCTTATCTGGCTTTTTGTTGTTATTGTTAGAGTGGGAGTAATAGTCTCTTGTGACTTTCTTATCTGATTGGAAAAGAAACTTCATTTACATTATTATTGTCATCATTATAATTATTATTATTAATTTGAAATGCCCTCATTATGCATGGGATCTCTAGTATAGTTGCAAGTGACACATATAACAGAGGAATCAAACAACTACAACGCCCCCTATTCTCACTAGAAAATGCTTGTAAGAAAGTAGATGTTTTTGTTCTCTTCTGAGTTTAGCAAACTGAATTTTGTAGTACTTAAAACATGAGGGAATTTTGGAGCAGGGCATCTTAATGACTCATGCTCTCCTTCTGGTTTCTTGAAATTCAAATTTGGAAACATTTAGCAGAAATATTTTGGTGCTCTGAACTGGTGATGGTGTATATAGGACCCTAATTGTCACTGACTCATTTCACAAAAGATCTTTTTCCCTGCATTCTATTTCCTACTTCTCTAACTTCCAAGAAATATTTTTGATAATTAAGGAAGACCGACCTGTACTTTCATGTGTTGCTCTTCTTTTACTTTACAAATTAAGACATCCTCCATATCCATGCTACAGTTTTTTCGGATGTTGCGTGATGTGATTATGCTATTAATGTTTTTACTTTCAAACTTCATATATTTACTTATTTTAGTCTGTCCTTGTACATCAGTGCCTTTATCTATTTAATTACTTTCATTCTTACTTGAATACAATCCATGGTGTTTATATAAAATTTCTGGTATACTTATCCAAACATAGTCATGTACACGTGTATGTGTGTGTGTATATATATATATTACATGTATGTGTATATATTAGGTGTGTATATATGTATTACATATATGTGTATTCATATATAACAAATATTAATAAACATGCACACATTTTAACAGAATTTCTGTATCAGCATAAAGCTTTTCATATTACATTAGTACCATCTATACTCTGAAATAGAATAGACAGTTTTGTAACTTGTTTCTCCCACTCACTATCCATATATTCTTAAATATATGGATATAGCCCATTTTTCCTTCTGTTGTGAGAATTGTCATATTTAAAACTTCAGTAGCTTATCCTAGCAATTTGATCATGCACCTTGCCCTGATGGAATTCTGCCTGGACAAGGATTAAGTAGCAATTTGACACATATTTGTTTTCCTTTGGTGAATATAAATCTCCCATTCTTGGAATGGAGAATAGGTACCTTTTTAAATTTATTTTTTAAACACTGGTTTGCAAAATCTTCAGAGTAATTCCCATTCCTAAAATCTCTTTTATTGGTTTTGTATTGATGAGTTTTCTTGGTATAGTGGAAAGTAAAATTGCATAGAAGCAATGATGAACAGCTTTCTTTACTTTTTTATATTATGAGTTTATTTTAGTCTGAATGTCCAGTGTTGGATGGGACCCAGTGGACACTACTCCACAGATGATTTACTTTTCTGGGCTAGGGAAGTACAGATGGGGTTTGAAATATTGCATACCATTGTCAAACAAATTGGACAAAAGTAAATCATATATGGAGTTCCTGATTAGGTTAACTTGAAACAACATTGAGGGACTTGCTGGCTTCTTCAACAAATGCTCCTCTAACATTGAAAATAACCTATGACCCCTAAACTTGACCTGGACAAAAGGGTCTCCTCCCTTGGGTCAGCAAGTTAGGTATTCCTTTATAGCACAAACATACACAAAAATACAAAATACAGACAAAAAACAACCTTTAAAAAAAGGATACCTCTGTCACTTGAGATCTGGCACTCAGCACTGGTATAACATGGCCTATAGTCCTAAGCATCTATTCTTGTGGCCAGCTCCATTCAGGCACCAGGGAAAAGCGTCTCCATGTCTTTAGTTTTTTTTTTCCTAGAAATCACAGGAGATGGCCTCCACATGTAGTGAAGGTTTGGGGATTATGCCTTCATGAACATTGAAAATTGACAATGTTTTATAGTACAGGAAGGATTTGAGAGGCAGAAATGCTTCATTGGCAGAAAAGACATGTTAATTAACTTGTCAGATGCTTCCTTCCAGATAGCATGACTGCAATAGATTTTGCAGTATAATGAAATATTGTTTCTCAGTAGTGATGAGAGTCCTTTATTTTGCTTAGTTTCCTGTTCTAATTCATGGTTCTGGATGTACTAATGACATAGCATGAAATTTACAACAGTTGCATATGATGACTGAGAAATTTTTACAATAAAAAATCATTGGTATTTACTCACCTTGTGTGTGTATGTAGATCTAGAGGTAATTTAGGTGAAGTGTGACACTAGTTTTTTACATTAACAACAAGACGGGCATTGATTGCAAGAATTGAGAATAGTTGTGGTCTTATCAAAAAGTAATGGCTTAATTAAAATTTTCAAAAATTAAGCACAAATATCAGATTTTAAGTAATGGATTTAAATTTTAATATTATTAATTTTATGATTTTAATAGTTGACAATATTTTATAAGAAAATAAGACAAAATAATTTGAATTAAAAAATTTGATAGCATTTAATGAAGTATATTCAAATTTAATAAACTTTTGAAAATATCTATCAATACAGCACAAGTTATACTAAATCATGATCAGAATGATAAAAATCAGTGTTTCTGTTGAAATCAAGAAAAATAAAATATAATAAATAAGTTATGAATTACATATATCTGTATTTCATTACACGTCCAAACATTACCAGCTGACCAAGGAACACCCAGACATTTGCAGTAATAATAATCTTTTGATATTTTTTAAACTTTCAATTGTATAAGAACCATAGCTGTATGCATATTTTTCAAGTTTTTTATTATGTAAAGGTATATTTGTCAATGTAGACGAATAAAAATAATGTATCTAGTAATTCATTTGCTTGACATATAGTTTTAAAATTATTATTTAGTGGTTAAATATTTAGTATAAAATTTTAAGTATTTAATTATGATATATGGATCTCATTTGGCCTTTGATTCTGCATTTGTTAAGCATAGAACTGTACTTAATTAAAAAAAATGTAAACCAGTTATTATATATTAAAAGTTATCATTGATTTCCTTAGGTATGATAATACCATTATACAGTTAAATGTCTATGTTTTGTAGATACTCTTACAGAATTATTTAAAAGTTGAAGTGATAAAACATCAGAAATTTGCTTTTAAGTATGACCCCCAAAATCATTGTAAGTTCCCTTGGTTTTTATTATCTTAATGGAACTCTATTTGAAAAGAAAACGAGTAGGCAGATGTTCCATTTGTAAGTTAGAGTTTAGTGAAAAAATGTCTCTTATTCCATTTGATCAAGAACTTTATTTTCATTTACCTCAAAGTATATTTTAAAAGTCTTAAAAAAGTCCTGATGGCATTAGAGTTCAGGGGCTAAAACTGTGTGTTTTAAAGTGAGTCCGACCTGGGTTTCAAGTCTACATTTTTAGTAGCTTTTTGACTTGTGGGTAAGTTGTTTATCTATCCTAAATCTCAATTTTCTCATTTGAGAAATGACAGTAATACTACTTATACTATTGTCATAGCACCATAGTGAGAATTAAACAAAATAATATATTCTGCTTAACACAGTGCTTGATACAGAACAAGCACTCAAGATGATAGGTACTTAGTAGCATTAGTCTTCATGAGTTTGGGGTTATAAAAAGACTAGATAGGAAAGTGGTTGTTCTCCTTTGTTTATGGAAATAGATTATTGGCAATGTTTATAGAGCATTTATGTTTTTCTGGGCATTCAGTTAATTGGACCTTTAGCTAAAAGTGTATCTTTTCTTTCCATCTAGCATAAGTTTCTGAAAGGAAAGTGAGCGTTTCTGGTTTGGACATGGTGAAGCTCAGAAATTCTGAGGTTGTCATACTGGATGTTTGTACTTGAGCAGACATCATTGCCTGGTTGAAGTGGGATTGTTGGTAGTGGGAGAAGAGGGCTGAGGTTGGATGGGAAGAGAAAGAAAAGAGGAAGAGAGAAGAACAAGAGAAGGATTTAAAGAACTAAAGAAAGAAATATTGGTGCCTGTCACTTAAAAATGGCAGACAATAGGAGAAAATGTTCTAATTTTCAGAGTAATAGAAGTCTTCAGACTACATAATGTGAGTCATTTTTAGTATTAAAGATGAGTATATATACAATAGAAATATATATATAGTACATATTTTGTATATATTCACACATATGTATATATGAAAGATGAAAGACAGAATTAGAAAACAGGTATAAAAATTAACAGCCATGCCTTTGCTGCCTATCATCTGAAATCAAAGAGGCTGGGAGTTTTCCTTAGGCTACCACTTAGAGCCAGATATTGTAGATTTTATATATATATATATATATATATATATATATATATATATATATATATATAATATATATATATAATATATATATATGTAATATATATATTGATATTTAAGGAGCCAATTGACATGCTAATTGATAAGTCAGTAGCTCATATGAGTTTTCTGTGGTATGACATAATATTAATGGAACAAAAAGTGCTCCAAATACTCTTAGAAAAATTACACTGCATTAAGTTGCTCATTTTGGACATCTCCTGGGTGAGAGTCATAGACTTCCTGCATATATCCTCCTCAGCTAAAGTTAGGGGCTCCAGAGCTCTGGGATGACTAGAATAAAATTCAAATAGCTTCAGGATAATTTAAAATTTTAATATTATGTGAGCTGTTTCCTCTTGATCTTTCTGACCTAAAATCTTAGAGTTATTTTCAGCACCGTTCTCTCAACCTCACGTTCCAATATTTATAACACCCTTGCATTACACCCATTTCTCCTCTGCAGTTACTCAAGAAAACAGTAACTTATTTATTCTCATGCTGACAGTCTTTTCCAGTTCCAGATTCCATATAACATAGGAGAAGCAGGAAATGCTACTAAGGCATAAATGCCTGTGAGAGAGAGTGAATTCTGTTGCAAGGTTCTGTTGTATAGTCTTTGAGGGTAAGGGTTCCAGAGACAGGGTTGAAATCTTGTTTAAAGCTAACCTTCTACAGCGGGTTTACAAATCAACAAATAGAAGAGGATGAGTCTTAAGCACGTCATCAGTAGCTCTTCCCTAGGGAAACAGGAGCTGCAAAGAGGCAATTCCCATAGTATGTATATGGAGAAATATATCAGGGGAGCTAAAGAATTACTCCTGAGACCCATTACATTGGAGCATGGTGGCATCTGTCCCAGTGATCTGTAGCTTATGTGCTATGCATGTATTTTTGCTTTGGATGATCATTAGCTATGTGTACTGCAAGTGCATCTCCATGCTAGAGGAAAAGGGGAAAGGAAACCTTTGGCGAATGCTCTTTTATTGAAAGGGTGAATTGTTCTTAGGCAGGTTGGAAGAAGTAAGCCAGCTAGGCATGGGAACAGAGGAAATCAATGATAGGACATTTGTGAATAGAAGTTTGTGACTCAAAGTAAATAGTGGAGAAGAAAACCGTAGCAACAATAAAATGCACAAACAGAAAACCTATCCACCATGGAAATTTTAGCCAAGTTAAGAGGATTCCTTGTTGGAGTGTGTGGGAACTGTTTGAAGAAACACAGGATATTGAACAGTGGGGACTGTTTGATACACAGGAGAATCATGGGCTCCACCAAATGGGAAGAACCTTGCTAATAAGCCGGGAGGAAAAGACTTAACATGACAACCCTCCTGTGAGGGGTTAAGAGGCAGCTGCAGGTGGGCTTGCCATGGCTGTGAAGAAAGCTTTTCATTCAGTGCCCAGCACGGGGAAAACCAGAATAAATGGGACACAGTTGCTCCCTTCATTGCATCAGTTCTCATAAATGCCCCCACTCCAAGCAGGCACATAAAAACTCGAATCGGATACCACCAGAATTCTAGCTCATAGAATTTCTCCAGTTTCACCTTTCCTTCATATACACTTTAAATTTTTTCATTCATCAGATCATGCTTCATCAATTCTTGATTCATCAATTCCTGACATACTTAGATTAAGATATTGGTCTCCACCATTTAACTTTATCATGTTTGGATTAGGTCACCCTGCTTCAGACAGTAGACTGTGTACCCATGTAAGGTGTTACTTCTGGTAATTGCTCCTTAGTTCTCTAGCTGCCAGCATGGGCACAAGGTCCTGAAATTCTGGGCAGAGCCCTGTTCCCTGGGACACTGCAGCCTTGATCCATGGTTCCATTCAGCTTGCTGGCATCTGACTTCGAGGTGATAGAAGTAAAAACAAAAACCATAAGGAAGTGCTATTACAGAGGTACAAACTAAGTGCTGTGGGAACTAGTGGATGGAGCAGACAACTAGGTTTATTTTTATTAAGGCCTCTGAAAAATATCTCACTATATCCAGTGGGAAAGATGGGGAAAAAGTAGGTGAGTAGTTTAAGTACTTTTCCATCTCGTTGGACAGCTATCCCCAAAGTAACTAATAATGTTAATCAACTAAGCAAATGTTGGAATGAAATCCTGAATCGCAGCACTTAATACCAAGCAGAGGAAAACAGAAACAAGTGGTGACAAGGACTAGTACCTAGGAAGACAACAGCAATGGCAGCTACCACTTACCTGATAGTTGAACTGTACTGGAGCTTTGCAAGTATCACAGTTAATCCTCTCAAGACTCTTATGAGCTGAGCTCGGTCCTTATTTTATAGAGTCGGGAACGGGAGGTAACTTGCCCAGGTTTGCACAGCTAGTACAAAAGAGCCAAGATTTTACCCCAGGTTGGTTCACATAGAAGGCCCCTTTATTTGTGTTAACTCATTTCATTCTCACAGCACAATGAGCTAGATTTTGTCAGCATCTCCCTTTAACAAACAAGGCAACAGAGGTAACTCTAGCTCCAAACTTCGGCTCACCACTAGAACATAATGATAGTTGTAATAATAACATAAACACTTGGTAAAAGCTAATGGTAAAAAGCTTGGTTAGAGTAGAAATTAAGGCTTGAAAAAACACATATGATTTATTATTTTGTGGATCAGAAAAGAGAAGGCCTGGGTTATAGTTCTATTTTATCATTTATTAGCTATGTGCCCTTGGGCCAGTGTGTTAAACTCTCTGTACCTCAGTTTCATTATCTATAAAGTGTGGAAAATAATACCAGCCTCCATACCCCATAAAGCTTTAGAAGGAGAAAATGTGACAACGTATATGAAATTGATTTGAAAGTATGAGTGTTATGCAAATCTATGCTTTTGTTGTTATTTTGAAAAGGCAACTGGTCAAAAAAAATAATCATCTGAAAATGGTGCAATAAAAAGTGTTATTTTATGCTTACATGAATTAAAATAATTCAGACACATGATTTTAAAGATCAGGGAGCTAGAAGTTTGCCTTTGCAATGAAAATGAAAATTAAACACACTTAAAAGCCAAGCCTAATAAGGTAACATATGGGTCTGAAGTGTAGCTGTCCCCTTAATATTCTTAGGGCTTTTTACTCCTTCAATTAAAGACAAGAAAAAATGAGTCTTATAGACAAGACAACCTGTGGGTAGTAGAAGCACAAAAGAACCCCTCACTAGACACAGGTATATATTTTAGGATATATTCTTTTGACTCTTTGATGTGAGTGTAAATCTATTTATTTACAGAATTGCAAACCCACTTACCAACACTATCATCCAGGCACAGTATTTCTAAAAGAAAAATAATTATCAATAAAGTTTCCGCCTTCCACAGGATCAAAGAAAATACAATAAAAGAGAAGTTAATTGAAAACTAATTTAATTCCAGTAGCAGATTAAAAAAAATTATAATTTGAAATAAAATTTGAATTCCAATTGTGTGGTTTCTTTACCTTTTAAAATATGGGGGTCTTCCTCCCAGGGTTAAATAATTATATTCCAAAATTGTTGGGGAGAAAAACCATCAACTATTCTTTTCTCATTTGCTTTCATCTTGGTCCCCACCACAGAGAATGACCATGGCTTAATTTACTTGAGATCATCTTTTGAATGTTTCTGTCTTTAGAGTTTTTAAAATTTATGTCCTTCACTCCTATAAAGTAAAGGAATTTCCAGCATTGGATAGCAGAGAGAAGGTCTGTTGTATTCACAGCTAATACTAAGGGATGAGAAATATATGTAAAATGGATTACGTGTCATCTTCTGAAGCTGTGACCCCTATGGGTCAATCTCAGAGTAATCTCTCTTGCAGAAATGTATAGTCTAAACAAGAATTTTATTGTTTCTTCATTTCTCTAGAAGAATATAAGGAGCCATGTTTCACAGGAAAGCTTATAAAAATTCTAGGTTGTCTCCTATTCTCTAAAACCCCATATCTCTTAGGTATTTACCTCATAGAACTATTACAAGGAATAAGTAAGATTTATTGAACTGATTGTAGGCACCTAATAAACATTAGCTATTTTCAATAGCATCTGAGAGGACCCGTCTCCTCATTCATGACTTTCTGTCCCTTCCATTTCTCTTCATCCCCCATCCCCAAATACAGACTCCCCTCTGAACTCCTCTGGAACCCCTTTGTCCTCACCTTCCACCTTCATTATCACAGCCCACGGTTCCTCTTTTATTCCCACTGTATTTCTCTCCACAGCCTATAAACAAAGTTATAACCTTCTATGTTTTGACCTTTTTTTCCAATTCTGCAATGCTGAAATCAAAAACAAAAAACAAAACAAAACAAAAAACGAATGTGGCAACAGCAGAAATTTCCTTAGAGGGATGAAGAGGACCAAGAACTGAGCAGGCAAAGCCAGGACCCTCTGGCAGACCAAGGGAGAGAAAAGACTGAGAACACTCACACTTCACAGATACACAGGATCAGGGAGTGGAAGTTATTTTTTCCTGGTCTCAGGGATAGGACAGGACACTGACATTTGTGGAATGTGTTCTAAATGGCAGCCACTTAATCCTCCCACAACTCGGTGATGCTGGTATTATTGCCATCATCCTTACAGACAAGGGATTTGTATGACATTAAGTCATGAATCTGGGTTGCAGCTCAAAACCTTGTTTCTAAAGACCCTACTCTCATGAATAAAAGGTGCTGATTCCCCCAGCTGAGGATGAAGCAAAGCATTTGGTGAAGGAAGTTTGATTTGTGAGCTTTCTACCAACAAGCATTCAAAATGTTTTTATTGAGGGGCAGTTAGGCACCAAATATTGGTTTAGGTACTGGAGTGGTTTATAAGACAACAGCAAGTTTACATCCTAATAGTGAGGGCAATGAAGAAAGCCAGGAAGCAAGGAAGGGAAGGTGGAAGGGAGGGAGGAGGGAAGGATAAGAGTTACAGTAGATTCAGATCTACTAGAGATTGGGTGGTTAGAAAACCAACTTGATAAGGAGAAATTTGGATTTTATCCCAAATGTGATGGGACTTTCTTTCTTTCTTTTTCAAAGACACTTAGATTCTCAAAGTAACTTGGTGACGATACTTCCTTCATCATCGGCAATGGACTGGAGATTTATTTTCTGGATGGGTTGGAAAAGAGGGAGTCTGGGTTTATTGACGTTAAGCCAGATAAGGATTTTGGTACTTTACTGAAAATAAAAGAATTCAATAAAAATCTACTCAGTTAAAAATGAAACTGTCCAACTGTCATTCCCTCGGTGGCTATCCATGCTTATATTCTCATTCCACACCGTGCTTTGCCCACTCCCAGAGAGATTAGGAGATTTTCCTTGGATAAACAAAATAGGAAAGTGATAATACTATAGATGCTAATTATAGTGATCCCCCAATGAAATGTCTGAGTTCACACTGTTACCTCAGAGTAAAGCCTGCCACTCCCCAGGCCAACCCATCACTACAGAGACCTCTCACCTATCACGAGAGTCAACAGATGCTACCTAAAGCAAACAAGCAGATAGAAATAAAAGTTTAATCAGATTCTTTAAAATGATATAAACACCAGAGGAAACAGTTAAAATGACTTGAAAAATGCTTGCTTCTGGAAGATGGAAATCCTGGGTAAAAAGAGTTGGGAATGTCATTTATTTAAAGTGTTTATAGAAATATTTGACTTTTAAATTATATATATGTCTCACTTTAATACACATAAAAATTAAATTTAAAGGGTGAACCATTATTAAAATGTGCCCAGATTCCTACAGAAAAGACTATTGGTCAAACAACATTTAAAATCTAAATAAAAATTCACAGAAAGGCTTGATGAGAAGTATAATAGAAAAAAACATGATTCACTAGGTCAGATGAAGGTGATTTTATGTGGCTCTAGTGAGCGTTAAGTTTACATATTCTGATATATGATCTCTATATACAGAAAAATGTCTTTGGATATAGACAGAGGAATACTTTAAACTTATAATCGTACACAAAATATCCCATAACATTATTTTTTGTTCTTTCACAAGAGAAGCATCAGTATGTAATGGTTAGGAGCCCAGAAGAGCCAAACAGCCTGGGTATGAATCCTGTCTTTGCCATGAACTAGCTGTGCCTAATTTCCCAGCTGTAAAATGGGTGTTATAATAATACCTAGCTCATGGCATTGTTATGAAGAGTAAATGACAATATTTGTAAAGTTAAAAGAGTATCTGACCCATAGTAAGCACTAGATGAGATTTTCTTAAATAAAAATCGCAAACATATTTTTTTTGTTACAAACTTTATTAATGCTATAGGCCTATTCCACACATATCTCTGCATGTACCTTTAAATGATAGTTCTAGTGGAATAAAGTTATGAGCAATTAGCCAAAGTAGACAAGAGATGGACACATTTAAGATAGAAAGCTTTGCGCTGAAAGGCAGCGTTTATCACTTTTCAGTGTCAATTTGATTATGGGTTTGTTTTAACCTGTTCTCTAATGGTTAAAGTTAAATAGCATTATGAAGACATTGTAACTAAGAAAGGACTCTGGGAAAGGAAGTTGCTTATGGGATTAAAACTTAATGAAAAGTAGACTTGAACTGGATCCTTAATGGTAACTTTTAAAAGCATTGTTAATCTGTCAGCATGTGGGTAGTATTTGTGTGGACATTTACAGGGTCCAGGCTTTATAGTTTCCATTAAGGGAAAAAAAAAAAAAAAAAAACAAACTCTTCTTCTGTTAAACAACTGAGGGAAATTGCTGTGGTTTCAATCAACAAATATTATTGAGCACATACAAAATTTCTAAGGTATACAAGAAAAATTACACATTGTTCCTGGCCTTGTTAGGGAGGTAAGACATAAACCTGAGTTAAACAATTCAGGAAAAGTTCACCTAATGTCATAAAACCATAGGAGTCTTAACTGAAAAACAAAGACTGATGTAAAAAATAAAAAGTACCTGAAGGTGAAGAAAGGAGGGATAACTGGTGTGGCTGAAGTGGTGTGGAATTCAGTCCTTTATGGAGAAAGTGGAAGTCAGCAGGTTCTTGGAAGATGGATACAATTTGAGTATTCAGAGAAGAAAGGAAATGATATTTGCATTCATGGAAGATAAAATGGGGCAAGGTCTGTCAAGTAACTAGTTTGGTTAAGGAAGTAGAAAGGACTAGAAATAAGGCTTCTAGATCTCTTTTTCAACCAAATAAATGGTCCAGGTGCACTGACGGGTTGAGCCCTGAAGGAAGTACAGGTATGATCTGTGACTTTGAAGCATGGAATAAAGGGGCATCTGAAAAAATAACACCAAGGACAAAAATAAATGAAAAATCAAAGTGGACAGCCCAGAAAACCATGTGTGAGTTAAAGGGACTGCCTTTAATGAGAACAGGATGAAAGGAACAAATTTAGGTGGACACACAATAGACAGATGTTGAGGAATTCTCCAAAAGTTCTCCTCTAGAGAGTCAGGGATGCACGGACATATGGCCTCATCTATGGCTGGTGATGGAGCCGTGAAGGACACCATGCAGGTTCCAATGTAAGTTGGAATGCTAGTTTGGGACCAAGTTGTCAGAAATCATGAGTTTTAGGGCAGGCATGAATTTCACTCTGGAGGCAATAATGATCTCCTGGATCATTAACTAACTGAGATAAGGAAATAATAAATTTAGGAAGACCACGAAGGAGGTTATTCGTGTATCCCAAGTGATAGGTGGTGATAAGACATGAACCAGAAAATTAGAAATGGGAATAGAAAGAATGAAAAAAATATAAGAGACATTGAGGAAGAAGGATTGTTAAGGTTCAATGATTATTTGGCTCCCAAGAGTGAGGTCAAAAAAAAGAAATGAGTCAAACATAATTCTCAGGACTTGAGAATAGGTAACTGGGAGAATCTTCTGGGGGAGCTGCTGAAGGAAGAGGAAGGTGAAGATTACATTGCTTTCAGTTGGCTGGCATTGAAAATAAATTGTAAAAGTAAAATCATTTACTGAATTTAATTAATGAGGAATTCATAGCCAACTATTGGGCTATGCTATTTTAAAAAGGTAAAAATTCTTAGGCTTTGCTATTTTAAAAAGGTAAAAATTCTATATCTATTAATACCGGTTGATTCATAATTAATCTTGATTAGCCTATGGGTTTCATGCTATTTTTCTTGCAAGCTGATAGACAATATTTGTATTTGACTCAGCATTAATTAGTTAAATTTAACTCTAGTGGTTTTGATTTGGTTTCTTGGGGATAGATGTTATTTCACCTTTTGCCGTATTCTTAGAACTAGCTATTAGGATGAAAATTATATCATTGAGGCCAAAGTTCACTCCACCATTGAAATTTCTTCAAGTTACAGGCCAGTCATGGTCCAACACAGCTTTGAAAATTTTATAGAGTTGGAAGAAGAGACACTAGGAAAGGATACATCAAGGCAGTGACCAATGAGGTAAGAGATAGGGGAAGAACAAATATTTTAAGACTTGAGAACGATGGTTCTGAAACTTTAATGTGCATATTAAGGAGGAGGGTTCTGAAACTTTAATGTGCATATAAGGAGGAGGGATTTTGTTAAAATGCAGACTTCGATTCAGTAATTCTTTGGAGAGGCCCAATACTCTGCATTTCTAACATGTTCCTAAAAGATGCTGAAACTGCTGATCCCTGGACCACATTTTGAGTAGCAAGGCACTAGAAATCAAAAGAGAGGATTTTTAAATGAAGGAAGGTGTCCGTGCTCCTCGCTTTCAGTTTCTTTTCAGATGCACCCTCCACCCGTCTCCACCTGGCACTGTGCCCCAGGAGGCTGATGTTTATGGATTATAACACTGGGCTTCTTTGTTTTGGTTTTCTGTTGGTTTGGGTTAGTAAGAAGAATTGGCTGAAAATGGAAGGAGGCATGTGAGTGAGATTTGGGTATGTACAATTAGTTTTGCTATAACACGATATTTGTTGTCCTAGAAATCACCACACAGTGCAAAGTCATGCAGTTAAAACCACAGGGTTGGGCTTCCCTGGTGGCGCAGTGGTTGAGAGTCCTCCTGTCGATGCACGGGTTCATGCCCCGGTCCGGGAGGGTCCCACATGCCGCTGGGCCCGTGAGCCATGGCCGCTGAGCCTGCGTGTCTGGAGCCTGTGCTCTGCAACGGGAGAGGCCACAGCAGTGAGAGGCCCACGTACCACAAAAAAAAAATGATAATAATAAAAACAAAACAAAACAAACAAAAATCCCACAGGGTTGTGGGAAAATGGGATTAGGGGCAGAACACACAAAATCTTTATCAGTGACACACACACACACACACACACACACACACACACTCACTCAAAGATGGAAACCCAATAAAAAATATAGCACAGTTTTACACATGTTAAATTGTTAAAAATACACAGATATATTACAATAAATATGGCACTTTACCTCAAAAAGGACCTGCATGCAGTTTGATGGCAGAAGTGGGCATTGGAAAAGTTGTAGAATATGAGTTATCGTAAAGTGGTGGAAGGTGGATTATCTGAAATTGGAAGGAAAGTTGTAACACCAGATGTGGGTGTTCGTGGCTCATAACACATATGGTGAACTGAGGTAGCAGGTGGATATTTGAGGTGTGTGCGCATGTGCCTTTTGTGTGTTCCTGCTCAGTATAGTTTAGCTATGCACTTTTCTCTGTTCGCTCAGTATTTCTCATGGATGAAATTGTGCATAAGCAAACATCAAATTTAGTTATGCTTAAATTGTTCTCTAATATATCAGTCACATTGGAACAAATCTGCATTTTCAAAATAAGAGTTTTGTTGCAGGTTGCTGCTGATCGTCTGCATTTCTCTGTGTAGGTACGTGGCTCTTGTAGGTATCCCTTCCTACAGCTACAGAACTTACTTCTGGCTTCTGGTAGCCACCAGTCTCCTGTCCACTTCAGAGAGGGTATGGTAACAACTCCGTTATTTCTAACCCTGGGTGATTTCACCATTGACTGTTAGTTTTACTTAACCTTGCCTACACCTTTGTAAATAGTCCTTTTAATGTCGTATTACCTACAATTACCTACACTGTTTGAGTTGCCTAAATGTGTCCTTCCAGACCTGGATAGTGTTCAAATGTGATTAGTGATGTGAAGAGGTAAAGGAGAATGAGGGCTTGGTGGAGGACTTTGGATGTAACTTCTATTGGGGTCCACTAACAGATATTTTAATGAACTGGTTCTGCACACAGCAGCCTTTAAAAAGTAAAAGTAAATCAGATCAAGTCATTCCCCTTCTCAAGAACTTACAATGGCTTTCCTTTGATCTTAAAGGCAATGGTCCTTTCAATGGCTTACAAGACTCCGCATGGCCTGGTTTTCTGCTCCATCTCTGAATTCTTTACTCTCTAGTACCAAGTCTCCATTTTGCTCCCTTTGCTCCAGAGACCCTGGCCTCCTTGCGGTTCTGGGACAAAACAGGCGGTGTTTTCAATGATGTAGGCAGGAGTTTGTGGAGGCATCTTAACTGAAGAGATTGGAAGGCTATTTTCTGGATTAGGAGTATAATTTGTAACAAGGAACAAATTTCCTAAGTATGAAGACCCTTGACTTTTCTGGCTGGGTCAGACAATTCATTCATCCACTGAAAAGCTAAGCAATGTTGTTCAGATTAAAATGTTTTCAAATTGTGCAAATATGACTCGAATGAAGAGGGAAGGCTACAGAACTACCACAGGCTGTTGGAACTCATTCAAGAAGCCTACTGCCTGACCTATGCAGGAATCTTACCATCTGTGAAGCTGGTCATCCAGTCATGGCCTGAAAATATTTCAGGTTCTGTCTCACATTTTATTAGGATTCAATTATAAGTCATTTTTGAGTAAAAAAAAAAAAGTGTGTCTCCCTGCCCAATAGCTCCAGCCAGGCACTATGGCAATAATATACCACTTTGTTTCATTAAAATTAAAATTTCCTTTTGTGTTTAAGGTTAATCCCTAAAAAGTTCTGAAACCCAGCAATTCTCCTTCAGATTCTAACAGTTTCATCCAGCTTTGCTCCAGAACACAACCAGAATTTTGCCCACTTTTCAACATTCATTTATACTTTGCTGGAAAATGTTCTGTTTTACATTCTTATAACCATCACCAGCATCATAAGCTCTTAAGTGATTTAAGGCAGACAGATGAGGGAAGCTCTTCTAATGATGCAAATAAATTACATTTCATAGTTTGAAAGATTAAAGAATGTGCCTGATTTTTCTCCCAACATTCTTAGCTTTAGTTAGAATAGATGAATTCCCCAGGTTTGGAGTTTCCATATGTTTACACATAAGAAAACCAGGGGATCTATTTTCTTACATTTCTATCTGAGAATAATTTTTATTGAACTTTCAAGACTAGTTTAAGGTGAGTGTTATTAAATTGAAGTCACTGAGTTGGCTATAAGACAAAGCTGTCATTTGACTATGATGCCTCTATTATATGAAAGATTTAAATTAGGGATCTATTTCACTGTTCTTAATTGAATGGTTCAAAACAAAGAGGAGAGTAAAACTTTAATTCATATACCTAAAAGAGTTTCTGTGAATGGCAGTTATATAAATTCTTATAGGGCATGAGTAGAATAATGACATCTAAATAATCCCAATTTTCATTCATTTTCATTTATTTGATGTTTATAGAGCATTGATTATGTGGAAATATTACACTAAAATAGCAAAGAAGAGTGGTGTTTAATAGTGTTTCATGTTTTTTTATTGAAGGACACATTAGCCTTAAAACTGATAAATGATAGACTCTTTGGGCAACTAAATTACAGTTTTTGCCTCCTTATGATGAAAATCTTCCTGACATAGATGTTCGAAGATAAATGCTATTCTCCAGCTGTTTATGGTAAATTCATTTGTGTCTCACGGACTAGAAGCCAGACACAAAGAGCAGGAAACTCACAGTTCTTTTGTGTTCCTCAAATGCCTAACTGAAGTGTATGTAAGGCAAGGAGTGGAAACTGAATGTGTTGAGTGATGTAAAATAATTCACGTAATCACGTGGATGCTTAGTGACTCAAAGTGATGAAATATCTGCAGAATTGAATTTATGCTTATGTAGATGTTTTGTTACTCTTTATTCATACTCTCAAGTTGAAAGCCTTTATTATAATCATATAAATACTAAGTATGGAATGAATTGTAAACACTATTATCAAGCTTTTGCAAAAGTTTTATGTGGGGAAATCTTAATCAGGAATTATTTCTCTTCAGATACTGTGTTTTCGCTTTCAGAAAAGTCAGCTGCCCAGGAAAGACACTAGGGGAAAATACTACAAAATACAGAAGACAAACAAAAAACGATGTTAAAAAAATCCCATGGCAATCATTTTAGACAGTTACACTGTAAAATAACAGAACAGCCGTTGTACAGTTTGACCAGATAGGAGATGTGTATAAAAGTGGCATGGAAAGAAATAATTTAGTATGTTTATGACAGCTGGCTTACAGTGAGACTGATGGACAGGAAGGTGAGTTCTGAGGAAGGCATTGATGGTACCAGCATTAAGTGAAGATCAACAGAGACTTACTTTCCCAGCCAATTTTCTGTTCTTGTGTAGAAACAGAAAATGTACAGTGATGAGTGCAACATCTGTTGAATTGTTTTCAGTGTGCCAAGCTAGAATGGGCTTTTTAGTTTGAGAAACAGGTTTTAAGAAAAGAAATAAGGAGAAAAATGTGGCACAAAGTTAGGAAAGAAAATATTTATGTAAAGAAAGCTTTACAAGAAATACTGTAAATTTCTGACTGAAAATAGGTTGACAGGCAGCTTCACAGCATGGCTGAGGGAGACAGGCAAGAAATTCTGGGTTCTATTTTTTCATACAATGACAGTTAAATGCAACAGCAGTTTGGTACAGTTGGGCTTTAGTGAAGACGTTTTTGTCATGCATGTTCCTTCTGCTTGCTGGTTTATGGGGAGACAGTTGCATTGAAGGAAAGGAGGGGAACAGCTATCTGTCTTAAGGTGAGGAAGAGCCCGTGCAAGGTGGCAATTATAGGGAGGTGGCAGGAAGCTGGCCGAGGGTGGTGACGCCTCATTGTCAAAAGTCAAGGAGGATTTAACAGCAAACAGGAAGCCTCACCATAGAGAAATAGGAGCACAGAACATGGATGATGTGATTATAGGAAGCTTAGTGAGGATGACATCTGGGCCTGGCTGAGTATAAATATATGTATCGGTCTAGAAATTAATGAAATCTACTTATGTTCAATACTGAATATGGATTATTACCAACAAATAACTCCTTGCCTACCTGTCTAATTCTACTGGTTAAGACTGACATGTAATTAGGTGGGTATATAGTCTATTTAACTACTAATCTACTAAGGTCCTTTTACCCAGTTGAATGCTATTGCTGACTGAATCTGATCCTGTTGCAGGGATGGGTCAGTGAAGAACTAGCTAGGGTGAGTGTGAAGAATGAGCTGCTTGTCAAAGCAGTTACCTATATTCATAGGAAGTGGGGCTAGAAAAATAATGACTTCTTTATTTCTTGGCTAGGTCCCTCTTTCTCTTTGGAATAATTCACTATATTCATGACAGGCCCTTAAAAATATCAGTTATTAAACAATTATAAAACAGTGACTTCTCTACAGTCTACATCTTGATGTAGCATTTGTCAGGAATTCCAGAGGTTTTGAAAGGAAATTTGTCTTATTTCTATGAATACTACAGTTGCTATAGTCCCAATAATTCCACATTGCAAGTGATATAGCCTCTGGAAGAAAAAAAATTAAAAACGTTTTATGGAGAAAAGAATAAGAGTTAACAAAAAAACTTGCTAGAAATACAAAGAGAAATAGAAATACATTGGTAATGAAAGGCTTTATTTCACATGTTACTGTCCATACATAAGCTAAGTAGCATAATAAGGTACATGTAAAAATCTGTTCCCTAAAAACACTACCTTTTCACATGCATGTGGATTATTTATAAAAATTACAAAACTAACCCAAGTAAAGTTCTTTAACTCAAATAGACTAGTTGCCATGGTAAAAACGAAGTTTCAATGAGCAAATAATATACATCCATCCACTCTCCATAGGCCCCAGTTCTTTATTTTTTTTTATTCAAAGAGAAAGTCACAAAAATTATAATCATCCTCATCAGTTCACTCAGTCCCATGTAATTAATTATTTTTTTATCTTGATCTTTTGTTAGCACTTTTATGAATTCATCAGTTTTCCATCAGAGTTCTGAAAATGCTTATTCATTCAGTTCAGCAGTACAGTCAGTTACCAGAAACTATATTTGTCAGAGTCTTTTCCATGAATTCCTAGAAGATGAAACCCTTTTATAGGAACATTTTTGCGAAAGCATCAGAGTACACCCGAAACTGTCTGTAAATGACAAAAGACTTAAAAATGACCACGGTTAAAGATTTGATGAAAGTTCATAATAATGCAATTGACAAGGAAATTTAGTTATTTCTGAGATATACATTTTAAAGTAATAACTAGAGTTATGACTTATAACATTATACCGGAACATATGAGATTTTTAGAAATTTCATGTAATGTCTGAAACATTTATATTAACTTATTTCCATACAAATAACCCAAAGAAAGTTTAGTATTAGTTGGTTTCTTTTGTTTGTGTGCTTTTGTTTTTTTATACTGCAGGTTCTTATTAGTCATCAATTTTATACACATCAGTGTATATGTGTCAATCCCAATCGCCCAATTCAGCACACCACCATCCCCACCCCACTGCAGTTTTCCCCCCTTGGTGTCCATACGTTTGTTCTCTACATCTGTGTCTCAACTTCTGCCCTGCAAACCAGTTCATCTGTACCATTTTTCTAGGTTCCACATACATGCGTTAATATCCGATATTTGTTTTTCTCTTTCTGACTCACTTCACTCTGTATGACAGTCTCTAGATCCATCCACATCTCAACAAATAACTCAATTTTGTTCTTTTTTATGGCTGAGTAATATTCCATTGTATATATGTACCACCTCTTCTTTATCCATTCGTCTGTCAGTGGGCATTTAGGTTGGTCCATGACCTGGCTATTGTAAATAGTGCTGCAATGAACATTGTGGTACATGACTCTTTTTGAATTATGGTTTTCTCTGGGTATATGCCCAGTAGTGGGATTACTGGGTCATATGGTAATTCTATTTTTAGTTTTTTAAGGAACCTCTGTACTGTTCTCCATAGTGGCTGTATCAATGTACATTCCCACCAACAGGGCAAGAGGGTTCCCTTTTCTCCACACCCTCTCCAGCATTTGTTGTTTGTAGATTTTCTGATGATGCCCATTCTAACTGGTGTGAGCTGATACCTCATTGTAGTTTTGATTTGCATTTCTCTAATAATTAGTGATGTTGAGCAGATTTTCATGTGCTTCTTGGCCATCTGTATGTCTTCTTTGGAGAAATGTCCATTTAGGTCTTCTGCCCATTTTTGGATTGGGTTGTTTGTTTCTTTAATATTGAGCTGCATGAGCTGTTTATATATTTTCTTTATATATTTTGGAGATTAATCCTTTGTCCGTTGATTCATTTGCGAATATTTTCTCCCATTCTGAGTGTTGTCTTTTTGTCTTGTTTATGGTTTCCTTTGCTGTGCAAAAGCTTTTAAGTTTAATTAGGTCCCATTTTTTTATTTTTGTTTTTATTTCCATTACTCTAGGAGGTGGATCAAAAAAGATCTTGCTGTGATTTATGTCAAAGAGTGTTCTTCCTATGTTTCCTCTAAGAGTTTTATACTGTCCAGTCTTACATTTAGGTCTCTAATCCATTTTGAGTTTATTTTTGTGTATGGTGTTCGAGAGTGTTCTAATTTCATTCTTTTACATGTAGCTATCCAGTTTTCCCAGCACCATTTATTGAAGAGACTGTCTTTTCTCCATTATATGTCTTTGCCTCCTTTGTCATAGATTAGTTGACCATAGGTGTGTGGGTTTACCTCTGCACTTTCTATCTTGTTCCATTGATCTATGTTTCTGTTTTTGTGCCAGTACCATATTGTCTTGATTACTGTAGCTTTGTAGCATAGTCTGAAGTCAGGGAGTCTGATTCCTCCAGCTGCGTTTTTTTCCCTCAAGACTGCTTTGACTATTTGGGGTCTTTTGTGTCTCCATACAAATTTTAAGATGATTTGTTCTAGTTCCATAAAAAATGCCATTGGTAATTTGATAGGGATTGCATTGAATCTGTAGATTGCTTTGGGTAGTATATTTTCACAATATTGATTCTTCCAATCCAAGAACATGGTATATCTCTCCATCTGTTGGTATCATCTTTAATTTCTTTCATCAGTGTCTTATAGTTTTCTGCATACAGGTCTTTTGTTTCCTTAGGTAGATTTATTCCTAGGTATTTTATTCTTTTTGTTGCAGTGGTAAATGGGAGTGTTTCCTTAATTTCCCTTTCAGATTTTTCATCATTAGTGTATAGGAATGCAAGAGGTTTCTGTGCATTAATTTTGTACCCTGCTACTTTACCAAATTCATTGATTACCTCTAGTAGTTTTCTGGTGGCATTTTTAGGATTCTCTATGTGTAGTATCATGCCATCTGCAAACAATGACAGTTTTACTTCTTCTTTTACAACGTGTTTTCCTTTTATTTCTTTTTCTTCTCTGATTGCCATGGTTACGACTTACAAAACTATGTTGAATAATAGTGGTGAGAGTGGACATCCTTGTCTCATTGTTTATCTTAGAGGAAATGCTTTCGGTTTTTCACCATTGAGAATGATGTTTGCTGTAGGTTTGTCGTATATGGCCTTTACTATGTGGAGGTAGGTACCCTCTATGCCCACTTTCTGGAGAGTTTTTATCATAAATGGGTGTTGAATTTTGTCAAAACTTTTTCTGCATCTATTGAGATGATCATACGGTTTTTATTCTTCAATTTGTTCATATGGTGTATCACGTTGATTGATTTTCGTATATTGAAGAATCCTTGCATCCCTGGGATAAACCCCACTTGATCATGGTGTATGATCCTTTTAATGTGTTGTTGGATTCTGTTTGCTAGTATGTTGTTGAGGATTTTTGCATCTATATTCATCAGTGATATTGGTCTGTAATTTTCTTTTTTAGTAGTATCTTTGTCTGGTTTTGGTATCAGGGTGATGGTGGCCTCATAGAATGAGTTTGGGAGTGTTTCTTCCTCTGGAAGAAAGTTTTTTGGAAGAGTTTGAGAAGGATAGGTGTTAGCTCTTCTCTAAATGTTTGATGGAATTCACCTGTGAAGCCATCTGGTCCTGGAGTTTTGTTTGTTAGAAGATTTTTAATCACAATTTCAATTTCATTACTTGTGATTGGTCTGTTTATATTTTCTGTTTCTTCCTGATTCAGTCTTAGAAGGGTATACCCTTCTAAGAGTTTGTCCATTTCTTCCAGGTTGTCCATTTTATTGGCATAGAGTTGCTTGTAGTAGTCTCTTAGAATGCTTTGTATTTCTGCGGTGTGGGTTGTAAGTTCTTTTTCATTTCTAATTTTATTGATTCTCCCTCATTTTCTTGATGAGTCTGGCTAATGGTTTATCAATTTTGTTTATCTTCTCAAAGAACCAGATTTTGGTTTCATTGATCTTTGCTATTGTTTTCTTTGTTTCTATTTCATTTATTTCTGCTCTGATCTTTATGATTTCATTCTTTCTGCCAACTTTCGGTTTTGTTTCTTCTTCTTTCTCTAGTTCCTTTAGGTGTAAGGTTAGATTGTTTACTTGAGATTTTTCTTGTTTCTTGAGGTAGGCTTGTATAGCTATTAACTTCCCTCTTATAACTGTTTTTGCTGCATCTCATAGGTTTTGGATCATCGTGTTTTCCTTCTCATTTGTCTCTAGGTATTTTTTGATTTCCTCTTCGATTTCTTCAGTGATCTCTTGCACATTTAGTAACGTATTGTTTAGCCTCCACGTGTTTGTTTTTTTTATGTTTTTTCCCCTTATGTAATTCATTTCTAATCTCATAGTGTTGTGGTTAGAAAAGATGGTTGATATGATTTCAGTTTTCTTAAATTTAATGAGGCTTGATTTGTGACCCAAGATGTGATCTATCTTGGAGAATGTTCCGTGCGCACTTGGAAGAAAGTGTAATCTGCTGTTTTTGGATGGAATGTCCTATAAATATCAATTAAATCTATCTTGTCTGTTGTGTCATTTAAAGCTTCTGTTTCCTTATTTATTTTCATTTTGGATGACCTGTCAATTGCTGTAAGTGAGGTGTTAAAGTTCCCCACTATTATTATGTTACTGTCGATTTCCTCTTTTATAGCTGTTAGCAGTTGCCTTATGTATTGAGGTGCTCCTGTGTTGGGTGCATATATATTTATAATTGTTATATCTTCTTCTTGGATTGATCCCTTCATCATTATGTAGTGTCCTTCCTTGTCTCTTATAACATTCTTTATTTTAAAGTCTATTTTATGTGATATGAGTATAGCTACTCCAGCTTTCTTTTGATTTCCATTTGCATGGAATATCTTTTTCCATCCCCTTGCTTTAAATCTGTATGTGTCCCTAGGTCTGAAGTGTGTCTCTTGTAGACAGCATATAGATGGGTCTTGTTTTTGTATCCATTCAGCCAGTCTGTGTCTCTTGGTGGGAGCATTTAATCCATTTACATTTAAGGTAATTATCGATATGTATGTTCCTATTCCCATTTTCTTAATTGTTTTGGGTTTGTTATTATAGTTCTTTTCCTTCTCTTGTGTTTCTTGCCTAGTGAAGATCCTTTAGAATTTGTTGTAAAGCTGGTTTGGTGGTGCTGAATTCTCTTAGCTTTTGCTTGTCTGTAAAGCTTTTGATTTCTCCATCGAATCAGAGTGAGATCCTTGCTGGGTAGAGTAATCTTGGTAGTAGGTTCTTCCTTTTCATCACTTTAAGTACATCATACCACTCCCTTCTGGCTTGTAGAATTTCTGCTGAGAAATCAGCTGTTAACCTTATGGGAGTTCCCTTGTATGTTATTTGTCATTTTTCCCTTGCTGCTTTCAATAATTTTTCTTTGTCTTTAATTTTTACCGATTTGATTACTATGAGTCTCAGCATGTTTCTCCTTGGATTTCTCCTGTATGGGATTTGCTGCACTTCCTGGGCTTGGGTGGCTATTTCCTTTCCCATGTTAGGGAAGTTTTCGACTATAACCTCTTCAAATATTTTCTCTGGTCCTTTCTCTCTCTCTTCTCCTTCTGGTACCCCTATAATGCAAATGTTGTTGCATTTAATGTTGTCCCAGAAGTCTCTTAGGCTCTCTTCATTTGTTTTTATTCTTTTTTCTTTATTCTGTTCCACAGCAGTGAATTCCACCATTCTGTCTTCCAGGTCACTTATCCGTTCTTCTGCCTCAGTTATTCTGCTATTGATTCCTTCTAGTGTAGTTTTCATTTCAGTTATTGTATTGTTCATCTCTGTTTGTTTGTTCCTTAATTCTTCTAGGTCTTTGTTAAACATTTCTTGCATCTTCTTGATCTTTCCCTCCATTGTTTTTCCGAGGTTCTGGATCATCTTCGCTATCATTATTCTGAATTCCTTTTCTGGAAGGTTGCCTGTCTCCACTTCATTTAGTTGTTCTTCTGGGGTTTTATCTTGTTCCTTCATCTGGTACATAACCCTCTGCCTTTTCATCTTATCTATCTTTCTGTGAATGTGGTTTTTGTTCCGTAGGCTGCAGGATTGTCGTTCTTCTTGCTTCTGCTGTCTGCCCTCTGGTGGATGAGGCTATCTAAGAGGCTTGCTGGGAGGGACTCGCCCCCAATTCTTAAGACTAGCTAGTGTTAAAAGGATATTCTACCAAATCTTTAAAATTAATATATCAAAAGAGAAAAATAATGGTGATCATCTCCATAGATTCTGAAAGGTGTTAGGTAATATTTAATTTCTAAAATAATCATCTGTGCATACTTCTACAATATGATGAAATATGAATAAATATCACAGTATGATAAAAGAGTAATAGATGAATAATTCCCCAATATGTTAAAATTGAAATAGATGAGACTTTCATAGTTTTGGCATAATTTGTTAACCCAAAGCCAGCATCATGCTTTAAAACTAAAAGCAGAAACAAGATATCAGATATCACCTTTATTATTTAACATTGTTATAGAGGTGGCACCAATGCAATTGGACAAGAGATCAAAGTAGGAGGTATAAAAGTAGATTGTAAAAGAATCATTGCTATCAGACAAAGTGAGTCTTTACCTAGAAAACCTAAAAGAATCAATGCAAAAACCATGACAAACAAAAATTTAGTAGATGGCTATATATACAGTTCATATACAGAAATTAAAAAAATCAATTATAGAACTAAAACTAGTTAGAATTAGTTAGAAACTAGTTAGGAAATCTGATAGAAGAAATATCCCATTTACAAAAGCAACACAATAATAACATACCTACAATTAAATAAACCTACACACACATTGGACAGAAGTACAAAGCTAAATGGGCAGATTCCTGATCTTAATGGTTGCTTTTGACACACTTTTTTCTGACAATGAGTGATCAAGCAGAAAAAAATCGATTATTGAGGATAGTAAAAATTCAGACAACATAGTTAATAAGCTGATATGATGAATAGAATCTTGCATTCATAGAACATGCTTACGCATTTCCAGCACACATGAAGCATTTAACAAATCTGAGCCAACAATAGAACTAAAAATAAGAACCTGCAAAATCATTAGTTTGTGTTTCTTATTTTATAACCTCAATGCAATGAATTTAGAAAGTGGAGAAAAAAAGCTCCAATCCCTATATTTTTGGAACCTAAAACAAACAAAAAGCCACAGCCATTCTAAGATATTCATAGTCCAAAACAGAAATTAGAATGTGAATTATGGAACAGTTCTAATTGAATGACAAGGAAAATAAAAACTTGTAAAATAAAGAACATAAAGATATTTACATTCAAATTCGTATGTTAAAAAGGCAAATAAAGAAATGTAATATTCAACTCACAGGCTCAGAAAATGAAAAAACATGAGGACCCAAATTAGTAGAAGGAAAGAGGTTAAAAAAAAAATAGTTAATGAAGTTGAAGACAAAGGAACAATGGAGATGTTTTACAAAACCCAACCAAAAAAAGATTTACAATAAAATAAGCAAATAATCTAAAAAAGTTGATCAAGAAAAAATAAAAAAACAAAGAGCAAAATTGTACATGTCAGGAATAGAAAAATAGAACAACAGGTTTTAAAAATCTCTACAATGACAAAACAAATTTATGAGATGGGTAATTTTTAAAATAAATTTAAATTAAAAAACTGATTCAACAGGAAAGAGGAAAATGTACTAGATCTATAGACATTAAAGAAATTGAATTGGTAGTTTAAAATATAGTCAATTCTCATTATTCATAGTAGATATGTTCTATGAAGTTACTGTGAACACTGAATAAGGAAGTATCAACCATTGCTCCTTGGGGAAAATACAAGGTGAGACTCCTGCAAGCTTCTGATCACATTTTCATCAAGCGTTAAATATGTAGTCTTGTTTTATGTGTGTTTCTGTTAAAGACACTGTATATAATATGTGTTGATTCATTAACGTTGAACTCATGGCCAACAGCATTATAACATGCCTGAACAAAGCTTATCTAACACATGTAATTCTCTGTAAGGTCTATCACAGTCTTCTTTCACTTAGAAACACTAGACAACACTTCAGCACTACCCTTGGGGACTATTTTAAACAGTAAAATCACCAGCTAACAGTACAAAAATGTGAAAACGTGGCACTAAATAGACAATAAAAAGGACACTTGTTTACAATATGAGATCTGGAACAAGAAGGCAGAGTGTCACCTCGTTTGACCTCAGGTAGAAACATTCACATTGCATAACTGAGATTTTTCAAAAATCTCTGAATGTCTGTGAATGGCTTAAAAAGAGCTGTGAATATCCATTTTGGGGTTGCAAATAAGTTTTAGTGATTAGGCAAATTCAAAGATACAGAATCCTCTAACAATGGGGATTGAATGTCTATCACAATAATTACAAAGCCCTATTTTTCTTTATAGAAAGATTTTATAAAACTTTGAAGACATTGATAATCCCATTTTATACAAACAATCCCATTTTATAGGGAGAGAAAAATAGAAAAGCTTCCCACCTCATTTATAAGATTGATGGCAAAACTAGACAGGGAAGAAAAATTATCAGCCAATTCACTTACTAACATAGAGAGCAAATTCAAATAAATTATTAACAAACTAAACTAGAAAACTATTCAAATAACCAAGTAGATAGGAAAGAATAGTTTAACAGTAGAAAACAAGAAAGCAGTTCACACTGTTTACAGATTGAAGAGAAGAACCCTACAATCATCTCAGTAAATGCAGAAAATAAACAAAAGGATGGCATAAAACTCAATGCCTTTTCGTCATTAAAAAATAAAACAGGGCTTCCCTGGTGGCCCAGTGGTTGAGAGTCTGCCTTCCGATGCAGGGGACACGGGTTCATGCCCCGGTCCGGGAAGATCCCACATGCCGCGGAGCAGCTAGGCCCTAGAGCCATGGCCGCTGAGCCTGCGTGTCTGGAGCCTGTGCTCCACAACGGGAGAGGCCACAACAGTGAGAGGCCCACGTACCATAAAAAAAAAAAAAAAGAACATGTAATGGTTTTAAACAACAACAACAACAAAAAAGGTTCTTGTGATATAGCTTTTTGCTCAATGGAGTTAATGTTTCATTTTAATTCAGAGAAGAAAATAATACAAATTAAAAGTGAAGCATAACTGTGCATTTAACTAGGATTTTCAGTTACTTATGTGAGAAATCATGAGCAAGCTTACAAACATGTTAAAATGAGGAAGCTTGATTAGTGCAATAATCATTTTTCTAAAATTCGATATACACAATTTTTTTAACATCTTTATTGGAGTATAATTGCTTTACAATGGTGTGTTAGTTTCTGCTTTATAACAAAGTGAATCACCTATACATATACATATATCCCCATATCTCCTCTCTCTTGCATCTGCGTCCCACCCTCCCTATCCCACCCCTCTGGGTGGTCACAAAGCACCGGGCTAATCTCCTTGTGCTATGTGGCTGCTTCCCACTAGCTATCTGTTCTACATTTGGTAGTGTATATATGTACATGCCACTCTCTCACTTCATCCCAGCTTACCTTTCCCCCTCCCTGTGTCCTCAAGCCAATTCTGTACGTCTGCATCTTTATTCCTGTCCTGCCCCTAGATTCTTCAGAACCAATTTTTTTTTTTTAGATTCTGTATATATGTGTTAGCATACAGTATTTGTTTTTCTCTTTCTGACTTACTTCACTCTATATGACAGAATATAGGTCCAGCCACCTGACTACAAATAACTCAATTTCGTTCCTTTTTATGTGTAAGTAATATTCCATTGTATATAAGTGCCACATCTTCTTTATCCATTCATCTGTCGATGGACACTTACATCGTTTCTGTGTCCTGGCTATTGTAAATAGAGCTGCCATGAATATTGTGGTACATGACTCTTTTTGAATTATGGTTTCTCAGGGTATATGCCCAGTAGTGGGATTGCTGGGTCATATGGTAGTTCTATTTTTAGTTTTTTAAGGAACCTCCATACGGTTCTCCATAGTGGCTGTATCAATTTACATTCCCACCAACAGTGCAAGAGTGTTCCCTTTTCTCCACACCCTCTCCAGCATTTATTGTTTGTAGATTTTTTGATGATGGCCATTCTGACTGGTGTGAGGTGATTACCTCATTGTAGTTTTGATTTGCATTTCTGTAATGATTAGTGATGTTGAGCATCCTTTCATGTGTTTGTTGGCAATCTGTGTGTCTTCTTTGGAGAAATGTCTGTTTAGGTCTTCTGCCCATTTTGGGATTGGGTTTTTTTTTTTTTTTGATATTGAACTGCATGAGCTGCTTGTAATTTTGGAGATTAACCATTTGTCAGTTGCTTTATTTGCAAATATTTTCTCCCATTCTGCGGGTTGGCTTTTCGTGTTGTTTATGGTTTCCTTAGCTGCACAAAAGCTTTTAAGTTTCATTAGGTCCCATTTATTTATTTTTGTTTTAATTTCCATTTGTCTAGGAGGTGGGTCAAAAAGGATCTTGCTGTGATTTATGTCATAGAGTGTTCTGCCTATGTGTTCCTCTAACAGTTTTATAGTGTTGGGTCTTATATATAGGTCTTAAAATATTTTGAGTTTATTTTTGTGTTTGATGTTAGGGAGTGTTTTAACTCCATTCTTTTACATGTAGCTGTGCAGTTTTCCCAGCACCACTTATTGAAGAGGCTGTCTTTTCTCCATTTTATATTCTTGCCTCCTTTATCAAAAATAAGGTGACCATAGGTGCATGGGTTTATCTCTGGGCCTTCTATCCTGTTCCGTTGATCTCTATTTCTGTTTTTGTGCCAGTACCATACTGTCTTGATTACTGTAGCTTTGTAGTATAGTGTGAAGTCTGGAAGCCTGATTTCTCGAGCTTCATTTTTCTTTCTCAATATTGCTTTGGCTATTCGGGGTCTTTTGTGTTTCCTTACAAATTGTGAAATTTTTTGTTCTAGTTCTGTGAAAAATGCCATTGGTAGTTTGATAGGGATTTCACTGAATGTGTAGATTGCTTTGTGTAGTATAGTCATTTTCACAATGTTGATTCTTCCAATCCAAGAACATGGTATATCTCTCCATCTGTTGGTATCATCTTTAATTTCTTTCCTCAGTGTTTTATAGTGTTCTGCATACAGGTTGTTTGTCTCCTTAGGTAGGTTTATTCCTAGGTATTTTATTCTGCTTTTGCAATGGTAATTGGGAGTGTTTCCTTAATTTCCCTTTCAGATTTTTCATCATTAGTGTATAGTAATGCAACAGATTTCTGTGCATTAATTTGCATCCTGGTACTTTACCAAATTCACTGATTAGCTCTAGTAGTTTTCTCGTAGCATCTTTATGATTCTCTATGTATAGTATCATGTCATCTGCAAACAGTGACAGCTTTATAGTATCATGTCATCTGCAAACAGTGACAGCTTTACTTCTTCTTTTCCGATTTGGATTCCTCATATTTGTTTTTCTTTGTATTCCTCTTATTTTTTTTCTGATTGCCATGGCTAAAACTTCCAAAACTATGTTGAATAATAGTGGTGAGAGACCCTTGTCTTGTTCCTGATGTTAGTGGTAATGTTTTCTGTTTTTCACCATTGAGAACGATGTTGGCTGTGGGTTTGTCATATATGGCTTTTATTATGTTGAGGTCAGTTCCCTCTATGCCTACTTTCTGCAGGGTTTTTATCAAAAATGGGTGTTGAATTTTGTCAAAAACTTTTTCTGCATCTATTGAGATGATCATATGGTTTTTATTCTTCAGTTTGTTACTATGGTGTATCACATTGGTTGATTTGTGTATATTGAAGAATCCTTGCATTCCTGAGATAAACCCCACTTGATCATGGTGTATGATCCTTTTAATGTGCTGTTGGATTTTGTTTGCTCGCATTTTGTTGAGGATTTTTGCATCTATGTTCATCAGTGATATTGGCCTGTAGTTTTCTTTCTTTGTTATATCTTTGTCTGGTTTTGGTATCAGGGTGATGGTGGCCTCATAGAATGAGTTTGGAAGCATTCCTCCCTCTGCTATATTTTGGAAGAGTTTGAGAAGGATAGGTGTTAGCTCTTCTCTAAATGTTTGATAGAATTCGCCTGTGAAGCCATCTGGTCCTGGGCTTTTGTTTGTTGGAAGATTTTTAATCACAGTCTTAATTTCAGTACTTGTGATTGGTCTGTTTATATTTCTATCTCTTCCTGTTTCAGTCTCGGAAAGTTGTGCTTTTCTAAGAATTCGTCCATTTCTTCCAGGTTGTCCATTTTATTGACATATAGTTGCTTGTAGTAATCTCTCGTGATACTTTGTATTTCTTCAGTGTCAGTTGTTACTTCCCCTTTTTCAGTTCTAGTTCTATTGATTTGATTCTTCTCCCTTTTTTTCTTTCTGAGTCTGGCTAATGGTTTATCCATTTTGTTTATCTTCTCAAAGAACCAGCTTCTAATTTTATTGAGCTTTTTTATTGTTTCCTTCATTTCTTTTTCATTTATTTCTGATCTAATCTTTATGATTTCTTTTTTTCTGCTAACTTTGAGTCTTTATTTTCTTCTTTCTCTAATTGCTTTAGGTGTGAGGTTAGGTAATTTATTTGAGATTTTCTTGTTTCTTGAGGTAGGATTGTATTGCTATAAACTCTCCTCTTAGAACTGCTTTTGCTGCATCCCATAGGTTTTGTGTCGTCATGTTTTTCTTGTCATTTGTTTCTAGGTATTTTTTGATTTCCTCTTTGATTTCTTCAGTGATCTCTTGGTTATTTAGTAGTGTATTGTTTAGCCTCCATGTGTTTGTATTTTTTACAGATTTTTTTCCCTGTAATTGATATCTATTCTTATAGCGTGTGGTCAGAAAAGATGCTTGATATGATTTCAGTTTTCTTAAATTTACCAAGACTTGATTTGTTACCTAGGATATGATCTATCCTGGAGAATGTTCCATGAGCATTTGAGAAGAAAGTGTATTCTGTTGTTTTTGGATGGAATATCCTATAAATATCAATTAAGTCTATCTTGTTTAATGTATCATTTAAAGCTTGTGTTTCCTTATTCATTTTCATTTTGGGTGATCTGTCCATTGGTGAAAGTGGTGTGTTAAAGTCCCTTACTATGATTGTGTTACTGCAGATTTCCCCTTTTATGGCTGTTAGCATTTGCCTTATGTATTGAGGTGCTCCTATGTCAAGTGCATAAATATTTAAAATTGTTATATCTTCTTCTTGAATTGATCCCTTGATCATTATGTAGTGTCCTTCTTTTCTCTTGTAATAGTCTTTATTTTAAAGTCTATTTGGCTGATATGAGAATTGCTACTCCCACTTTCTTTTGATTTCCCTGTGCATGAAATATGTTTTTCCATCCCCTCACTTTCAGTCTGTATGTGTCCTTAGGTCTGAAGTGGGTCTCTAGTAGACAGCATATTTATGGGTATTGTTTTTGTATCCATTCAGCCAGTCTATGTATTTCGGTTGGAGCATTTAATCCATTTACATTTAAGATAATTATTGATATGTGTGTTCCTATTGCCATTTTCTTAATTGGTTTGGGTTCGTTATTGTAGGTCTTTTCCTTCTCTTGTATTTCCTGCCTAGAGAAGTTCCTTTAGCATTTGTTGTAGTGCTAGTTTCGTGGTGCTGAATTCTCTTAGCTTTTGCTTGTCTGTAAAGGTTTTAATTTCTCTGTTGAATCTAAATGAGATCCTTGCTGGGTAGACTAATCTTGGTTGTAGGTTTATCCCTTACATCACTTTCAATATGTCCTGCCACTCCCTCTGGCTTGCAGAGTTGCTGCTGAAAGATCAGCTGTTAACCTTATGGGGATTCCCTTGTATGTTATTTGTTGATTTTCCCTTGCTGCTTTTAATATTTTTTCTTTGTATTTAATTTTTGATTGTTTGATTAGTGTGTTTTGATGTGTTCGTCCTTGGATTTATCCTGTATGGGTTTCTCTGTGCTTCCTGGATTTGATTGACTATTTGCTTTCCCATATTGGGGAAGTTCTCAACTATAATCTCCTAATATTTTCTCAGTCCATTTCTTTTTCTCTTCTGCTTCTGGGAACCCTATAATTCGAATGTTGGTGCATTTAGTGTTGTCCCCGAGGTCTCTGAGACTGTCCTCAATTCTTTTCATTCTTTTTTCTTTATTCTGCTCTGTTGCAGTTATTTCCACTATTTTATCTTCCAGATCACTTATCTGTTCCTCTGCCTCAGCTATTCTGCTATTGATTCCTTCTAGAGAATTTTCAATTTCATGTATTGTGTTGTTCATCGTTGTTTGTTTCCTCTTTACTGCTAGGTCCTTGTTAAAAGTTTCTTGTGTTTTCTCCATTCTATTTCCAAGATTTTGGATCATCTTTACTATCAATACTCTGAATTCTTTTTCAGATAGACTGCCTATTTCCTCTTCATGTGTTTGGTCTGGTGGTTTTTTTTCCTTGCTCCTTCATCTGCTGTGTGTTTCTCTGTCTTCTCATTTTGCTTAACTTACTGTGTTTGGGGTCTCCTTTTCGCAGGCTGCAGGTTCATAGTTCCCGTTGTTTTTGGTGTCTGCCCCCAGTGGGTGAAGGTGTTTCAGTGGCTTGTGTAGGCTTCCTGGTGCAGGGAACTTGTGCCTGTGTTCTGGTGGATGAGGCTGGATCTTTCTGGTGAGCAGGACCGCATCCAGTGTTGTGTTTTGTGGTGTCTGTTACCTTATTATGATTTTAGGCAGCCTCTCTACTAATGGGTGGCTTTGCCTTCCTGTCTTGCTAGTTGTTTTCTATAGGATGTCCAGCACTGTTGCTTTCTGGTCGTTGATTGGAGTTGGGTCTTAGTGTTGAGATGGAGATCTCTGGGAGAGCTTTCGCCGTTTCATATAACATGGAGCTGGGAGGTCTCTGGTGGACAAATGTCTTGAACTTGGCTTTCTCACCTCAGAGGCACAGGCCTGACCTCCGGCTGGAGCACCAAGACCCTGTCAGCTACACGGCTCAGAAGAGAAGGGAGGAAAAAAGAAAGAAAGAAAGAAAAATATTAAATAAATAACATTATTAAAAAATAATAATAATAAAATTAAAAAGTAATTTAAAAAAAAGATAGAAAGAAAGAAGAGAGCAACCGAACCAAAAAACAAATCCACCAATGTCAAGAAGCACTAAAAACTATACTAAAAAAATGAAAAAAAAGGACAGACAGAACCCTATGACAAATTGTAAAAGCAAAGCTATATAGACAAAATCACACAAAGTCCACTGCCTCAATTTTGAGATCATTCGTTGTCTATTCGGGTATTCCATAGGTGCAGGGTACATCAAGTTGATTGTGGAGATTTAATCCACTGCTCCTGAGGCTGCTGGGAGAGATTTCCCTTTCTCTTCTTTGTTCGCACAGCTCCTGGGGTTCAGCTTTGGATTTGGCCCCGCCTTTGCATGTAGGTCACTTGAGGGCGTCTGTTCCTGCTCAGACAGGTCGGGGTTGAAGTAGCAGCTGATTAGGGGGCTCTGGCTCACTCAGGCCGGGGGGAGGGAGGGGTACGGAGTGCTGGACGGGCCTGCGGCGACAGAGGCCAGCATGACATTGCAGCAGACTGTGGCGTGCCGTGCGTTCTCCCAGGTAAGTTGTCCCTGGATCACAGGATCCTGGCAGTGGCGGGCTGCGCAGCCTCCCGGGAGGAGACGTGTGGATAGTGACCTGTGCTTGCACACAGGCTTCTTGGTGGCTGCAGCAGCAGCCTTAGCGTGTCATGCCCGTCTCTGTGGTCAGCACTGATAGCCGCGGTGCGCACCGTCTTTGGAGCTCGTTTAGGCGGTGCTCTGAATCCCCTCTCCTCGTGAACTCTGAAACAATGGTCTCTTGCCTCTTAGGCAGGTCCAGACTTTTTCCCGGACTCCCTGCCGGCTAGCTGTTGCGAACTAGCCCCCTTCAGGCTGTGTTCGTGCAGCCAACCCCAGTCCTCTCACTGGGATCTGACCTCCGAAGTCCAAGCCTCAGCTCCCAGCCCCCACCCGCCCCAGCGGGTGAGCTGTCAAGCCTCTCGGGCTGGTGAGTGCTGGTCGCCACCGATCCTCTGTGCAGGAATCTCTCAGTTTTGCCCTCTGCACCCCTGTTGCTGCGCTCTCCTCCGTGGCTCTGGAGCTTCCCCCCACCACCCGCGGTCTCCACCAGTGAAAGGGCTTCCTAGTGTGTGGAAACTTTTCCTCCTTCACAGCTCCTTCCCAGAGGTGCAGGTCCCGTCCCTATTCTTTTGTCTCTGTTTTTTCTTTTGCCCTACCCCCAGGTACGTGGGGGAGTTTCTTGCCTTTTGGGAAGTCTGAGGTCTTCTGCCAGCATTCAGTAGGTGTTCTGTAGGAGTTGTTCCACATGTAGATGTATTTTTGATGTATTTGTGGGGAGGAAGGCGATCTCCATGTTTTACTCCTCTGCCATCTTGAAGGTCTCCCAATATACATACATTTTTATTGTATGTTCATTATTTCCTGTGTCTTTCCATTTTAGATTTGTTGTTTCTAGTATTCAGAAATAGTGTTTAGCATCATATATTGAAGAAGGAAAATCCAAGAGAAACATAAAAGCTTTTTGATCTTAGCAACACATTAGTTGATTTTTATATAATTATTTTTGTTCTAAAGATATTTGTCATAGTGAGACATTTGAAGACATTTTATAGTGCTTAAATTAATATTTAAAAGGAAACAATGGTACTCGTAAATCTGTGTCATTAAAATTGTTTTCACAAATTCAAAATAAGTATTTTCCTTTCAATTTAGTATTTTATTTCTATTTTAAAAGGAGAGGCCAAATTTTGCTGTACCATTTAGTGACTGATGAATGGTAGAGAGTGCCCCTCTCTGATACTTTAGCCTGAGAATGGGGTCAAGTGCATAACTGCCCAAAGGACCAGGGTAAGCAGCAGACTGTCTCCAAAATGAGCCTTATGTTGATGAAATAATAAGAATTTCTTTTCTCCATGAGGAGACAAATTGAAATAGTGGCGAAAAATGGATTGGATAATACAAGTCATAATGAAAAGTTTTCATTCACTTCCCTTAACTTTTCTTCAAGATAGGCATTTAAAATACAAAGAAAAAAGAGGAGTGAATTTTGCGTTTTGTATGCAGAATCAATCGTTCACATCCTCAAAAGATTTATTTTGGTCTCTAATATTTAAAGTAAATCATATTGATTCTGTGGATCACTGTAAATTCTCAACTGTCATTTAGACTTTTTGTACCTGGGTGGAGTTCTTCATTCAGGGAATGCTTTCTTAAGTGACTTATACATCCATGACTTTAAATTCTTTTCCCTCATTTGTCTTTGAAGTTCAATTTTTATTTTATTCTCCTTCTACCTCCAAAGAAATCTAAGCTTTAGTTTTATGTTCTCTTTGTATCCCCACATTTCTAGGTTTAGTTGGCGTTCTTTCTGATATCTTTTGAATTTCTGCATCACATCAGTTTCATTCTGACAGATGCAGCCTCTAAAATAAGCTGTGCGATGCACTCGAACCTAAAATAAATGAGGGTTAGGTGCGTCATACCTGCAAATAACGCCATTTATCTAGAGAAATGTATTTAATGCTTATTGTATGAATACCAGTGTTTCCACGTGCTGTATAATACCATCTGTCACTTCTTTTCATACAATACATAATTCAATATATCCCTTATTCCATTTTTTGAAACGCAGGATTCTTGCATATAGCTGTACATACTGTGACTAGAATCCAGGTGTATTATGAAAATTATATCAAATATTATCCAAGACAAAATTTAACTGCATGTTGAATCAAGTACTTTCTCTGTTGCTAAGATATGCATCAAGGTAAGCTCATATCATGGCATCTTTCACCAACTTCATTTAAAGTATATTTTAAACACAATGTTCTGGAAAGTAGAAAAGTACCTGCTGTTTCTATTAGGGGAATCAGTTTGTCTCTGGTTATGTCACGGGGGCTCCTCAGCTAGAGTAGCAGAAGGGAGAAAAACGAAAACATAAAATGGCAACATGTTATTGGGAAATGGGCATTCTTTTTCTCATACCTTGCTTGAAATGTAAGAATAAGATCTTAATTCGATTTATATTCACTGGAATGTTGATCCAGAATATATAATATAAAGAGGTTAGATTGACAACCATTTGTTGAGTGAACACTAAGTGCCAGGCCTGAGGCTAGGTTGAGGACCCTGAGACAGATCAGATCCCTGGTGCTCAGGCTCTGATAGACAGACTTACACATAGAGGATGGTTATGGAGCATTAGTGCTACTAGCACCATGGATGAGAGCCTGGGGACAATGGAGCTGCTGAAAGAGGTGTCTAATTCAGCTGCTGGAAGGAAGAAGGTGCCAGGGAGAGCTTTCCAAGGGAGGTTTTACCTGAGCTTCAATTTGAAGAAAGAGTAGGAGTTAATTGTTTAGGTTGTTTTTAGATCATGTATCATCTAAGCAGTTTTAGGAAATAGAAATTCTGAAATTATCTTGTCATGCACAGTTTAGTAGGTTGGATCAAAAGCCGACAGTTCGTACATCTTCTCTTTTCTACTTTCTTACATACACACACAATTTGTGTGTGTGTGTGTGTGGCTTTACTATCAGATATACTGCATTATAGCTAGAACTATAGGATGTGTGTGTGAGAACAGATGATAGGAATTATATATTAGATCATCATTTTAATGTGACTAAAATTTACCTTCTAAAGCATAATTGCATATTTCTCTTCACACTGACGTTTTCTCTAAACATAAAGAATACCTGTCCTTAAAACACAACACAGAAACAGGCAGTTTTATTGGGTGTGGTCTGCATTTCTTTTGGACATATTATCTCATTACTGTGGCAGATTCCTCTTTATTTCCAAATTTCCAAAGGTGAAATTAAGAGAATGAATGCGTGCTTGCTTCATGGGTTCCCTTCAAGGGGAGGAATAACTTTACGTTCTAGCTTAGACACTTTCCATTTCACAGCTTTGGAGAGAGGATAATATATATCCCATCCCACATATCTTTTTGTCAATATATTTACAAAATGTGCATGTTGCTAGAAACCAGGTTGGTCTTACATTGAACAGGAGTTACTTTGGCTATGAGTTAAATTTTATGGATAGAGGAAAGTGTCTTAAGAGATGATTCTAATCAATATGGTACAAAAACCTAGAGAACATACTCCTTTGATAAGCTGTTTGGTTGTCTTCTTCAGAGAAGAGCCTCTGGCAGATTAGTAAGAACAGGCAAAGATTCATGAATAGTGAATAACATTTTCCTCTATTTATTCCTGAAAGACTTTTTATTGATTCTTCTAAGATCTATCATTCCAAGTTCTAACAGGGTCAACATAATCGCTTTAGGCCATAATGTGCAATACATTTTTTTTCCTTATCTGGCTGGATAGTTTCATGGTATTTTAGTTATTTTTCTTACTCATTTACATTATGATACACTTCACTTACAAAAAAATACAAAAGTAATACACTATTCTCCCTTGTATCTGCTATATAGCTTAATAAAGAAAGCATTACAAATACAGATGAAGCCCTTTTACGTATGGCTCCATGATTTCATTGTGCGAGATCAAGCCTAAAAGTAACCACAATCTTAAATTTGTAGTTTAACCTTCTGTGTGTTTATACTTTTACCATTTAAGTGTGTATTGTTAAAAAATATTTGATGTCATTTTGCATATTTTAGTATCATATTCTCTGTGTATCCTGGGAACTGCTTTTACTCAACATTATGTTTTTGATATTTTTTCCATATGTGACTCTAGCACATACATTTTCATTGCTGTATAATATTCCATTGTATGACTTCACCACAATTTGTCCATTCTCTTGTTTCAAGTATTTGCTATTGCAAACAAAACTACTATGAATATTTTTATAATTGTCTCTTTGTGTATGTGTGTAACTGTTTTCTGTGTCATATGATATAACAGTGAAATTGCTTGCTTATAAACCATGTGCTTTTGAAACTATAAAATATTGGCAAATTGACCTCCAAACTCTCTTGTACCAATTTACTTTTCCACCAGAAATTTGCAAGACTTTGGATGCAAAAGAAAATGTATCCCTTCCCTCCCCAAATACATGTTTTTTATTCATTGTTGAATAAAGTGATGAGAGCTGATATCATTGTTTCTTAGCTTGAGGGAAGCATTCAGTTTTTCACCCTGTGGATGTTACTTGTAGAATTTTATAGATGCCCATTATCAGGTTGATGAAATTACTTTCTACTTTTAGTTTCTGAGAATTTATGCAACTGTTTGTTTTGCTTATGGGTCACCATTTTCTGGTTTCTTGGCCTTTCTGTTGTTTTCTGGGTTGTTTTTGTTTGTTTTTTTGATTGACTGCTGGACATTGTGATTTTATGTTGCTAAGTGCTTAGATTTTGTTATCTTCTTTTAAAAATTGTTTTGCTTTGTCTGGAAAGCAATTTAATTATTATGGATCAGTTTGACTCTTTTGCGGCTTATTTTTAGAATTTGATAGCATCGTATTGACCAGTCTTTACTCTAGGAATAAATTAGTCTCCACTGACTGTCCTGCTGATCATCAAGGATGGTCCATTCCAGTTGGTCAGAGTTTGAGTGGCTCCCTATACTATGTAAGCTCTGGAAATGCTGCAGTTTCAGCACACTGGTCATTATTTCCTGACCTCAAGGAGTTTTATTGTGTGCATGTACTGTTTAGTGTTTAACAGCAGACTCAAAGGGATTCCTATACAGATTCCTGGAGTTCTTCTTTTTGAATAGTTTATCTTTGCTACTCTGCCTTGCAGCTTCTAGCTACCTCAGATTCATTGAACTGGACTATTTTTCTCTTCAGTTAGTGAGACCACCATGTCATGCTTGTGATTTTCCTGATTCCACCATCATCCAGATAGTGCTTCCAGGAGGAGCGACATGGTGCTTGTAGGGCTCATTTCTTTCATTTCCCTGTTTTGAGAAATCAGTTTCACCCTGTGTATATTTTCCAGTATCTTAAAACAGGTTTTTGATGTATTTTGTCCAGTTTTCTAGTTGTTTCCAACATGAAGTTAAGTCGAGATTAAGTCTTGTCCCTCTATCATGGCTGGAAGCACAAGTCATTGTAATATTTTTAATTATAGAAAAGATTTTAGAGCATCTTTAGGTTTACAGCAAAATTCAGTAGAAGGTACAGAGATTTCCCATGTACTCCCTGTCCCTACTACACATGTGTAGCCTCCCGCATTATCAATATTCCCCACCAGAGTGGTACATTTGTTACAATCAATGAACTTACACTAACACATCATTATCACTCAAAGTCTATAGTTTACATTAGGATTCACTCTTGGTGTTGTACATTCTGTGGCTTTGAATAAATGTATAAAGACCTATGTCCATTATTATAGTATTAGACAGGGTTGGTTTCACTGCCCTAAAAATCCTTTATGCTCCACCAATTTATTCCTCCCTCCCTCCTAACCCCTGGTAACCACTGATCCTTTTTACTGTCTCCATAGTTTTGCCTTTTCCAGAATGTCATATATTTGGAATCATACAGTATGTAGGCTTCTAAGATTGGTCTCTTTTGCTTAGTAATACACATTTAAGTTTCCTCCATGTCTTTTCATGACTTGATAGCTCATTTCTTTTTAGTGCTGAAGAATATTCCATTGTCTGGAAGTACCACAGTTTATTTATCCATTCTCTTACTAAAGGACATCTTGGCTGCTTCCACATTTTGGCAGCTGTATATAAAGCTGCTAACAACACTCATGTGCTGGTTTTTGTGTGGACATAAATTTTCAGCTCTTTTAGATAAATACCAAGAGGTATGATTGCAGAATCATATGCTAAGAGTATGTTTAGTTTTGTAAGAAAATTCCAAATTTTCTTCCAAAGTGGCTTTACAATTTTGCATTTCCACCAGCAATGAATGCAGTTCTTTTGGCTCCACAAACTCACCAGTATTTGGTGTTATCAGTGTTTTGTCAGTGTTTTATTGACTGTTATAATAGGTGTGGAGTGGTATCTCATTGTGTTAATTTGTATTTTCCTGATGACAGATGATGTAGAGGATCTTTTGTGTGTGTGTGTGTGCTTATTTTCCATGTGTATATCTTCTTGGTGTGATGTCTTTTAGATCTTTGTCCCATTTTAAAATCTAGTTGTTTGTTTTTTTATTGTTGAGGTTTAAGAGTTCAATACATATTTTGGGTAACAATCCTTTATCAGATGTGTCTTTTGCAAATATTTTCTCTCAGTCTGTGGCTTGTCTTCTCATTCTCTTGACATTGTCTTTAGCAGAGTAGAAGTTTTTTTATTTTAATGGACTCCAGCTTATCAATTATTTCTTTCATGGATTATGACTTTGGTTTTGTGTCCAAAAAGTCATTGTTATAACCAATGTCACCTAGTTTTTCTCCTATGTTATCTCCTAGGAGTTTTATGGAGCTTTATTTTACATTTAGGTCTATGATCCATTTTGAGTTGAGGGTTTTTTTGTGTGTGGAGGATGGAAGGTCTGTGTCTAGATTAATTATTTTGTGCATGTGTATGTCCAATTGTTCCAGCACTATTTATTGAAAAAAAGTATCTTTGCTCCATTGTGTTTCCTTTGGTCTTTTGTCAAAGATCAGTTGACTGTATTTATGTGTGTCTATTTCTGGACTCTCTATTCTATTTCATTGATCTATTTGTCTATTGTTTCACCATACTATGCTATCTTTACTGATTACTGAAGCTTTATAGTTAGTCTTGAAGTTGGGTAATGTCAATCCTACAACTTTGTTCTTCTCCTTCAACGTTGTGTTGGCTATTATGGGTCTTTTGCCTTTCCACATAAACTTCAGAATAAGTTTGTCAATATCCACAAAAATAACCACTGGTATTTGATTGGGATTGCATTGAATCTATAGATCAAGCTGAGAAGAACTGACATCTTTACAATGTTGAGTTTTCCTATCCATGAACATGGAATATCTCTCTGGTTCTTCTTTGATATTTTTCTTCACAGCTTTGTAATTTTCCTCATATATGTTATGTACCTATTTTGTTAAACTTATACCTAAGTATTTCATTTGGGGGGGATGCTAATGTACATGGTATTGTGTTTTTAATTTCAAAATCCAGTTGTTCATTACTGGTATATAGGCAAGTGATTAACTTTTGTGTATTCACCTTGTATCCTGCAGCCTTGCTATAATTGTTCATTAATTCCAGGAGTTTTTTGTTGTTGCTGTTGATTCTTTTGGATCGTTCACATAGACAATCATGTCATCTGCAAAGACATGATTATTTCTTTCTTCTTAATCTGTATACCTTTTAGTTCCCTTTCCTATCTTACCGCATTAGCTAGATTTTACAGTATGATGTTCAAAATTATAGTGAGAAGAGACATCCTTGCCTTGTTCCTAATCTTAATGGGAAAATTTCAAGTTTCTCACCATTAAATATGATGTTAGTTGTGTTTTTTGTAGGTATTCTTTATCAGGTTTAGGAAGTTCCCCTCTATTCCTAGATTACTGAAAGTTATTGTTACATTTAAAAATCACATTTCCTATTACTGGAGTATGGAAATTTTATGGTTTTGTATATTAATCTTCTATCCAATATTCTTGCTTAATTCTTCTAATTAATTATAACAATTTGCCTGTATATCCCTTCAGTGTTTTTCTATGATAATTACAGTTTTCATTTCTCTCTCCCAAATCTCATAGATTTTAGCTCTTGTTCTTGTCATCCTGGACTGACAAGAACAGTCAGTATGCAGCTAAACAGAAGCAGTAATGGCAGGCATCTTTGTCTTGATCTTAATTTTTAAAGATAATGTTTCTAGAATTTCAACATTAATTATGGAAATCATTGCAGGTTTTTGTCAGGTAATCTGGATCTCTTGTGGATGTGTTCATTTGTAAGGTGACAGAAAATGTGACAAGAATCTAGTATCTCAAATACAAGAAGTTATCTTTTCTCATGCAAAAATAAGCCTAGATGTAGACCTTTCTCTCATGCTTTCAGAATGCCTGCTGCAAGTTCAGCTACCCAGACTAGAACTCTTTTAAGGCAGGCTGGGAAAGTGAACATTTGGCTTTGTGGCTTATATAATGGAAGACAGCATTGGTAAAAGGGTTTTTAGATTATACTAACCCAAACTATTGTGTCTACATAGTTCATTTTATTTGTATTAGGAAGATTCTCTTTTATTTACGATTTGATAAGTTTTTTATTTTAAAATATAAATTAGAGTTGATTTAACAGAATGCATTTCTTTTTTGCATGTGCAAAAATTATGCTTTCTGCTCTTTATTAATGTGTTGTATTACATTACAAGAGCTTTTAATATTATATCATCCCTATACTTCTAAGATATATGCAACCTGATCATTATTTATTTTTTTAAATACATTGCAGATTTCAATTTGCAGATATATATTTTTGGAGTTTTGTGTATATTTGTAATAGGCTACAGTCGAGCCTGCTACAGAGCCAGTAATGCAATAAAAACACAATGCATTGATGACACAAAATTGTGGTCATCTTAGTGTAAAAATGAATTGCTTTGTATAGTAGTAGATAGACCCTTGAATGATATGACCCCTCTCCTTTTTCTAAAGCACAAATGGAAGAAAGCTGGTTACTTTGGCTCCTTTGATATGGTGGGTTTCTCCTCCTGCCCTCTCTTCATTGAAAACAAAACTTAAGAAGCATATCTCTGAGAAACCAGGCAAGAATTGGGAAGCTGTATCTACTTTCTCACTTGTGTCTTTATCTCATATATTTTGTATTTTACTTGTTAACTGATTCAATAGGAAACTGAAATGAAGGTCACCATGTATTAGATTTTAGTCGTCATTCTCGGCAGTCTTTAAACTGAAATCAAACCTTTTTGTTCTAGCATCACACTGGATTAAAAGTGAAATCGGCTTATAATTGTTGTTTCTTATAATGTCTTTTTTGATTTTGTCTCAAACTTATATTAATCTTATAAAATTAGTTGAGGGGTTTTCTTTTCTTTCTTTTTTGGAAGTTTGGTATACATTGCTAATAGAATTACTTGTCCTTGTCCTTTTGATATTATTCTTTGTGTTTGTGTGGGTTGGAAGGTAGATCTTCATCTACTGATTTAATTTCTTTAATGATCATAAGTGTTTTTAGAATTTTTCTCTTTCTTCTTGAGTTAATTTTGGTAAGTTATGTCTTCCTAGAAGGATTTTTTGTCTAGGTTTTCAAATTTATGGGTTTAATTTAGTTATAGTGTTATTTTATTTGTATGCCTCTGCCATAATTCTACCTACATATTCCTTATCAATCCATTTTTTTATGAGTCTTCAGAAATTTTTTTCTTGATCAATCCTGACAGAGATTTGTCTCCTTTGTCTTTTCAAGAGTCTGCGTGTGTGTGTTGCGTGTGTGTGTTGTGTGTGTGTGTGTTTGGTTTTTTGATTCTTTTATTGTATCTTTTATTTCTATAAATTTGCCTTTTTTTCATTATTTTCTTTCTTCTATGTTCTTTTGAATTATTATCTTTTTCTAGCTTCACAAATGGAGGCTATGATGGTCATTGACTTATTGACTCTCAATTCCAAATTCATGCTTTCTTTTTGTTAAAGGAGCTTAGCCTTATAAATATTTCTCCTTAGTCTGCCAGAAAGATCTTGAAGGACATTCCTGCTTCCAAAATAGCTTGCTCACCAGATTCCTGAAGAATGTGGCTTGTTTTGCACCACTTGGTCTGTAGAGAACCTCTTGTTTTAGATGCCTGTAGGGATCAGCATTCTCCAGAATTTTCCTGTTGTGTGCTTTCTGTCGCTCTTAACTTAGGCAGCAACAACATAGCTAGGAGCTCGTGACGGCATGAGCTGGTGCCTCAGCCAAGATCTCTGCTCCCTGTACCCTTCCCTCCGTCCTATTGGTACCATGCTAGGAGCCTCAGTGGGCCTGCTATTTAGTGGAACTTTTGCCCAACTTAAAGCTGGCCCAGAACCCCACAGGCCCAAGCTGCTCACAAGAAGAGCACTAAGTTCCTGCATAGAGAGTCTTCTCCAGCTCCTGTTTCCAGTAGCAACATCAGCAGTGCCCACTTCTCCCACATCAACCAACCACCTCCAACTTGCCACACACCAGTCTCCCAGGGCTTACCTGTCAGCCTGGCTTGCTTGTGTCTTGGAGGTTTATTTCCTCCACTCATCCTGATGTGAGCACAGCACTATTTATCAAATCCACAGTGATGTCCCAACTCCATCTGCCACCTGTTCACCATCAGCCTCAATTTGTCTGTTCTCCAAAGTGTTGTTCCTGCTTGTCTGGCAAGTGTGGATCAGCTCTGGCTTGGCAATCTGGCAGACTTCTTTGTTATCTAATTGGCTGCAACCACACCTTCTTCAACAAGGTTTGAACCACCCTTTCAAATGTGTCCTTCCTTGGACACTCTCCCACAGGCATAGGATCGATTCCCTTTACGGTTTTCTTTTTATCTTTATTGTAACTTTCCAATCATAACTAATAATTCTTTATTATATGATATTAAATGATATCAAACTTCCTCTTGTTTCTTTCTCTTGACTGAACCCAACTTATTCAGATGCTAACAATTTCAGCATGTTTTCTAATAAAAATATTTAAGGCTATTAATTCCCCTCTAATAGTGAATTTTTGCATATGGTAAGACTCTTCTGCTATAAGGTTTTCTGTAATAAAAATTAGCCCATGTGTGATGCATAAGAGAATGATGACAGCATAATGCATACATTGCTTTGGTTCATGCATTAAAAAAAAGTTAACATGTTAATAGTTTATCTTACCCAAAGTAAGAGCAGTAGAACAGAAAGTACACTAAAATAGAAAATGCACTAATACTGCTGAATGCTGCTAGCTGGGTGGGGGGTGGAATATGGTACTGTTCATGGTACCTATTCACTCAGTGTTTTTCTTTTTTATTTAGTTAAGCCATGTGCTTCCTCTTGCAGTTGCTGATTGTGTGATTTTTCCTCATCTCTATGCCTTTCCCCCTTGCTATAATTCAGCACCCTCAATGCTTCCTTACAACCCTTATTATATTTGCCTATCAAAAAAATAAAGTTTTATATTTACTACAGCACTTATTTAAAACAAAGCATGTCCTTTAAACTATGCTATTTATTATTTTAGTAGGGTTGTTATTCTTTTTATCAGCCCTCTAGTTACAAAGTACATAAAGTTTAAACGTTTCACTCCTAGACCTATTATTCTGACATGTTCTGTTATTTTTAGTCGGTGATTTTGCAGAAATCAAGGTTTTGTAGCAGATAGCTATATCATATTACACACAGAAGCTTATGTTTCTCAAGTTCAAGTCTTTCCTAATTTCCTTTTTAATTTATATTTGATACATAAATAATTTAAATACATGTTATTTAATTTCAAAAGTATGGAAATTTTTATTTTAGTTTTCTTATTGATTTTTAACTTAACTGCACTTTAGTTGGAGAATGTGGTATGAATGGTACAGATGTGTTAAATTTATTGAGCATTGCTTAATGGCTTAATGCACTGAACAATTTTTATAACGGTCTTCTGTGTTCTTGTGTACTGTCTAATCGCTGGATTCAGAGTTCTATATATCAAGTGCTATAGATTGAATTTTGTCCCTTCAAAATTTATATGTTGAAGCCCTAACCCCCAGTGTGACTGTATTTGGAGATAGGGTCCTTAGGGGTAATTAAGGTGAAGTGAGGTCACAGGGGTGGGGCCCTAGTCCCATAGGACTAGTGGCCTTATAAGAAGAGGAGAAGGGAGATTGATCATTCACTCTCTCTCCACCTGTGCAGAAAGATGAGGTCAGGTGAGCACATAGTGAGATGGTGGCCATCTACAAGCCAAGAGAAAAGGTGTTAGTATCAAACTTACCTGCTGGCACCTTGATCTTGAACTTCCAGTCTCCAGAACTGTGAGAAATACATTTCTATTGTTTAAGCCATCCAGTCTGTGGTGTTCATTATGCCAGATTGAGCAGACTAATACATCAACCTTCTTAGCTGTTCAAATCTTTCTCTCTCTCATTCCCTTTCTCTCTTTCTCTTTTTTGCTTGAGCTCTCAGTTACCAAAAGAAACAAAAACAAAAACTGTATCAAACTTTCACACATTATTGTGGATTTGTCTTCTGTAAAATTCTGTCATTTTGTTTTAATAGTTTTGAAAAATACTATGAAATGTATAAATATTTAGAATTGTAAGAGACCTGGTGAAATTCATCTTTTAAAATTATGACGTATATCTCTATATTCATAAAAACTTTTGATCTCAGAATCTGTTTTATATAAACATCTATAAAGCTACAGTATCTTACTTTTGACTAGTAATTTCCTCATATATAATTTTCAACATTTTAATTGCAACGTATTTGCTTTCAAGTTTTACATGCACATCTTGTAAGCAATTTTAGAAAATCTGTTCTTGCAATTTCTGCATATACTGTCAATCCTGATACATTCTGTGTTTTCCATTTAGACTTCTTTTTCTGTAAGTTGTTTTTCTTTCCTGTCTGTATTTTGATATTTCAAGTTTGTTTTGTTTTTATTCCGTTTCCCTCCCTGTACAGGTTTTGTAATTTATATACCTTCTTTACAGTCATTTAGTGAGTGTCCTTAAAATTTTAACACGCATGCATATGATATTTAACAAACTCTAAGGTTAATCAGCATCTCTGTTTATCTCTAAAACCATACAAAGATCTTAGAACAATTCATTTCTGATTTTTCTTCCTGTCTTACATGAGACCGTTGTCATTTTTTAGTTTCATCTTGTTTCATAACCCTTAAAATAATTAGTTATTATTGTTGTTTCATTCAGTCAGTATTTTGTGTTTATTCACCTTTGCCAATTTATTTCCTCACTTTTCTTTTTGAAATTTCAAACCTTGTTTCAGTTTCTTTCTGAAGTGTGTATATATATATATATATATGTGTGTGTGTGTGTGTGTGTGTGTGTGTGTGTGTGTGTGTGTGTGTGTATATATACATATATATATATATATATATATATATATATATACTTTAGGCCACAGCATGTGAGATCTTAGTTCCCCCCTCAAGGGATTGAACCGGTGCCCCCTGCATTGGGAGAGAGGAATCTTAACCACTGGACCACCAGGAAAGTCCCTGAAGTATACTCTTCAGATGTTCCATTTTTGAGGGTCTATTGCTGCTAAAATTTTCAAGATATTTTTCTTTTTCAATCTAGAAATGTCTTTATTTTACAATTGTTTGCAAAGATGGTTACATCAGATATAAAATTCTAGGTTGATAGTATTTTCCCTCAATATTTCCAAATTATTATTTGCCTGTTTTTTTATTTTTCTTGTCTTTGGATTGGTTTTTTATCCATCCATCGTTCCTTTTTAGATTTTCTGTCTTTTAAAAACAGCTAATAAGATCTTCTCTTTCTCTATGGTATCCTGAAGCTTATAAGAATATGTCAGGGTTTGTACTTATTTTTATTTATGCTAGTGATGTATTTTCTGAACAACTTTTATCATTTCTGGAAAATTTGAACCCATATTTCTTCTAACTTTGCCTCTTATCCATTCTCTGTTCTTCTTTAATATCAATTAGGTGTATGTTGGACCTTCTTATTCTATTTTCCAAATCTCTTAACGTTTGTTTATATTTTTCATCTCTTTATTTTTTCTGCTACATTCAACCTCTTCAGAGCTACCTCCAGCTTATTATTTCTCTATTCCCTTGTGTCTGTTTTTCTGTTTAACTTGCTAATTGAGTTTTATGTTCAATGGTAATGTTTTTCATTTCTAAAATTTTATTTTGTTTTCTACAAATATGCTACATATTATTTTTAATGGTTTTGTGCTCTTCTGTAATCTTTCCACAACAGTTTTAATTCTTTACACACTTTAAACATACCTACAGTGTATTCTAAAGCTGAGAATTTCATTGTCTGATATTCTTAGAGGCCTGTTTCAGCTGTTTTCAGTTTGTGAAGTTATTTGTTTCCTTATGAATTATGTAATTTTAAAGGTGGGTTTATATTTGGTGAGATGTTATCTGTGATAACCCTCTGAGGCATGCTTTAAGGTGTATCTTTTCAGAAAGAATGTGCATTTTTTTCAGGTGCAATTGGTTTCTATCAACCAGAAACTTCATTATATTATGAGGTTATCTGGATCATGTAAGTAGTCAAATTCAAACCTATGTAACAGAAAACAGTTTTTTGCTTTTTTTTTTACCTCATGCAGATCCTAGATAAAGATAGATAAGTTTCCTTTTTGGATACCCTTGCTGACAGGTAGATTTTTTTTTTCTTTCTAGCTTACTCTTCTTGAGGGTTTAGCCTTTAAGGATTTAAGCTCTATGAGGGGGCATTAGTTCCAATAACCCAACCTGTTTGGATCCCATGTGATATCTCCTGTCTCTGTGAGGCCATCAAACCCAAACCTGTTGGTTATTAAAATCAACTAATGTAGTTTTCCACTCTGGTTTTTTTTTTTTTTTTTTTTTTGTGGTACGCGGGCCTCTCACTGTTGTGGCCTCTCCCGTTGCAGAGCACGGGCTCCAGACACGCAGGCTCAGCGGCCATGGCTCACGGGCCCAGCCGCTTCCGCGGCATGTGGGATCCTCCCAGACCAGGACACGAACCCGTGTCCCCTGCATCGGCAGGCGGACTCTCAACCACTGCGCCACCAGGGAAGCCCCCCCACCAGCTTTTTTTACTCTGAATTCCATTGCTTTCTTGTTTGCTCAGTTATGAATTTAAAAGATGCTTCTTATATTAAATCCAACATTTCTAGACATTTTGTATTAGACATTCTTTCAGGTTATTTAGTCCACTTTACTGTTTAAGTCAAAGACAACTATTATTTTTTAGAGGGGTTCTACCACAATTCTCATTGAGACATGGATTATTTTATCACATTTGATTGGAAAGAGAGACAAAGAACTAATATTTGTTGAGTAGCTAAATGTGACAGGCACAGAAGGGGTGCTTCAAATGACAGTTTTTCTAAGTTTAAATAATTGACATCTTGTGTCTTTAGGAATTAATTGTAGTCAGTAAATTTAAAAGAAAAAAGAGGACCCATAATTCAGGAAAAAATTCTGGAAAATAAAGAGCAATCTTGCTCTATATTTCAGGGACTCTGTAAAATAGGTAGTGAGAGGAGAGGAGAATATTGAAGACAGAATTAATTTATTTCTCACCTGGTTTTAAGATAATCTTATTTGTCACTGGGGCTCAGTTCTCTCCATTCCTTGGTACAGCTTAGCTCTGTTATTGTTCTTATTGTCTGTTGACTTAATTCTCTGACATGATTTTTCATTATTGCCATGGAATGACTGCTATACTGCCATTACTTACATTTTCTTCTTTTTCATAACTTCACACCCAGTGGAAAAGAATGCAAATGTCTTTAAATAGCTTTCACCAAAGTCCTGAGATTCATTCTGGTTGGCCTCACTTAGGTCATATTCTCACCTAATCATAAGGATTAAGCAAATGTAATGCCCTGATTGAATTAGAACTAAGTCAGGTGATCCAACCAGTGGGTGGGTACAGACTTAGCTCCAATAGGAGAACATAGACTGAGAGTGACAGAGATTCAAATATAAAAAGGTTTTTGGTATCTGAAAATGATATATTACCATTGCTACCTGACCAGTTGCCTATTCTATATTTACTATACATATCCATCTGTCTTAGTCTATGCTCTATATTAAATATCCTTACCCTGTCCATAAAGGAAGGCAACAGAAGTCTCATCTAGTGATAGATTATAAATCTCTGGATAATGTGTAAGCCTTCCAAGTCAATCCTAATTTTAGATCCTCATGATTTTCTACATATGGATAATTGATAAATGTATTTATTCTCCAAATACTCAATGTAAAATAAAAGAAAAATGAATGTAATTACTGCAAAAAAGTGAGTGGGAAACAAAACAAAATCCTTTTAGATTTTTATAATACATAGTATGCTTCTAGGAAGGAATAATAAGGAATCACTGCCCTGGAAGTGGATTGAGTTGCTGGGTCGGCTAATTTGGTTTATTTTTGGAAGGACCTTCCCCATCCAGGGTCTTCTAATGACAACATTTGGGGCAATCATTGGGAGCATCCTCCAAGTGGAGAGAGACTTTAAACTAGAACTTTGAGAACCATCTTGTAAAATTTCTTGTACTTCATCTTAGTAGTTCACATCATTCTGTTCCTCTGTTAGACTCACAACTCTTTGACAGCATGGACACATTTTATTTGCATTTTATATCCAACATGAAGCATTGTGATTCATATAAAATAAGCAATTGATAAATGTTTGCTGAAAGAATGAATGAATGAATGGATGGACTAATAGTGATCAAATAACAGAGTTAGAGGGGCTCCTAGGGGATGACCTGGTCCTGCTGTATTTTCAGGCAAATAAACACCTAAATGAGGAAATAGGACACCAAAATAATTAGTTACTTTATGCAGTGCAAAGTTGGACATGTTTTGTTCCACATAAAATTAAATTTTCCTTTGGGATAACTATGTTTAATAAGTAATAAGATCTTACAGAAGAGTCCAAATAAAATTTGTCTTGTGTAATAATCTTGAAGATTTTGAATTACCTTGAGGAAGTACAATACTTTCTATTTCCAAGTCAGTCAAATGTCTGATATCATATAAAGATTTAACCATCCACACCTCAGTGGGGTTACTAGATTTAGTTGGTGTTTTTGAAATTGCTTTTTCCCTGATTGTAAACAAAAATCTGCAAAGCAATTGTCCATTTATAATATGTATATTATATATACATATGTGTGTATGTATATATTTGCTTGTTTATTCCTTATTCTTTGCACGAAGGTCATAGCAAATTGACTAAGGTTGTCACCTTCTTCATTATTTTAATAACTCCTTGTCTGAAAGAAAAAGCTGGATGTTGACTTGTATGGCCTTTGGAAAATTGCTACTTTAATCTGATTCTCACTGGGCTTGTTAACAATTATAAGACCTGCTGAGATGTCAGTAATGTTCTGGAAACTTTTTCTAGTCTTCTGTAAGGATGATTTTATAATTTTTATTACTTTTTGAGTTATTCCTTGTCTTTGAAACAAACTTTATTTTAAATGAGTGTTTCCCAAACTTCAGTCATTTATTAACTACTTTTATGATTTTTACAAACTGTTGGAAACCATTAAATCTTCAGTATTTTTCTTAAAATCAATTCATATTTTTATTTAAATACTATATTTAAGGAATCTTCATCCTATTACTAAAATATAAAAGAAATATCTCTTTTCATAGATAGCTTACTGTAACAACAAATTCAACAGAAGCAAACAAAAATCATTAAATTCTAGCTAGGTATCACTGTCTGCTAAAGTATGGGAGCTTGATTTTTATTATGAAAAAATAAGGATTAGTTCATGTTAGAGAGATATTAAATAAATCTTAGCCTTAAATTGAAACTTCCTCTTTGACATCATTAGGTTGAAAGAAAAGGAAATAATGTTCTTTCTATCTGAATTAATATTATTTTTACAATGTCCTGTTATCAGATGTCATGTCCAATGTTACCTAAAACCATGTCTCTATCACTAATATAGTTTCTGTTCCCTAACTTGGGGAAATACCATTCTAAAGAAATATCATCAGATATATCATATATTGTTTTAAATTGTGTGTGTGTGTGTGTGTGTGTGTGTGTGTGTGTGTGTGTGTGTGTAAGGTGGAAATGTACATAGGGGTATGAAATATCAAAAGCTTATAGCTTATATATACTTACAGAGCTAGACCAACACCCTCATTTAGGTATACTATATTTTGCATAAACATTTTCTTCAACTTTCTGATTTAACTCAGTTTTTAATTTAAATAGCTATTTAGTTGCATATCAGGAAAATTAATCTTTGGCCATTTTTAATAGAAAGAACAAAATTAAAGTTCATTCTGATTTTTGTTTTATCAATTTTTGCTCTTGGGTCAATCTTTTTGCCTCCCTCTCTTCTTCTGCCCAAGCCCTAATACATTCTCTACTCAACAGCCAGAATGATCTTTTATGAAATCAGTTAAAAATCTTGGCTCTGGGGCTTCCCTGGTGGCGCAGTGGTTGAGAGTCCGCCTGCCGATGCAGGGGACATGGGTTCGTGCCCCGGTCCGGGAAGATCCCACATGCCACAGAGCGGCTGGGCCCGTGAGCCATGGCCGCTGAGCCTGCGCGTCCGGAGCCTGTGCTCTGCAACGGGAGAGGCCACAACAGTGAGAGGCCCGCGTACCACAAAAAAAAAAAAAAAATCTTGGCTCTGCTTTAAAACCTTTTGTGGATTCCCCATGCAGCTTAGAATAAAATTCTTAGTGCGTGCATCCACTTGCGGACCTTCCGTGTTCTGGCCCCTACGCGTCTCCTGCAGCGCCTATCACCCCTAGCTCGCCAAGTGGAGCCACTATGGCCTTATTTCTGTTCCATTCATGCCAGGCTTTTCCTGCATTAAATCTTTTTCACATGCTGGTTTAGTTTTTTTCAGTGGAATTCTCTTCCCCTGGGGCTTCACTAGGCTGATTCTTTCCCTCCCTTAAATCTCAGGTTAAATGTCTTTTAGACTGCCCCTGTATACCCCTTATAAGTGGATTGTTCCTTCCTGTAATATTTTCTACCTGTTTCTTTTGCTTCGTTTTTTGGGTTATATATTTGTCTTTTTCCTTGTTTATCTTTTACTTCCCTAGTGCTCGCTAAGCTCTGTGAAGGCAGGGCTTATGGTTATTGGTTTCAGTTGCTGCTGCATACGCTGTTCCAGTACCATTCTGGGTGTATAGAAGCACTAAATGTCTATTAAGTGAATTTTGTTTTCAAAGAGTTGTTTTATTTGTTTCGTAGACTGAAAATAATCTCCCTCTTAAATAATTACTTTGTTAAGAAAGAAGTATGTGCTGTGTTCAGTATTCAGAAAGAATGAACAGTTGAATAAACAGCTTCCCTTAGTTTGTAATAGTGCTTAAAACTAATCGTAGTGACTGAACATAAGTGGCAGCATAAGCATCAAAGATATATGGTTTTGCAGCAATACCATTTTAAATCTTCTTCTAATGATCTCTTTATAATTATGAATCCCTAAGAAGAAATTAACTGCTTTCTGTGTTTGAAAATATGCTTAACTACGCTTAATTCTTTTGCTTTGGATTATCTCCAGACTCTGAAACTTTCTTTGCCTAAATAGAATTGCATTTGGACTTTGGAGGAAACAGTCATTGTTATATATTTGTAGGTGTGAGCACCAGCCGCCTGTGGAAATTTGAACACATTAAACATGTGAATTCATAAAAAAAAATCAAAGAAAACTTTGAATGCGTGGATTTAGCCCAAAGACCTGAACCTGAATTTTACTACTGATTTGCTGTGGAAAATTTAAGCCATTGGTCAGATTTTTGATGTGTCTGTTTCTTCAATAATAAAATAAACATATTTATTCATTCTTATCCAGTTTTCACAGGGGCCTTATTTCATACTTCTGGAAAGTGTCTTCAAATACTCCTAATGAATATTTTTGTAGGTTGCAAAATGTCACATTTTGTGTTTATAATTCTGCCAGATACTGCTGGCTGACCACTAACAATTTGTTCACCCCCCTGCCCTAGTGTGGAGTTGTTGCTGGACCATGACTACCCCTTAAGGGACTCCCTTTCTCAGACTCTTTCCCTTATACCCCCATGACTAATGGAATGTGTGCCCCCCAGGCTGAGGTAGGTAAGCATGGAATATGTGATCCTCAGTGTTCTGTTCCTCAGGACTGCTGGCAGGATGACACTGATATGTCTTTGAATGGTGGAGCCTGACAATAAAATCTGGGGTCCCTGAATCACAGCTTGTAGGTGGGCTGCCCAAAGAGCCACCCACCAGGAGTATCATCAACCTTGCACTCCATAGGAGTGAGAAATAAACTTTCATTTGGTTGTGCCGCTGAGAGTTAAGGTTTGTGTATTATAATATTCACCCTGATAAAAACAATTTAAATTTATCATATATATTCTATATGTATGTGTGTGTGTGTGTGTGAGTGTGTGTATTACATACATTATTACAGGGCTAGTTTAACTCTCATTTCACACAAGAGGGATCTGAGGAAAAAGAGACCTTGAAGAGGACTAAGCAAACTTACTTAGGTTACAGAATACATTAGTTAACAGCTAAACGAAATCCAGTGCTTTACCCATTATAGCAATGTTCAACAAATGATGACCCCCGAGGTTAAATCAGGCCCACTGCATGTTTCTTTATAAATAAGTTTTATTAGAACTCAGTCACACCCATTCATTCATAGAGTGTCTAAGGCTGCTTTCTTGCTTTAAGGCAGAATTGAATAGTTGTGACAAAGGCCATATGGTCTGTAAACCTTAGAATATTTACTGCATGGCTTTTACAGAAAAAATTTGGCTGATCTGGGCATTGTACTATACTCCAACTGACTCCTCAAGTTAACTCTGAATATGGAACGTGATTAAAATTAAAAGTAGGCTCTAAATTTTATACCCCTCCCATACTTGCGGGCACATAGGAAAATCCTTTAACTTCACTTCATATTTCTATGTGTTCTTCCCTCCTTTCTATGTTTACTTGATGAACCATCCTATCTCTTAAGTACTGTTGGGAAATAGGTGAATCCAGCTTTTCCTCTTGCTTCTGATATGATCTAAGGCAGGATTTCAGAGTGAAGTGGTAAAATAATAAGACTTGCTTTTCCATTTCTCCTCCATCCCCCCCCCCCCCCCCCCCCCCCCCCCCCCCCCCGCCAATGCTGAGCTTGGGCACTTGCCGATTAGTGCATTCCCTCAGATTCAGCCTCAAGGTGTTTGGCCAAATGCCCAAGAAAGCAAGGGACCTGGTATTTCTATTACAAAAACTCTTTCTCTCTATAAAGATTCTGTAACCAAGCAGGACCCTATGGGGCCTTCTGGGGACAGAACCCTCCCCCATATCCTCTGCTTTGGCGCCTTTCTGAGGAGCTAAATACCTAGATAATAGTATTTGATGCATATTTCCTGAATTGTTTTGCAGATGTAAAAACCCCCACCAAATGGAAGATGCTAACTACTTGATGACCATGAGCATGTAGCCCCTAGGCCTGCTGGAGCCTAAGGATTTAATGTTAACCCATGTGACACCTCCCTATTATCTCACCATCAACCAATCAGAGAACTGTGCACGAGCTGATCACATACCCTGTGAGCCCCCTCCCTCACCTGGCCTATAAAAATGCTTTCCTGAACTCCGTTTGGGAGTTTGGGTTTTTTCAGCACTAGCTTTCTTGAACTCCTTGTCTGGCACCTTAACAATAAATGCTGCACTTTCCTTTACCACAGCCCGGTGTCAATAGATTGGCTTTACTGTGAGCAGACAAGTGGACCCAAGTTTTGTTCGGCAACAATGTCATATTTTCTACGGAGGTGTTTCTTAACATTTCTTACACATTGTCACTCAGGACATGTGACCCATGTTTGCATTGATAAGGTAGATTGTAGGCACTTTTCAGTTCCTTATTTATATGTACATAATCCAATTACTTTCTTTCCCCCTTTACAAAACACATCAGAATGCGAGACAAAGACATTTATTAGAGGACTAACCCTAAATTCATTATAATTTATTTTTAAAAAAGATATTTGTCCCATCACTCATAGATGATTCTGATAAACAAGCTTGCTGTAACATCACATATGAAGACAGCTGAGTCTACATGAAAAGGAAAAACCTGAGAGGCTCATAATAGGACATTCTGTTTGTTTCCACATCGTAAGTTGTGGTAAAAATTGATTTAAGTAGACAAAACTCAAAGACAATGAACACTTTGGAAAGTCCTTTTCAGCTTATTTTAAGGAAAAGTCAAGTAGGAGAAAAGATGCAAAACTATGATACTCTATTTCGAAGTGTTCTTGAGAGGGAACAAATTGGAGTCAGACTCCAAAGGTGGTGTTATCAGAAATCTTATAGCCTAACTCATCACTATGGCTGGTAAGAAAAACCAAAAAAGATTGGTGGCAAATGACAATTGAAGTGTTTACAAGACACCAAACACCAATGGGCCTCCATTCTTAGCAATCATCCCTTCCAACTTTCTTCCTCCAGCTCCAGCTCCCATGGTTCCTACATCAGCTTGAAGCTGATAGATTCTCTGTTCTGCCGGATAAGTAAGGATGGAGCTCAAAGGAAAACTGCCTATCCCACTACAGCAAACATGAGGTGTGTTCCTTGCACTTCTTGAAAAATCAATAACTGTGGTTTCCAAAGAATTCTTGTTACACATACGTCCTATCATTTGTTCTATAATTCTAGTATATCATGGGTTACATTTATTTCTCTAGTTGACCTGAGAATATATCACCTTGGAAATCAGTGTGAGTCTGACACAATGCATTCGAATAGCCACTTATAAAAGGTGTTTTAGAATACAACTTAATGACAAGTTAGAGATTGCATGTACATTTTGCTTTTGTAATGAAAAGTTTGGTGGTTACAGGGTGGTTAAGACTGGTTGGGTCCGTCTTGGATATCACCCAAGCTGTATTTATTTAGTGGCATAATGACAACTATGATAACAAAAGCCTTTTATAAGTATCAATAGTTTTATCTATAATTCAGTTCTGTGGCATAAGTTATGGCATAAGTAAGGAAAACATTCTTTGTTTTATCAGTTTTAATATGAATAAGAAAATTTAGAAACACACCTACATCAAAGCAAAATCTCGTAATTATAATGCTAGTTGCCTCTGCAATACCTTTTTCTACTTTATTTTCAAAATGTTTTCCTTAGGTTCATCAAAAACAGCTAAAATTATATGCTGTTATTTATGGTATTATATTGACATTAAATCATTCTTTACTTAAGTTTTTATCTTTATTTTGACAATTCATTGTAAGTGTTGGGCAAGTGATGACATTTGCAATTCAAGTGAATCAGTCACTCTGAGCTTATTTCATTTGTTAAACCTATGACTAAATGTTAATAGCTTTTTCAGATAGTAGAAAGTAAATAAAAGTGTATGTTATCATAAAAAAATTCATATGTGAAGAGTGACACAAGAGGGCAATTTTAGAGACCTTTATAATGTGATGTGGTGACTAACATACTATTTTTTTTTCTTTTTGTTTCTGGCTTCAGCCAGTATGTGTCATTTTTGTAAGTACTAAATTCATCATTTTTCTTTTAAATACAAGAAGTCAACTCTGGGTAAATAATATTGTCCTTTCACTTGATGTGTAATTGTATTTCTTTCAATAATACAACTTGGTAGAATGCATAGTAAAGGGAGTCAAGGAACTTTTTGGATTAATACAAAGGATTCTCTATTTGTTTCAGATATCCTTGCTTTTACTGTCTGGAAAGTCTCCTCCTCCTTTTTGTTTGTTTGTTTTTTTTAATTTGTTTCATAAGAATGAATGTTTCTCCAGTTTTTCAAGGCCAATCTCATGATATTTACCTTTTTTTTCCTTTTTTGGGCAAAGATTTAACTTTTAAATTTCATTAAAATTTAGCCTAACGTTTGAGCAAGCAATTTTGCTGATGGCGGAAAACTTAATTTTGCTGATTCAGAGTAATATCATCATTTCTAGAATAAAACTGATCCTTCCCCAAATGACAAGAAATAAATTTGACTTAATATCTACATAAAGAGCTGTTTGTCCTGTGATCACTCCTCTGTTGACATGGGCTGGTAATTAATTTATTGTCTATTCTCTTGTGCTTTCCCTGTCAACTTCGTTCCTGCCCCCACTGGCTCCCCTACCGCCAGAGGCAGGTTAACTTGAGGCTAATAAAATCCAGGCATCCTGGCCTCTCATCACTCAGGCCTGCGGGAGTCCTAGTAATATACTGGATGGTCAAGTATTTTTACAAAATTTAGAAAAATAGGAGAGTTTAATGGTAATCATTTAAGACCACTGTTTCTCTCTATACTGACGTTTCCTCCAGCGTGTCATCCCGGTGTCTGGGTGGCACTGGAGTAGCCACTGGCATTTTAGACTAGTTAAGGAGAAGTTGAATTGGGGATGCATTTAGTTTGGGGTTAGCTGGATTTGTTCACGTGCTTGCTGTCATTTTTGCATATTATTATTTCTACCCATCCTGGTGTAGGAATTGGCTTCAGGTAATACTACCACTAACCACTTACCATTGTGACAATGAACTGCAGAACCAGACGTTGTATCAGGATATGAATGTGCCCTACAGCACTGAAATAATACATAGGAAACAGAAGAAGAAAATGTTTGAGCAATTTGATTATAATGTGTCTTGGTATGATTTTTTTGTGTATTTATCCTGCTTGTGCTTCACTAAACTTCTTTAATCTTAATTTGGCATTTTTCATCAAATATGGAAATGTTTAAGTAATTATATCTTTAAACGTTTTTTCTGCTTTGTCCTCTTTATTACGCAAATGTTAGATTATTTGATATCGTCCCACAGGCTACTGAGGCTGTGTTTAGTTTTTTAGCCTTTTCCCCCCTTCAATTTCTACCTAAGTTTGAATAATTTTATTACCCTATCATCAAGTTAACTGCTATTTGCTTTTGCGTTGTCTCATATGCTGGTATACCTATCCAGTAAACTTTTCATTTGAGATATTGTATTTTCAGCCTTAAAATTTTCATTTGTTTCTCTTTTATAGTCTGTTTTTTTTTCATAATTATGTCTGCTTTCCTTTTAATCCTTGACTACATTTATAATAATTGTTTTTAAAGTCATCATCTGCTAATTCCATCATCTTTGTCATTTCTAGGTCTCTTTCTATTGATTTGTTTTTCTTCTTGTTTTGGATCATATTATCCTGCTTCTTCACATGTCTAGTAATTTTATATTGGATACTGGATATTATGAATGTTTGATTATTGGGTGTCTGGGTTTGGGCTTTTTTTTCCTTTAAAGAGTTGAAAAGATTTTGAAACATTGAAATATTTGTAAGTTGGGAGGTGAACTGTACAGACATATATTATAAAAAGATTACTCTGGTATGGATGAGAAATGGGAAGCTGGGAGAATAGTGACAAGCTATTGTTATAGTTCAATTGAGAGTTCTGACATTTCATAAAGGCATTAGCAGTGAGGGTGGAGAGAAGAGACAGCATTGAGAGATACCTGAGAGATAGACTGATATCTTTATTCTCTTTTCAATGACCAATTCTGGAACCAATTTGAACTTATTATTTCCCAGGTATAACCTAGGTGTTTTTACCTCTGTGCTTTGGTATTTATTTTTTCTCTCAGCCTGGTATCTTATTCTTTGAGGTCCTGTTCAAATGCCAGCTTCTCTTTGAAGTTCTCTCTACTCTTCCCGCGTTCCTAAATGGTATTCTTCTAATGCCAAACACGTAGTAATCTCTCAGTGTATAGTGTTGATGGTGAAATGTGATCTTGGACGTCAGTCTTTTACATAATTTTCTATGAGCCTAATAACATGGCTTTTGGGTGTGGAGAGGAGAATATGATCTTAGTCATAAATGTTTCTTAAACAAAGAGAGCACTGCCTAGAAGAGACCCAGCACCATCCCCTCATTCTTATAGAGCCCAGTTACTTCTGCTCCTGTCCTTAGCCCTGTTCATTGTTTTGGAACCAGAACAAGTTCAGGTGTAATTATCAATAGAGGACAAAGTACTCCCATAACATTTGGTCTCTGCTACATAGAGATACAGAAAGAGAACTTGAACATAGAAGGAGGTGGCTTCAAATTTTGTCTTTTTTTTTTTTCAGTTAATAGCTGTTTCACCATGGGAAAAATATTTAAATTTTCTGGTCTCAGTTTGTCATTTGCAAAACAGTGATTGTGTTTTCCAACTTACTTGTTTTTCGGAATTATTAAATAGGAATATATATCTAAATGCCTGGATTCATGCTGTGCTTTGTAGAAATTCAGCAAAAGTTAATTCTCTTCCTTGTTTTTCCACCTTTTACCTTTAGCATTCTTCTCAAACAACACATGAGTCAAACAACAAAGTCATCCTGGTAGATTTCAAATATTTAAATTTATATTTTGTAGATTTCTTTGTATGTCCACATACACTGTCCTAATTGATCTTCTTACCAACATAATGAGGTTAGCTGAGGAGCTAGAGAATGTATCAGTCAAAATGAACCCTAGGCACACATGCAGATGCACACACATATACATACCTGTTTGTACAGTTTTAGACATATTAGTATACGCTGGCTGAATATTACCCAATTTTGGTGGGTAGAGGAGCTAGGGTCCCTAAAATTCAAGTTACTTACCAACTTGAATGTTGAATGTAACTGTATGTTACCTCTCTTTCACACCCTTTCCTCTCTCATTTGCCTGGCTTAACTAACTCCTGTTTACCCTTCAAGAGTCGGTCATGTGTCTGTATCCCCTCCTTTCCTGTCACCTCCATCCTTGCCAGTCTGGGTTAGGTGTCCCTCTTCTGTGCTCCATTGCTTCCTACACATCTCTTTCATAGCCCTGATCACACTGTTGTAATTATCTGTGTATTTGTCCTCTACTACACTATATACTCCTTAAGAACAAATAACATTACTTATTCATGATTTTATTGCACAGTGTTTTTTTGCAATATGTTAAAAGTTGTCTCTTGAATGAAAGAACAAAAGTCAATAGTGACTGTGAAATTGAGAAGATTTTTCAGGAGCGTATGTGAGAAAATCCAGGAATTACCAGGAATTTAATAATTATCTAATTATTAAATTAGATAGAATCGGGATCCATTGATTTTGTTCATGAGGCAAGGGGGATAAAGACAAAGACAACTATTTTATTATTGATAATGGGGATAATATCAATTCTTACCATAACCCTAGGCTGGTTTGTTTGGTTTTTTGTTTGTTTATTTACTTACCTGCTTGTTTACTTACTGATTGATTGATTATAGCCCTATGCTCGTATAATCATTATATACAGAGTATATCAGGCTACAATAGATATTGTGAGTCTTGGAGAAGAATAGAAGTCACAAAAGGACAGAGTGGAAGTTATGTTTGACCGGGGGAAGAGTCAAACTCATGCTTTTGCTTTATGATGGTGTTTGACAAGAGTGAATTATAGTGACAGTAAGATTGACTTATTCTTCTGAATCCAGTATCAGGGAGGTATCTTTCCTCCTTTTCCCCAAGAAACTCTGCTTCAGAAAGGATAAGAAGGGAGGAGCTCTTTTGTAAGGATATAGGTGACTTTGATAACTTAATTTGAATCTAAGTGGGAAGAAGGAAGAAAGGGAGAGAAAGCTTAAGTTCAAATCCAAAGACTCTTTTTGTTTTTTCTTCTCCTGATTCTTCAAAGACTCTTCTACAGAGAGCTGTGCACTCTGTGGACCTAAATGATCCAGAGTCCCTACTCTTGTGGCAGGGTTATGTTGGTGAGAATCACGGCAGACTATATTCACCTCCCTCCAGGAAGCTGCCCTCAGCATCCACCCTAGGGACAGCTTTGAATTCACCCACACTTTACTTTATAATAAATAGAACATTTGCCCACAGATTTCACTTTGCTCTAGTGTCTTAACGATCATCCCCCAGTGCCTCTGACAGACTTAAACATAATAGAAACCAATTTTGACTCTAATTCAACGTTCTCTGTAGGAGAGGATGACTGAAGTTTAATTACAATTCTTTTATACCAAATGTGTGTGCATACTCCAGCATTTGATGTGATTCCTCCAAAATTTCCATCTCAGAATCAGCCCATCAGTAGAAAAGTCACATGCAGCCCAGTTAATTATAACGGAATGTGATGGTTTGGGGCTGTATTCCAAACAGAACACCATGGCATCTACAAAAACAAGCTTCTAAAAAACTGATAAGCCTGTTTTCATTTTATTTTGTTTTTTTTCCTCCTTATGTAAATATACTGAAAAGAGACTAATAAAAAATGTCCATTATACAGTCTTTTTTTCATCTGTGCAGTCCATTTCATTGCCCCTAATCTTCTCTCTCTCCTTTGTATAGCTGAGACCCAAAAGTTGGAAATGTATTCTAGAACAGGTTGAATTTAAGGCATGTCCACTGTTACTTTGGAAGAATAAATTGCTCCAATATAATTTACATTTGGAAGAGCACATATGATGGACTATATATTGAAGGCAATAACCAAGTTTTCTGTTTATTTTGTGTCTCCTAAATCACAGACCTGAATGAGAGATGCTGAACAGTAAATTATGTGTTTTGTAAGCTAAATTGATATTTTTGGATTACTATATATGCTCCATATACATGTATGTGGCATGAGATTGATTGGGGCTCTATTCCCCAAGCAGCACAGAACAGAGAAATTAATAGAGAAGGCAGAGGAGGTACTGATCTGAAAATACTGATCTCAAAATATTGCAATCAAATTTTTGCAATATTTAGAGCTGCTGTAGCTGTTCCTTAACAACACAATATAGGGTGAATCAGTAGTATGTTAGCTGTCTTTCAGGTTGGTGGCAGTCAGTTAGAACATGTATAATATTCTCTACCTGGTCCGTAGCTGTAACTGTGAGGTACAGGCAAAGCAAAAATTAAAGAAAAAAAAAAACTTATGAAAACACATAATGCAGTGATATTAGGATATATACTTTTGTATTTTTATTCTTATATAAGGTTATTTGCTGGCTATTGTTGGCCTCTAGTTCAGTCTGTGTTATTTAAAATCTAATATATGAATTATTTGGGTAGAATTCATGTTCGGGGCCACGTTGTTATATGTATTGATGTACAGCCTTGAATGTGAATAATTATTGTAAACTATATTTTACAACCTTTTTTCTGGCTTTATTATATAAATTTTCTATTTGGTCGATGATTTAATCATATCATAATTTAATGAACCTGTTTATTCTGTTTTTCAAATATTTGTACATAGGAGGTACCATCAGAAATGTCCCTGGGCAACTTCCAGAGGGGTTACAAGTATGGAAACACCTCTGATGGGAAACTTATGAAATGAACAAAACTCTATTTGCTGGAACTGGTCTGGCACAGGGAGAATACAAACATATGAAAATACTGTGATGAGCCCTTTGTAGCTGAAAGTCAGATCCCAAGAGGTGTGCTTGAATGACAATAGATAATCAGTAAACTGCCTTTCAGGAAGGCAGATCTGGTTAACCAAGAAGCTTTTATTTTGCTGAATGATAGTATGAGAATTTTTCACCAAAACTGAATTCTTCAGAGAAATAGAGGAGAGGCTAAGTACTAAGAAGGTACTCTTTCTTCTCCATCCTCTTCTCTCACTGTGCTGTCTTATCTCTAAGTGAATGTCAAATGAATGCTTAAAGAATCCCAGTTTGATAGGGTACCATCATATGCTCCTGACTGGGAGGTTCCCATGGGTCAGTGTGCCTAGCCTAGTAAGAGTTTAGCCTAAGAACTTCGGTTCTAGGTGCAGAGGTGGACACAGAAGCAGCTTGTTTTTTCTTTAAATGAGTGTGCTCCTAAATAGATCCTTACTCAGAAGTGCAGATAAACCCAGGTAAACATTAATGCTCTCTTCTTTTCGCTATAGATCAAAAGAAAGAGCAAAGGCCTTAGATCAAAAATAGCATCTAAAGACATCGCTCCAAATATAACCCAGTAAAAGAAGTCCTGTGGGGGTGGAACATGAGGATGAGAATGAGGACAACAAATGAAGTCTAATTACACAGGAGCGAGTATTACTGATTTGAATGACTCAAATGTTGGTGAGGTCGGTTCATGGCAGTGTAGATGAGCAGGTCAAATTATATTTTGTAAATAGACTCATGCCCTTGTACTGGTAGAGTAAAACTCAACATTTGCAGTAAGGTTGAATTTTTTTCAAGATTTTACTTTGTGAATTTTTATGCCTTTATCAACTTCATAAAGTGAAATTATGATAAAAATCTCAACCTCAATAAAGGTACTGCAGTATATTTGTATAGTCCTTTACATTTTATAGAGGATATATATATTATATATTATAGATATACAGACATTCATTTATTACATAGAATTTTAAATGGTATAAACATGGGATTTTTCAAAATGTAATACATTCTAGCAGAAGTATATATCTAATTTTGGCCCTAGTTTTACAAGGTACTGTAATTTTTTTCAGTAAAAGGGCCATAGTTAAATTTAATCTTCCAATCACTGTAGAGGAAAATAATATACTCACATTAAATGGAATTAGTTGATTATATTAATGTTATGATGATAAATATAGATAGAAATATGTAGATGCATTGTATTACACTTTAAGTACTTTTTCAGATTGTTCAGACTTAGTTTACAATTTAAACTGTTGCAGTTAGAGTTAATGAAGTAATAAAAATTATATGTAAGTTGTTTCATCTTTTCCCCTACTTATAGGGAAGTAAAATTGCTTGAGCAATAACTTTTAGGAAGGATATCAAGGAACATCTTATGTAACTAGTATTTGGCTTTGCATTTTTCCTTATTTGTCTCCTTTACCTCATTCCCATGTGAGCTAAATGAAAGGGTTTCCCTGAAAGAGCATGCATACGTGAGAGCCTGGAGGACTTAACAAGGCTAAACTGGGTCCCCAAAGGCTTCACCTCTTGACCTGTCATTTCCATCATTAGAGATTTATTACTTTGAGCCTTGAAGATTTAACCTATAAGAGAAACTTATTGAAATGCAAATATTCCTAGGAGAAATAGCATCTTAAAATGTAGTCTGCTGATGTTTCCTTAGCAATTAGTTAACTATAAGCTGAGAGCATTCTAGCACTGAAGGGAAGAGGAGACAGTTTGTATTAGGAAACAAAGGTCTCTGCCAAAGTCCTTTTCTGATTCTTTCACTTTTCTCCACATGATTGCAGTAGGAAGGAAAGTATAAAATCTCAGAAAAGAATGGCTGCATCTAGACAGGTTGCCAGGACCAAGGGTTCGCAGAAGTTTCTGTACCCCAAGCATGGCAAGGAAGCAGCAGAGCCAGAGGACATCAATGCACTGGTCTGGCTTGGACTATGAGAATTTAACAGCAAACAGTATGGAGTGAAGTATGAAGGGTTCTGAGTTTAAGACCCTGGAACCCCAGCATGACCAAGATGGGGGGATAAATATCTCAAATGACTGATACTGAATCCCAGCTTGGGTGATACAATCAAATTTAGATTGCTATAAAGAAAATGAACAATTATAAGTTTTCTTTCAACCCAGACTTTTCCTTGCAACTCAGTTACAAATGAATACTCACTACAATGGTCAAGGTCTTTTCTGGGAGGTTGATTATATCAAGCAAACGGTTGCATTTGAATGTGATGTTCTTGTTGAACATGCTGTATTCTCTGCAGGTGAATGTGATTGAAAGTAGACTTTTGGGCTAACTTTTCTTTGACTGTTAAAAGAAAAAAAATTATGTAAAAAAAAAATAAAAAGAAAGAAATGTCTTCCCTTCAACTGCTAAAATTGCCGCCCTCAGAGAACCATTACAAGTTCTGCCAAAAGTTCTGTTCAATCATCAACTATCCCTATACTGAATATTAAATATATGAACTTATGATTCTATCTCTTATTCTATATCCTGCTTAATTTCTTTTATCAAGATTTTTACCATCTCTCTCTCTCTCTCTTTTAAAAATTTCCCTCTCATATTCTCTGAAAAAGATTTTGTAGTTCTAAGGCTTGTGAACCCACAGTCAGGTTTAGGATGAACCCTGCTTTCTTGGAACATGATGTCCTCCTTCTCAGCCTATCTTAGCCCTTCTCCTGAACCTCTTCCTGTTAAGCTTTGATGACTGATAATGTTGCATATGTTCAAAATATATTTAGCTCTGGGAACTAGGCCTAAGGGGGAGATTCGTTTTATAAAAAAATCATGCTGATTTTTTACTGCCTAGGATACAGTAGACACTAATAAATATTTGCTGACTACATAATGGTAGCTACGTATGTATATATGAGATTGATGGACAGTTATGTTGTATTTCTGACTTCAATGATAGTTGCTAACTGAAGGCTTAGATTGTACAAGGCCTCATTCTATCAATAAGTATTTTACATGCTTTAACTTATTTAACCTTCAAAACAATCAGCTGAAGTTGGTCTTATCATTTTCCCCATGTTCCTGAGGAAGCAGAGAGATTAAATAATTCAGGTCACAAGTGGCAGAGCTGGGATTTAATCTAGATGGTCTGGCCACAGACCCCATATACTTAACCATGAATGCACACAAGAAACACTAGAAACATAAAATTTTTACACTCTTTTAAGAAAGAAAGAATACTGTTATAATATGATATTGTCCAGTGCATTCTCCCATATCAGGCAACTGTTTCAAGATATATTCTATAGTGTGGCATTTGTTAAATAACCAGTCTCACTATAGACTATTAGGTGTATGTATTTGTATTGAGGGACATTTGAGGAAATGACCTCTGTAAGGAATCTTTAATCCTTTTGGAAAATCTTTTGTTAAGAGGCCTATATTTAGTGATCGATTTTGTAATTTGCATAAGACAGATTTGCAAAACAAATTGGTTTAATTTTCAGGTGTGAAAACTCTCTGGGAATTGGTGGCTTTTCCTTGATGTAGCAAATATCTTGATCATAGAGACTAACATTTCAAATAACATCTCTGTTTTCACAATCAGGGAGCTTTATTTTATAAAGTCAATAAGATGTAATTACATCAGAGGTTTTATTGAAAAAAAACCAACAAAAGTAATTTACGTTGCAGAGGGCTATGGTGAGTTTCACACTCATGTGTATTAACACACAGAACTTTAAACAGAAATATGAAACAATTCTAAAAGTTGGATACCCCTGTATACCCCAGTATAATGATAAGAAATAGTTTCATCACATATTTTAAGAAAGCAACAAAGAAAGCATTTCACTTTTGACTTTATCACATAGCTTTGCAGCTTATTTCTTGATATGATACAGGCCCTTGTGGAAAGTATTCAAAAGCCTGCATTAGTTTCCTACTGCTGCTGTAACAGACTACAACAAACTTAGTGGCGACAACACAAATTAATTGTCTCACAATTCTGGAGGTCAGAAGTCATTGGACTACAGTCAGGGTGTCCGCAGGACTCATTCCTACTGGAGGTTCTGGATCGGAATCCATTCTTTGCTTCTTCCAGCTTCTAGAAGCTACTGCCATTCTTTGACTTATGGCCCCAAAACTCCAATCTCTGCTTCAATCACAGTACCTTCTTTCATTTTGAGCCTCTTGCCTCCCTCTAAAAGGACCCTTGTGATTATATTGGGCACATTAGGATAATCCAGAATAATCTCTTCATCTCAATGTCTTTAGTTTAATTTCATCTGCAAAATTCATTCTGACATATAAGTAACATATTCACAGGTTCAGGGGTTTAGAATGTTGACATCTTTGCCAGGGCTTTATTTAGCTTTACACAAATCCTAACTTATTTTTTGTATCTTATTTCACTCCATCCAAACCTTTCCAATCCTTCATTTCTACCTATTGATGGTGTTATTGTAAGCAATATAAAAAAGATTTTCTTGAGATGTAAATTAATTAATCAGTTAAATCAGTCCATCCATTTGTACATAATTATTATGGCCCAACAGGTTTAATAGGCTTCCTCCACTTTACTGTCTTGTCCTTGGTACTATTTTCTATAGCCAAGAATTGGATGAATAGACCCCTTTTTAAATTTTAAAGTAGTATAAAATATTTATCTTGAATTTTTTGACATTCATCTCTCCTTTCTTAGAGACCTCATGTTTAATTTTAACAAGACTCCCTTCTTAAAAGATTTTAAATGCGTGTAAGAAAGTAACATCTTTAAAAGCTGCCAAAGAGGGAGAGTATAACAGAGTTTCAAAGCTGGATGAAAAGTAAACAAACAAACAAAAAAGAACAATTCAACTAATATATCTCTAAAATGACCAAATGGTAGGAAGCCATGGGATGATTGCAGACTTGGGGAGCCAGTCAGGGAAGGACAAATGGCCGAGGCATCGGGAGCTGCTTATGTCAGGATGAGTGTGTCTCTAGGTTCACACTGTCTACATGTCCATTAATGAAACCTTAAGACCAACACTTTTTTTTTTTTGCTGTAAAATTACACTGGAAAAGAACTAGTAGTTTTGTTTATTCACTGTGGAACATCCTATGACAATGAGTAATGCTGTACAAAGGGATGCTGTGGTAAAGAATTGGAGTAGAATACCTGTTTTTTACCTTGTCAGAAAAGAAATGTTTACAAAAATAAAGGGCTTGGCTGTTTTTACATAATCTTCAGGTATTGAAAGTGTTTTGATTTGTTTTGGGAGGTGGTGATGGTGCTGTGAGTTCTGAGGGATCTTTCTGGGAAGAACAAAAAGATGTGCCTATAATTACCGAGAAAATGGGAGAAAAATGATGCTTGGTAAATTAGTGAGCCTTTGAGTCCTACTTTTTATACTTTGGCCTGAGAAATGAACAGTTGGGAGAGAGGTTGGGAAAGAGTAAGATTTTACTGATATTCATCAAATGTTGAGATGAGGTCAGGAATCATTGCATGATGCATACAATTATGTACTGTATACTTGATGTTCAAACACATAATAGACACCTTGAATGAAGACTTCAAGTTTTGATTAAACGAGTAACATTTTGGTGTTCCCCCATATGTCTTCTCATTATATATATATATATATTTTTTGGCGGTACGCAGGCCTTTCACTGCTGTGGCCTCTCCCGTTGCGGAGCACAGGCTCCGGACGCGCAGGCTCAGCGGCCATGGCTCACGGGCCCAGCCGCTCCATGGCATGTGGGATCTTCCTGGACCGGGGCACGAACCCGTGCCCCCTGCATCGGCAGGCAGACTCTCAACCACTGCGCCACCAGGGAAACCCTCATTATATTTTTTAAAATGTAATCAAAAACATTTATTGAGTGCTTGTCATGTGTCAGACACTTGGCCATGCCCTAAGTTGACGAAAACAAGCACCTGACTTTCTGGGGTTTATTGTCCATTAGAGAAAAACAGACATATGAATAAATAATGAAAAGCAACCAAGTAAGGAAAGAGCATAAACTAATGCAATAATTCCAAAAATTGGCACCCATGGAGAGAGAGAAGATTCTAGAGTGGAACAGAGAGACTTCCTGAAGTCCTGAATAGTAGAGCTAATAACGAAGTACTGAACTAAGGATTCTTACCAGTATCCCCAAAGTTGGGGAGAAGCAAATAAGTGCTCATATCTTTTTATTCTTCTTACTGGAGAATAATAAAAACAGCAGTTGGGAAGGAACAAGTATAAGTGAGAGACTTGGCTAGGTTGGATATTTCTCAAGAAAATAAAGTTCTACAGCTGGACACCCAATTGGAGGAATAATGCAAAGAATGGGGTTATCTCTGATAAGAGTAGATGGAGTGGGCTGTGGTATAGTGAATGTAATAGGCTCTTAGAGAAGAAGCAGCCCAGGTATTCCAACGAAGGGTACACATTTATATCAGCTGAGCTCTGTTCCCCCTCTTGTCAGGCTACAAAATTGTGGATGGATGAGAAGTCCCTGGCCATGAAAGCTGTTTAGGTGATAACAATTTGCAGCCAGGACTGACTGAGAACCACTGGTCTAAGGGAAAGAAAATATAACCCCCCCAAACGAAACACAGCCAAGGTGTCATCTCACAGATGAGAGAACTCAGGCAAATCCAGCATTCATGAATCAAAAGAAAGAAACCAGGAAGGTGAAGCTTTGGGCAATCTTGCATATACCCATTAACATACAAAACTACTGCAGGACAGCTTACAAAATAAATGACCTGTGAGCATAAAAAGGTTATGATCATGAAAGACAAAGACTGAGGATCTGTTAAAGATTAAAATAAAGTAAATGACATAACAACTAAATGTAGTGAATAATCCTGGATTGATTGTGGATCATAAAAAGAACAGTAGTGGGACAACTGGTGACATCTGAATGTAGTCTGGAGTTTAGATAATACTATTACATCCATGGTAATTTCCTGATTTTTTTTTAAACATCTTTATTGGAGTATAATTGCTTTACAATGGTGTGTAGTTTCTGCTTTATAACAAAGTGAATCAGCTATACAGATACATATATCCTCATATCTCCTCCCTCTCGAGTCTCCCTCCCACCCTCCCTATCCCACTGCTCTAGATGGTAACAAAGCACCGAGCTGATCTCCCTGTGCTATGTGGCTGCTTCCCGCTAGCTATCTGTGTTACATTTGGTAATGTATATATGTCCATGCCACTCTCTCACTTTGTCCCAGCTTAGCCTTCCCCTCCCCATGTCCTCAAGTCCATTCTCTACATCTTCATCTTTATTCCTGTCCTGCCCCTAGGTTCTTCAGAACTTTTTTTTTTTTTTTTAGATTCCATATATATGTGTTAGCATATGCTATTTGTTTTCCTCTTTCTGACTTACTTCACTCTGTATGACAGATTCTCGGTCCATCCACCTTGCTACAAATAACTCAATTTTGTTTCTTTTTTATTGCTGAGTAATATTCCATTGTATATCTATGCCACATCTTCTTTATCCATTCATCTGTTGATGGACACTTAGGTTGCTTCCATGTCCTGGCTATTGTAAATAGAGCTGCAGTGAACATTGTGGTACATGACTCATTTTGAATTATGGTTTTCTCAGGGTATATGCCCAGTAGTGGGATTGCTGGGTCATATGGTAGTTCTATTTGTAGTTTTTTAAGGAACCTCCATACTGTTCTCCATAGTGGCTGTATCCATTTATATTTCCACCAACAGTGCAAGAGGGTTCCCTTTTCTCCACACCCTCTCCAGCCTTTATTGTTTGTAGATTTTTTGATGATGGCCATTCTGACTGGTGTGAGGTGATACCTCATTGTAGCTTTTTTTTTTTTTGTGCTGCTGGATTGTTTGCTAGTATTTTGTGAGGATTTTTGCATCTATGTTCATCAGTGATATTGGCCTGTAGTTTTCTTTCTTTGTGACATCCTTGTCTGGTTTTGGTATCAGGGTGATGGTGGCCTTGTAGAATGAGTTTGGGAGTGTTCCTCCCTTTGCTATATTTGGAATAGTTTGAGAAGGATAGGTGTTAGCTCTTCTTTAAATGTTTGCTAGAGTTCGCCTGTGAAGCCATCTGGTCCTGGGCTTTTGTTTGTTGGAAGATTTTTAATCACAGTCTCAATTTCAGTGCTTGTGATTGGTCTGTTTATATTTTCTATTTCATCCTGGTTCAGTCTCAGAAGGTTGTGCTTTTCTAAGAATTTGTCCATTTCTTCCAGGTTGTCCATTTATTGGCATATAGTTGCTTCCAGTAATCTCTCATGATCCTTTGTATTCCTGCAGTGTCAGTTGTTACTTCTCCTTTTTCGTTTATAATTCTATTGATCTGAGTCGTCTCCTTTTTTTTCTTGAGGAGTCTGGCTAATGGTTTTTCAATTATGTTTATCTTCTCAAAGAACCAGCTTTTAGTTTTATTGATCTTTGCTATTGTTCCCTTCCTTTCTTTTTCATTTATTTCTGATCTGATCTTTATAATTTCTTTCCTTTGCTAACTTTGGGGTTCTTTTGTTCTTCTTTCTCTAATTGCTTTAGATGTAAGGTTAGGTTGTTTATTTGAGATTTTTCCTGTTTCTTGAGGTAGGATTGTATTGCTATAAACTTCCCTCTTAGAACTGCTTTTGCTGCATCCCACAGGTTTTGGGTCATTGTGTTTTCCTTGTCATTTGTTTCTAGGTATTTTTGATTTCCTCAGTGATCTCCTGGTTATTTAGTAGTGTATTGTTTAACTTCCATGTGTTTGTATTTTTTACAGAATTTTTCCTGTAATTGATATCTAGTCTCAAAGCTTTGTGGTTGGAAAAGATACTTGATATGATTTCAATATTCTTAAATTTACCAAGGCTTGATTTGTGACACAAGCTATGATCTATCCTGGGAAGTGTTCCAGAAGCACTTGAGAAGAAAGTTTATTCTGTTGTTTTTGGATGGAATGTTTTACAAATATCAATTAAGTCCATCTTGTTAAATGTGTCATTTAATGGTTGTGTTTCCTTATTTATTTTCATTTTGGATGATCTGTCCATTGGTGAAAGTGGGGTATTAAAGTCCCGTACTATGATTGTGTTACTGTCGATTTCCCCTTTTATGGCTGTTAGCATTTGCCTTATGTATTGAGGTGTTCCTATGTCGGGTGCATAAATATTTACTATTGTTATATCTTCTTTTTGGATTGATCCCTTGATCATTATGTAGTGTCCCTCTTTGTCTCTTGTAATAGTCTTTATTTTGAAGTCTATTTTGTTTGATATGAGAATTGCCACTCCAGCATTCTTTTGATTTCCATTTGCATGGAATATCTTTGTCCATTCCCTCACTTTCAGTCTGTATGTGTCTCTAGGTCTGAAGTGGGTCTCTTGTAGACAGCATATGTATGGGTCTTGTTTTTGTATCCATTCATCCAGTCTATGTCTTTTGGTTGGAGCATTTTCTCCATTTACATTTAAGGTAGTTATCGATATGTATGTTCCTGTTACCAGTTCTTAATTGTTTTGGGTTTGTTCTTGTAGGTCTTTTCCTTCACTTCTATTTCCTGCCTAGAGAAGTTCCTTTAGCATTTGTTGTAAAGCTCATTTGGTTGTGCTGAATTCTCTTAGCTTTTGCTTATCTGTAGAGGTTTGAATTTCTCCATCAAATCTGAATGAGATCCTTGCTGGGTAGAATAATCTTGGTTTTAGGTTTTTCCCTTTCATCACCTTAAATATGTCCTGTCACTCCCTTCTGGCTTGTGGAGTTTCTGCTGAAAGATCAGCTGTTAACCTTATTGGGGTTCCCTTGTATGTTATTGGTTGTTTATCCCCAGCTGCTTTTACTATTTTTTCTTTGTATTTAATTTTTGATAGTTTGATTAATATGTGTCTTAATGTGTTTATCCTTGGATTTATCCTGTATGGGACTCTCTGTGTTTCCTGTATTTGATTGACTATTTCCTTTCCCATATTAGTTATGTTTTCAACTATAATGTCTTCAAATATTTTCTCAGTCCCTTTCTTTTTCTCTTCTTCTTCTGGGACCCCTATAATTCGAATGTTGGTGCATTTAATATCCCAGAGGTCTCTGAGACTGTTCTCAATTATTTTCATTCTTTCTTCTTTATTCTGCTCTGTGGTAGTTATTTCCATTATTTTATCTTCCAGGTCACTTATCCGTTCTTCTGCATCAGTTATTCTACTATTGATTCCTTCTAGAGAATTTTTAATTTCATTTCTTGTGTTTGTTTGCTCTTTAGTTCTTCTATGTCCTTGTTAAACGTTTCTTGTATTTTCTCCATTCTATTTCCATGATTTTGGATCATCTTTACTATCATTACTATGAATTCATTTTCAGGTAGACTGCCTGTTTCCTCTTCATTTTTTTTGGTCTGGTGGTTTTTTACCTTGCTCCTTCATCTGCTGTGTGTTTCTCTGTCTTCTCATTTTGTGTTACTTACTGTATTTGGTGTCTCCTTTTCACAGGCTGCAGGTTTGTAGTTCCCGTTTTTTTTGGTGTGTGCCCTCAGTGGCTAAGGTTGGTTCAGTGGGTTGTGTAGGCTTCCTGGTGGAGTGGACTGGTGCCTGTGTTCTGGTGGATGAGGCTGGATCTTGTCTTTCTTGTGAGCGCACCATGTCCGGGGGTGTGTTTTGGGGTGTCTGTGACCTTGTTATGATTTTAGGCAGCCTTTCTGCTGATGGGTGGGGTTGTGTTCCTGTCTTGCTAGTTGTTGGCATAGGGTGTCTAGCACTGTAGCTTGTTGGTCGTTGAGTGGACCTGGGTCTTAGCGTTGAGACTGAGATCTCTGGGAGAGCTTTCGCTGTTTGCTATTATGTGGAACTGGGAGGTCACTGGTGGACCAGTGTTCTGAACTCGGCTCTCCCATCTCAGAGGCACAGACCTGACACCCGGCAGGAGCACCAAGACCCTGTCAGCCACACAGCTCAGAAGAAAAGGGAGAAAAGAATAAAGAAAGAAATACATAAAATAAAATAAAGTTATTAAAGTAAAAAAACAATAAATTAGTAAAAATTAAAAACGTAATTAAAAGAAAAAAAATAAAAGAAAGAAAGAAAGAAGAGAGCAACCAAACTAAGAAAAACCCCACCAATGATAGCAAGTGCTAAAAGCTATACTAAAAAAAAAAAATACTGACAGAGAGAACCCTAGGACAAATGGTAAAAGCAAACCTATACAGACAAAATCACACAAAGAAGCACACACATACACACTCACAAAAAGAGAAAAAGGGAAAATATATGTATTTTTTTTAAAAAGGAAGAGAGCAACCAAATCATTAAACACATCTACTAATGATAATAAACTCTAAATACTAAACTAAGATAAACATAAAACCAGACACAAATGAGATGCAGAAAGCAAACCCCAAGTCTACAGTTGCTCCCAAAGTCCACCACCTCAATTTTGGGATGGTTCATTGTCTATTCAGGTATTCCACAGATGCAGGGTACACCAAATTGATTGTGGAGATTTAATCCACTGCTCCTGAGGCTGCTGGGAGAGATTTCCCTTTCTCTTCTTTGTTCGCACAGCTCCTGGGGTTCAGCTTTGGACTTGGTCCTGCCTCTACATGTAGGTCGACTGAGGGCATCTGTTCCCGCTTAGACAGGACAGGGTTAAAGGAGCAGCTGATTAGGGGGCTCTGGCTCACTCAGGCCGGGGTGAGGGAGGGGTACGGAATTCAGGGCGGGCCTGCAATGGCAGAGGCCCCCGTGACATTGCAACAGCCTGAGGCACACCATGTGTTCTCCCGGGGAAGTTGTCCCTGGATCACGGGACCCTGGCAGTGGCGGGCTGCACAGGCTCCCGGGAGGGGAGGTGTGGATACTGACCTGTGCTTGCACACAGGCTTCTTGGTGGCTGCAGCAGCAGCCTTAGGGTGTCATGCCGGCTCTCGTGTCCGCGCTAATAGCTGTGGCTCGCGCCCATCTCTGGAGCTCGTTTAGGCGGTGCTCTGAATCCCCCGCTCCTCTTGCACCCTGAAACAATGGTCTCTTGCCTCTTAGGCAGGTTCAGACTTTTTCCCAGACTCCCTCCCAGCCAGCTGTGGTGCACTAACCCTCTTCAGGCTGTGTTTATGCAGCCAACCCCAGTCCTCTCCCTGGGATCTGACCTCTAAAGCCTGAGCCTCAGCTCCCAGCCCCCACCTGCCCCAGCAGGTGAGCAGAGAAGCCTCTCAGCCTGGTGAGTGCTGGTCGGCACTGATCCTCCGTGCAGGAATCTCTCCACTTTGCCCTCTGCACCCCTGTTGCTGTGCTCTCCTCCGCAGCTCAGAAGCTTCCCCACCACCACCACTCGCCTCCGCCATTGAAGGGGCTTCCTAGTGTGTGGAAACTTTTCCTCCTTCACAGCTCCCTCCCAGAGGTGTAGGTCCCGTCCCTATTCTTTTGTCTCTTTTTTTTTTTCTTTTTCCCTACCCAGGTACATGGGGAGTTTCTTGCCTTTTGGGAAGTCTGAAGTCTTCTGCGAGCGTTCAGTAGGTGTTCTGTAGGAGTTTTTCCATGTGTAGATGTATTTCTGATGTGTTTGTGGGGAGGAAGGTGATCTCCACGTTTTACTGCTCTGCCATCTTGAAGGTCTCTCCCTAATTTCCTGATTTTGATAATTGCACTGTGTTTATATAAGCGAATGTCCCTGCTTTTAAGAACTACACACTGAATAATTTGTAGGTAAAGATTATGTCTGCAACTTTCTCTTAATCTTCTCAGGTAAAGCAATTGTGGTAAAACATAATATTTGAGGCATCTAGGCATAAGGTAAACTGGAATACCATGCACTGCTTTTGCTACTTTTCTGTAGGGTTGCATCTATATCAAAATAAAAAAGTTTTTTGGAAAAAACAAAGTAAGTATTAAAACCTGAACAATATAAAATTAACAATATAACTAAAAAATAGAACAGCAGAGGGAAAACATAGAATTATAAAAGTATAAAAGCCTTTATGTTCCTTAGCAAGAAGTTAATTAATACTGTCTGAAACTTAATGGTTTGGGGGAGAAAAAAATCTGAGTCCAATGTCTTTATGCTTTTTGTAAACTTATTTGGTAAACTTGTAAGTCTTTTAAACAGTAATATCTGTTATCCTGAGGAATGATTTCCTTGGTTAAGTATTGATAGTTCCTTTGGATGTTTTATCATTTTTTTTCTCTTGTTAAAATCACAAAATTAATATCTATAATATGGTTCCTTTTAATGTCAGGTAACCTGGCTTTCATATTCTATCTGTATATATGTTTTATATGATGACTTGAACAATAATTACATAATAATAATAAAGTTTACTTCTGGATGATAAATTTTGAGTTTTCTTAAACTTTAATCTTCCTGATTTTGAGCACTATTTGAATCATATACTGTGAGCAGAATGCACTTTTAAACAAAAGGGATTTTATTTTTAAAAAAACAAAAAAAGATTAAAAGCGATAAACCAAAAATTTTACCTTGATAAATTATAGACAAAGGGAATATAGATTCCTGTTACTTTCTTCTTTGTACTTTTCTGTGTTTTAAAAATTAACCATATTTAAAAGAAATTAATTAATAAAGTTACAGAACTGAATTTGGGTCCCCTTGCCCAGCACACAGCAAAGCCAATCTACTGATACCAGGTTGTGGTGAAGGAAAGTACAGCATTTATTGCAAGGCTTCAAGCAAGGATTATGGACAGCTAATGCTCAAAAGACTTCTGATGGCTTTCAGGAAAGCATTTTTAAAGTGAGAGAAAGGGTCACAGGGTGTGTGATCAGCTGATGCACAATTCTCTGATTGGTTGTTGGTGAGGTAACAGGGTGGTGTTTCAGGAATCTCAGTCATCAACCTTCTGGTTCCAACTGGTCTGGGGTCTACATGCTGGTTGTCAGCATGCAGTTAAATTCTTCCACCTGATGGGGATTTTAGTATCTGCAAAACAACTCAAGGATATGGCTCAGGATATTATCTATAGCCTTGAGGAGGAAATAAAGGTCCTTGACTTTGTTTTATGGCTAAAGTATTATTATTTTGTCTTGCTTCACTGTTTTCCTTTGTTTCTGTATTTTCTCACTTCTCTGATTTAATTTGCTCTTTGGAACCCCAGGAAGGCGAAGGAGGCTAAAGCTTTTCTACAAACAAGAGGCAGGGGACATGGGGGTGGTGGTGTCTGTCCCTGGGAAGGCACCACAGGGTCCTACTGAGTTTCAGTAATAAACATAATACAATTTTATAGACACTGCATTGGGAGTATATATAGTGTGCAGTTGGAAAGGTAGTAGGAAGTGGTCATTTCTAACTGAGGGGCCAGGAAATGCTTCCTGTGCATGGTGATCCCCTAGCTGAACCTGGTGAGATGAGATGTGATGGGTAGATGGAGATAGGAGGGAGGGAAGACTGCAGAAGGAATCCCATGAGCAACGACCATTCTCTTGAAGTAACCTGGTAACCAGTAGGCTTGTGTAGAGAGTGTGTGGAGTGGGGGCTTGGGGGAAGCAGTAGTGGCAGGGGTAAATTGGTGGCTGGGAGGGTGGTGCAAAGTAAGAGATCAGAATAAAAAATTAGGAATGGGCCATTGGAGGTCTTTAGTAGCCATATTAAAGCATTATAGGCTTTATCTCATAGGCTAGTGGATTTAAGATCAGGCTTTCCAAGATGAAATAGTACCTGGAGGGACCTCCATGTAGTGGAGGACAAAGGACGTGTGATGGGGCGGAGGCAGACGGAAGAGTAAGTGAGGTTCCATTGCTCAACACAACTTCAACAGGAGCAACTCCAAGTTTACCTGGTTGACATGTTGAACTTCTATTTTAAGAAAGGTTTTATGGCAAAATGTTCCAGAATCCATAGCTCCATGGCCTGTAAGCTCTTGGGGTAGTTAAGACAGGTAGCATTTGGCTTCAAGTCTTTAGAATATTTAATTGGACAGATTTTATTCCTTGGGTCATGTTGTCACAGGGTGAAGTCTGACAGAGAACAAACACATTAGAAGTATCCCATTACTGTATTATTCTATGGCAATTCCATTTGCCTCTTACCACACCATTTCAACTACTCATATCTACAGGAAGGGAAGGAATACCCATTGGGAGCTAGAGAGAATCTCATGAGAGTAGGGTAGTGGGGATTCTGCTGATTCAGCTACCTTTGCTTTTTGTCCTGAGAGGTTTGGTATTCACATATGCTATACCACACTCTTCATTGTCCCTTGGTAAAAATTTGAAAAAAAGAAAACAAACCCTTAAGTATGTATACCAGATATGGGGAAACATGTCCTTCATCTTTCAAGAATTAGTTGAAGAGGAAAGGAAAAGCTATTCTGACAGGGAGCTCTATGGAAGAAGGGTAGCAGATTTGACATTTTCTGTCTGATTTTATATCAATTCTACTTTAGAATTAGATGTTAAAAAGATTATTAATATTTTGACAATTTTCTGACACCTCCTTCCCCCACGTCCCAATATGTGAAAACCATGTTTTAGGACCATGAAAAGCTAAAAGAGATGTTTCAGTGGAGAAGTAACAGGACCAGATTCACATTTTAGAATCATTACTCTGGCAGAAATGAGGTTTCTACAGTTTATGGAAATTACATTGGGGCACAAAACACGAGATTAAGAAGATGAGGGATTGAAATGGAGAAGACTTTCCAGAAATATTTGCTGAATGGATGGATGGGTGGTTGAAAGAGATCCTGAGGTGAGGCAACAAGATAGGAGCATATTCAGCTGCAAGACTTCGAGGTATATCAAAGAGGTAGGCTACAGGGCACACAGACTGGATGCTGAGAGAAAGATGAAAGAGAGAATCTGGGTAATGTCTAGGTTTCTGGATAGGGGCACAGAGCATCATAATGATATCTTTTTTTTTTTTTTTCCTAAGATAGGTACATAGAGAAGAGAAGGAAAAATGATACATTTTGTTCTGGATAAACTGCTTTTGAAATGAGCATGGGATATCTGGGTAGAGATGTTCAGTAGACTTATGGAGAGAATGGAAGAAGCCATCCAGACTGAATAGGAATATCTAGGCTTACCAGCATAGGGGAGTAATTGAAGTCAGTTATAGGGAAGGAAATTGCTCAGGGATAATGAGTAGATAGGAGGAGGAAAGAATGCCAAGGAACACCAATTTTAAGGAAAAATCAGAGGATGAGGAACCAACAAAAGAGACTGAGAAATACTAATCAGCCAGGAAGCATATTCTACCCCACCCTTACTTATCACAGTGCATATTTGCGTATGTGTCTGTCATCCTTTCGGGACTAAGTCTGTTAAGGAGTGGAACCATTTCATTCCAAAAACCTGAAATAGGGCAAATAGTAGATGATAAATAAATGTTGCTTATGTACATACACATGTTTTCATTATAATATATATTTTTGATAACTTTAAGTTCTTTCCCTATGTATTTGGTGGATGTTCATGTTCATAACTTAGTAAAGTTATCCATTTTTGTGTAGCACTTCATTAACTGTAATTATTACCCTTACATAACTGTGGCCAGAGAAACGTTAGCCCACCATGGCTGAATTTTAGGAACATTGGCCCAAACAGTAGGAGCAAATAACTTGAGACAGCATACAGGCAATACCGATAATGCTCACAGATTTTTGCAGGCTTCCATAAACAGCAACAATATTCAGCAACAAATTCCATATTCAGCAACAATAACTTGACTACAGATGTAAAATACTCCCTCAGAGAACAGGAAAAAATACTTACCTTCTGTAAAGTTATTTAACATTCTGAACCACTTTGATAAATTAATTTGCAGTTGAAGTAATAGCATTTCTACATATGTACTTTGCATTAATGCAAATCTAGATCTAATATTCAGGAAAATCATTTTACATTGTTAATATTATTTCTAGCTATAGCCTGCGTGGCTGACATGACATGCCTACAGGGATGATTTCAGAAGCACTTGAAAAGCCCTCTGTCCTCTCAAATACAGTCCTCATCTGCTCTCTGACTCTTCTCATTTCCTTATTCTGTAAGATGGTTATTAGATTTAAGGATTACAACCGAAACACCCATTACAAGGAGGGCATAGTGACTTACTTCTTCAATAACAAGTTATGAGCAATTGTGAAATTTGGAAAGTAGAACAATCCTACATTTAAGTGCTGTTTTTGGAGGAAATTGTTAACTTTCATGTCATAATTAATCCTTGTCAATTACAGAAAAATATATTCATTTGATCAATTTTATAGCCCTTTGTTACTGATTCTCTTAAATCTCAAAAAAAGCAATCCTGGCCATTAAATCATAAGCTCTTTGAGGGTAGAAAGAGCCTCTTAATCACCTTTATATCCTGCCCTTGGTGCTAGCATCTAACAGGGTCTTGCATAGGGAGGAGAAAGAGAGAAGTGAAAGGTATGTTCCAGAGTAGAAAATGGTTAAGACAAAGCAATCAGGGAACACCAAGAATAAATGACCCCATAAAAATATGTGATGACGTGAACCAATATGAAGAAAAAAAAAAGGAAGTTTCCTTCTTTTGAGAGACTGTGTCCAGGATTCTTCTTGGGGAAGGAGTTTTTGTTACAGGGAGAATGTTCCCTCCACAAGGCACAGAAGAGTTGTGGACAATGAAAGGAGAAGCCCCAGGGAGCCCTCAACCTGATGCTGAGTTTATGCATGCTGTTTATGCATGCTCCAAAAATAACATCTCTTTGGAGTCCTGGCTTTAGAGGAAACTGATAGAACTAAAAGTACATTTGACATGTTCATTACTCAAGGAAATTAATCCATTATGGCAATTAGTGTACTCTTTTCAAACTAAAGTCTAAATACCAACTGAAGGAAATTATAAAGATAAGTAATTTTAAGGAGCATTCCAAGTTGTCTTTTCACAAAGAAAACTGAGAACATTTGATTTAATAAAAATAAAAAAAATATTTTATTTTACTATTTAAAAAAAAAAAAACTTTCCAAAAAGTAGAAAGAGAACATTTGAACAAGGCCAGGGTTTGATCTTATTAGAAAATGATTGCATACACCCAAGTTTCACTAACCCTTTTAAAACCACTATCATTTTTAGCACAGCAGACAAGAATAACACAAGAGTATGATTTCCAAATGAGAAATACGTTGTCTCAATAAATATTAAACCATACATATAAAGTAATATTTCAAATACACAAAGTAGAATTAATGTAGAAAACTATGTAAAGTAGCATTTCATTTAAAGAAAAAAATCCAAAAGACTAATATTAAAATGTGAATGTGATTTTACATGTCAGTGTGTATGAGTTGTAAAGTAATGCATGTTACAATATTTATCTTCTTGAAATTTCACATATCATGTACCTACCATTGGAGTCATCAGTAGGTGGCAATATATTTGTTTACTATGTCCAGAAATGAGTTGAAGGGGCAGATGGCAACATTGATAATAAATATGCAGTGGAGATATAAAAGGCTTTTCTTATACTAATTCAACTTTTTATAAGCAAAATATTAGGATATATTTATGTAAATTTTAAATTTGCATGTTGGAAACAAATAGCAAATAGAACATTTTTCCCCTAGCATAAGGTTATGCTTAAAACATTAACATTTAAATTGCATGAAGTTTAATAATGTCTCTAAACAATGTGTTTTCTGGCATTTATTCAGGAACTGAGTAACGTACTAAAACTTGTTTTGGTCAAAAGCTTTCTGGGAACTCTCTCTTGCCTGGCATGCTTACGCTTCCTAAAGGCCATGGGATAAAGGATCAAAGAATATGTTGAAATCAAGCACTGAATATTAGCACACCCTAATTTCTTAATTTTTTATTTGAATGTGATACACATATAGAAATGTGCGCATATAAGTATAGAATTTGTTGAACGTTCACAAACAAAATAAACTGTGCAACTATATACAGATTAAACAATAGAAAATTACCAGCACTTTAAAACCTCCCCGTGATTCTCTCTGGTCACTACGCACCCCGCACCATCACCGCCTCTCAAGGGCAAACTCTACCCTGATTTCTAACAGCATAGTTTAAGTTTTTTTTGTTTTTATACTCTATATAGAGTTAATGTGTATTCGTTTGTGTTCATCTTTGTTTGCTTAACATTGTATTTGTGAGAATCACCCATGTTATTATTTCTAACGTATACCATTCATTCTTATTGTTAAGCAGTATTTCTTTGTGTGAATATATCACAATTTAGTCAACTGTTGATGGTCTTTTGTGTAGTATCCAATTTGAAGCTGTTTTGAATAGTGTTGTTATGAATATTCTAGTACACATTTTTGGTGGACATGTGTATGCATTTGCTCAGTCTATACTTAGGAATGGAATTGCTGGGTCACAGGTTATGTCTCTAGCTTTAGAATAATAGATACTACCAAACCGCTTTCCACAGTGGTTGTTCCCTAGCATGATTTTTAATCAACCACTAACATACTTGGGCTCTTTCTATTTACTACATTCTTGATTCAGCCTGAAACCATAGGTGAACCCACAATTATTTTAGACCAAATTCCTTGAGACAGTTCTTTCAGACCAAAGTAAAGTTCTATAGAATGAAGAAATTATTTAATCTACTTTATGCACCTGTGAATGTATGATTCTTGCCTCCATATTTTTGTGATGTTTCTTGTCCAAAGAAATAGAATGACTCTAACGTGTCTGGGGAAAAGATGATCTCAGCTATCACAACTCTTAGTGTATGTTACATTTTCCAGTACTTTTCACAGGAATCTCAGGTATTATTATCCTCATTGTATATGTGAGGAAACTGAGTCTCAGAGAGGTTAAGTGACTGCCCAAGGTAGAACAGCTAGTGAGGGGCAGAGATCCAACCAAGTCTTTCTTTGCTCTTTTTTACTTTAAAAAAAAATTATTTTATACTGGGGTATAGTTGATTAACAGTTTTGTGTTAGTTTCAGGTGTACAGCAAAGTAATTCAGTTATACATATACATGTATCTCTTCTTTTTAAACCTAAGTCTTTTTTGATTCCAAAGCCCAGATCTTTCACTTTGCCAAGTGCATCTCATGGCACTATGCCACCTGATGATTCCTTTTCATACTGCCTGTTTAATATCGGCCCCTCCTGCACAAAGAGGGAGTCAAGTGTGAACCTCCTTGAGGGTTGACTCTGCCATGTTAATTCAGAGTGGTTGCTTTCTGATAGATTGTTTCCCACTGACTTTCATAATTAAAACATATGCAATATGAAAAATAACTTGAAATGTTACACAATCTTTTCTCCATATTAATACATATATAGGGATGTGGTATTCTAGACACAGGTACCAAAACAAGGCTGTTTTGTTCTTTGCATTTTTAGTAGGGGTCATAATTTCATATTTGCAAATATTACAAGTAGAAATGCTAATGCTGTGTCTTCAAGAGCTCTTCCCTTTTGAAGATATAAGCAAAGGCAGTTGCTATCTGTGACCATGACTCAGGGCTGTGTTTTCTTCCCTAATGCATTGAGGCTGCATATTAGTTTACAACTGGAGTGACTAGTCATTCTATTTCTCCCCTTGCAGTTTCATCATTTTGCGTAAAATGTACCATTTCATGAGCACTTGCCATGTTCCAAGCTGCCTGTGTTTTTTTGTTTTGAGGTACGCGGGCCTCTCACTGTTGTGGCCTCTCCCGTTGCAGAGCATAGGCTCCGGACGCGCAGGCTCAGCGGCCATGGCTCACGGGCCCAGCCGCTCCGCGGCGTGTGGGATCTTCCCAGACCGGGGCACGAACCCATGTCCCCTGCATCGGCAGGCGGACTCTCAACCACTGTGCCACCAGGGAAGCCCCTGCCTGTGTGTTATAAATGTACCTGCTGCACAGTGGGGCCACTTCATTTCATCATACGGCTACTGCCAGAATGTCCAAGCTTTGCACCCATCAAACTTGTGGAGTTTGTTGAAGCCAATAGCATTAGTAGACTCCAGTGTCAATACTCTGGCTTCATTCCATGACCTCCAAGTTGGTGATCCTCTCTTGCTATTTAGTGCTAATTATGGCTTTAAATGATGTTGGTGAGATAGTCAAAGAATTAGATGTGATTAATATTAAATATAAAAGGTCTAAATCTCTCATGGACATAAAGTAGATTACACAGTTATCTTCATTCTATATGCCTTTACTTTGGTCTGAAATAATTTCTTTTACATTTTCATTTGGATCATAGTTAAGAAATTAAGTTGAATGAGCCACATTTGCTCTAAGAATGAATAGAATTAAATCACTGTGCTGTCATTCTCCCTTGGGCAACAAATCTTTGCCCTTGAAAGTGTATCCATTAAGTATCATAGTGTTTTGTGCTTGGCCCTGTGTAAGTCACTATTGTCAGCAATGTTTGGATGAAAGGATGAGAGGAATGCTTATGAAATTTTCAGGACACTAGGAAGTATCATAAATTCAGTAAATTAGGATTAAGATTTAAAATTATTCCAGGAGACTAGACTATTTCAGCAAAACAAGTGGAATAAAATTTAAAATAGAAACTGGGAGCATTATGAATTTAAACATAAAGGTTTAACTTTATATGTGAAAGATGTAGACACCTGCACAAAAGAAATTCCTATAAAAATCTGGAGGATTTAGTTCACATGGAATTAAGTTTTGACCAACAATATGATGCTAGTACAATCCGTCTCAATTTTATTTACTGTTACCATGTATTACTGTGTATCTGCCATTTAACTAGGTAGTTTTACATATTACCTGGGGAAGATAAATAAAAGCACTTCAAGTGGTAATTCCTTGTATCTTCTTTAAAATTATGAGCATAGGGGAAGGCGGAAGATGGCGGAAGAGTAAGACGCGGAGATCACCTTCCTCCCCACAGATACACCAGAAATACATATACACGTGGAACAACTCCTACAGAACACCTACTGAAGGCTGGCAGAAGACCTCAGACCTCCCAAAAGGCAAGAAACTCCCCACGTACATGGGTAGGGCAAAAGAAAAAACAGACAAAAGAATAGGGACGACACCGGCACCAGTGGGAGGGAGCTGTGAAGGAGGAAAAGTTTCCACACACTAGGAAGCCCCTTCGCGGGCGGAGACTGCGGGAGGCGGAGGGGGGAGCTTCGAAGCTGCGGAGGACTGCGCAGCAACGGGTGCGGAGGGCAAAGCGGGGAGATTCCCGCACAGAGGATCGGTGCCGACCGGCACTCACCAGCCCGAGAGGCTTGTCTGCTCACCCTCCGGGGCGGACGGGGCTGCGAGCTGAGGCCGGAGCGCAGGGAGAGGACTGGGGTTGGCGGCTTGAACATAGCCTGAAGGGGTTAGTGCACCACAGCTAGCCGGGAGGGAGTCCGGGGAAAAGCCTGCACCTGCCGAAGAGGCAGGAGACTTTTCCTTCCCTCTTTGTTTCCTGGGGCGTGAGGAGAGGGGTTTAAGAACGCTGCTTAAAGGAACTCCAGAGACGGGCGCGAGCCGCAGCTGAAAGCGCGGACCCCAGAGACGGGCGCGAGCCGCGGCTGAAAGCGCGGAATCCAGAGACGGGCGCGAGCCGCGGCTGAAAGCGCGGACCCCAGAGGCGGGCGCGAGCCGCGGCTGAAAGCGCGAAATCCAGAGACGGGCGCAAGCCGCGGCTGAAAGCGCGGAATCCAGAGACGGGCGCAAGCCGCGGCTAAAAGCGCGGACCCCAGAGGCGGGCGGGAGACGTTAAGGCTGCTGCTGCCGCCACCGAGGGGCCTGTGTGCGAGCACAGGTCACTCTCCACACCCCTCTTCCGCGGAGCCTGTGCAGCCCGCCACTGCCAGGTTCCCGGGATCCAGGGACAACTTCCCCGGGACAGCGCATAGCGCGCCTCAGGCTGGTGCAAAGTCACGCTGGCCTTTGCCACCGCAGGCCCGCCCCGCACTCTGTGCCCCTCCGTCCCCGCCGGCCTGAGTGCGCCAGAGCCCCCAATCAGCGGCTCTTTTAACCCCATCCTGTCTGAGCAAAAAACAGACGCCCTCCAGCGATCTACACGCAGTGGCAGGGCCAAATCCAAAGCTTAGCCCTGGGAGCTGTGAGAACAAAGAAGAGAAAGGGAAATCTTTCCCAGCAGCCTCAGAAGCAACGGATTAAAGCTCCACAATCAACTTGATGTACCTGCATCTGTGGAATACCTGAATAGACAACCAATCATCCCAAATTAAGGAAGTGGACTTTAGGAGCAAGATCTATGATTTTTTCCCCTTTCCTCTTTTTGTGAATGTGTATGTGTATGCTTCTGTGTGAGATCTTGTCTGTATAGTCTTGCTTCCACCATTTGTCCTAGGGTTCTATCCGTCCATGTTTTTTTTTAATTTTTTTTTCTTAATAATTAATTTTAATAACAATATTATACTTTACCTTCGTTCTTTCTTTCTTTCTTTCCGTCCTTCCTTCCCTCCTTTAGACAACGAATCATCCCAAATTGAGGAGGTGGTCTCTGACAGCAAGATTTAGAATTTTTCCCCATTTACCTCTTTTAGTGAGGGTGTATGTGTATGCTTCTGTGTAAGATTTTGTCTGTATAGTTTTGCTTCCAACATTTGTCCTAAGGTTCTTTCCGTCCCTTTTTTTTTTTCTAAATAAGAATTTTTAAATTCAATAACTTTATTATACTTTATTTTATTTTTACTGTATCTTCTTTCTTTCTGTCTTTTTTCCTTCTTTCCCTCCTTCCTTCCTTCCTCCCTCCCTCCTTTCTTTCCTTCTTGCCTTCTTTCCTACTTTGCTTCTCTCTTTCTTTCTTCCTTCCTTCCTACCCTCCTTTCCTTCTTTCTTTCCTCATACTTCTACTAATTCCCTCTACTTTTTCTCCCTTTTATCCTGAGCCGTGTGGATGAAAAGCTTTTGGTGCTCCAGCCAGGAGGCAGGGCTCTGCCTCTGAGGTAGGAGAGCCAACTTCAGGACACTGATCAACAAGAGACCTCCCAGCTCCACATAATATCAAATGGCGAAAATCTCCCAGAGACCTCCATCTTAACACCAGCACCCAGCTTCACTCAACGACCAGCAAGCCACAGTGCTGGAAAACCTATGCCAAACAACTAGCAAAACAGGAACACAACCTCACCCATTAGCAGAGAGGCTGCCTAAAATCATAATAAGGCCACAGACACCCCCAAACACACCACCAGACGTGAACCTGCCCACTAGAGAGACAAGATCCAGCCTCATCCACCACAACACAGGCACTAGTCCCCTCCACTAGGAAGCCTACACAACCCACTGAACCAACCTTAGCCACTGGAGACAGACATCAAAAACAAGAGGAACTACGAACCTGCAGCCTGCAAAAAGGAGACCCCAAACACAGTAAGATAAGCAAAATGAGAAGACAGAAAAACACACAGCAGATAAAGGAGCAAGATAAAAATGCACCAGACCTAACAAATGAAGAGGAAATAGGCAGTCTACCTGAAAGAGAATTCAGAATAATGATAGTAAGGTTGATCCGAAATCTTGGAGATAGAATGGACAAGAGATTGGACAAAATGCAAGAATCAGTTAACAAGGACCTAGAAGAACTAAAGATGAAACAAGCAACGATGAACAACACAATAAATGAAATTAAAAGTACTCTAGATGGGATCAATAGCAGAATAACTGAGGCAGAAGAACGGATAAGTGACCTGGAAGATAAAATAGTGGAAATAACTACTGCAGAGCAGAATAAAGAAAAAAGAATGAAAAGAACTGAGGACAGTCTCAGAGACCTCTGGGACAACATTAAACGCACCAACATTCGAATTATAGGGGTTCCAGAAGAAGAAGAGAAAAAGAAAGGGACTGAGAAAATATTTGAAGAGATTATAGTTGAAAACTTCCCTAACATGGGAAAGGAAATAGTTAATCAAGTCCAGGAAGCACAGAGAGTCCCATACAAGATAAATACAAGGAGAAATACGCCAAGACACATATTAATCAAACTGTCAAAAATTAAATACAAAGAAAGCATATTAAAAGCAGCAAGGGAAAAACAACAAATAACACATAAGGGAATCCCCATAAGGTTAACAGCTGATCTCTCAGCAGAAACCCTACAAGCCAGAAGGGAGTGGCAGGACATACTGAAAGTGATGAAGGAGAAAAACATGCAGCCAAGACTACTCTACCCAGCAAGGATCTCATTCAGATTTGATGGAGAAATTAAAACCTTTACAGACAAGCAAAAGCTGAGAGAGTTCAGCACCACCAAACCAGCTTTACAACAAATGCTAAAGGATCTTTTCTAGGCAAGAAACACAAGAGAAGGAAAAGACCTATAATAACGAACCCAAAACAATTTAGAAAATGGGAATAGGAACATACATATCGATAATTACCTTAAATGTAAATGGACTAAATGCTCCCACCAAAAGACACAGATTAGCTGAATGGATACAAAAACAAGACCCTTATATATGCTGTCTACAAGAGACCCACTTCAGACCTAGAGACACATACAGACTGAAAGTAAGGGGATGGAAAAAGATATTCCATGCAAATGGAAGCCAAAAGAAAGCTGGAGTAGCAATTCTCATATCAGACAAAATAGACTTTAAAATAAGGACTATTAAAAGAGACAAAGAAGGACACTACATAATGATCAAGGGATCGATCCAAGAAGAAGATATAACAATTGTAAATATTTATGCACCCAACATAGGAGCACCTCAATACATAAGGCAAATACTAACAGCCATAAAAGGGGAAATCGACAGTAACACATTCATAGTAGGGGACTTAAACACCCCACTTTCACCCATGGACAGATCATCCAAAATGAAAATAAATAAGGAAACACAAGCTTTAAATGATACATTAAACAAGATGGACTTAATTGATATTTATAGGACACTCCATCCAAAAACAACAGAATACACATTTTTCTCAAGTGCTCATGGAACATTCTCCAGGATAGATCATATCTTAGGTCACAAATCAAGCCTTGGTAAATTTAAGAAAATTGAAATTGTATCAAGTATCTTTTCTGACCACAACGCCATGAGACTAGATATCAATTACAGGAAAAGATCTGTAAAAAATACAAACACATGGAGGCTAAACAATACACTACTTAATAATGAAGATATCACTGAAGAAATCAAAGAGGAAATCAAAAAATACCTAGAAACAAATGACAATGGAGACACAACGACCCAAAACCTGTGGGATGCAGCAAAAGCAGTTCTAAGGGGGAAGTTTATAGCAATACAAGCCCACCTTAAGAAGCAGGAAACATCTCGAATAAACAACCTAACCTTGCACCTCAAGCAATTAGAGAAAGAAGAACAAAAAAACCCCAAAGTTAGCAGAAGGAAAGAAATCATAAAAATCAGATCAGAAATAAATGAAAAAGAAATGAAGGAAACAATAGCAAAGATCAATAAAACTAAAAGCTGGTTCTTTGAGAAGATAAACAAAATAGATAAACCACTAGCCAGACTCATCAAGAAAAAAAGGGAGAAGACTCAAATCAATAGAATTAGAAATGAAAAAGGAGAGGTAACAACTGACACTGCAGAGATAAAAGAGATCATGAGAGATTACTACAAGCAACTCTATGCCAATAAAATGGACAATCTGGAAGAAATGGACAAATTCTTAGAAATGCACAACCTGCCAATACTGAATCAGGAAGAATTAGAAAATATGAACAGACCAATCACAAGCACTGAAATTGAAACTGTGATTAAAAACCTTCCAACAAAGAAAAGCCCAGGACCAGATGGCTTTACAGGCGAATTCTATCAAACATTTAGAGAAGAGCTAACACCTATCCTTCTCAAACTCTTCCAAAATATAGCAGAGGGAGGAACACTCCCAAACTCCTTCTACGAGGCCACCATCACCTTGATACCAAAACCAGACAAGGATGTCACAAAGAAAGAAAACTACAGGCCAATATCACTGATGAACATAGATGCAAAAATCCTCAACAAAATACTAGCAAACAGAATCCAACAGCACATGAAAAGGATCATACACCATGATCAAGTGGGGTTTATTCCAGGAATGCAAGGATTCTTCAATATACGCAAATCTATCAATGTGATAAACCATATTAACAAATTGAAGGAGAAAAACCATATGATCATCTCAATAGATGCAGAGAAAGCTTTTGACAAAATTCAACACCCATTTATGATGAAAAACCCTGCAGAAAGTAGGCATAGAGGGAACTTTCCTCAACATAATAAAGGCCATATATGACAAGCCCACAGCAAACATCATCCTCAATGGTGAAAAACTGAAAGCATTTCCACTAAGATCAGGAACAAGACAAGGTTGCCCACTCTCACCACTATTATTCAACATTGTTTTGGAAGTTTTAGCCACAGCAATCAGAGAAGAAAAGGAAATAAAAGGAATCCAAATCGGAAAAGAAGAAGTAAAGCTGTCACTGTTTGCAGATGACATGATCCTATACATAGAGAACCCTAAAGATGCTACCAGAAAACTACTAGAGCTAATCAATGAATTTGGTAAAGTGGCAGGATACAAAATTAATGCACAGAAATCTCTGGCATTTCTATATACTAATGATGAAAAATCTGAAAGTGAAATCAAGAAAACACTCCCATTTACCATTGCAACAAAAAGAATAAAATATCTAGGAATAAACCTACCTAAGGAGACAAAAGACCTGTATGCAGAAAATTATAAGACACTGATGAAAGAAATTAAAGATGATACAAATAGATGGAGAGATATACCATGTTCTTGGATTGGAAGAATCAACATTGTGAAAATGACTCTACTACCCAAAGCAATCTATAGATTCAATGCAATCCCTATCAAACTACCACTGGCATTTTTCACAGAACTAGAACAAAAAATTTCACAATTTGTATGGAAACACAAAAGACCCCAAGTAGCCAAAGCAATCTTGAGAACGAAAGAAGGAACTGGAGGAATCAGGCTCCCTGACTTCAGACTATACTACAAAGCTACAGTTATCAAGACGGTATGGTACTGGCACAAAAACAGAAAGATAGATCAATGGAACAGGATAGAAAGCCCAGAGATAAACCCATGCACATATTGACACCTTATCTTTGATAAAGGTGGCAGTAATGTACAATGGAGAAAGGACAGCCTCTTCAATAAGTGGTGCTGGGAAAACTGGACAGGTACATGTAAAAGTATGAGATTAGATCACTCCCTAACACCATGCACAAAAATAAGCTCAAAATGGATTAAAGACCTAAATGTAAGGCCAGAAACTATCAAACTCTTAGAGGAAAACATAGGCAGAACACTCTATGACATAAATCACAGCAAGATCCTTTCTGACCCACCTCCTAGAGTAATGGAAATAAAAACAAAAATAAACAAATGGGACCTAATGAAACTTCAAAGCTTTTGCACAGCAAAGGAAACCATAAACAGGACCAAAAGACAACCCTCAGAATGGGAGAAAATATTTGCAAATGAAGCAACCGACAAAGGATTAATCTCCAAAATTTACAAGCATCTCATGCAGCTCAATAACAAGAAAACAAACAACCCAATCCAAAAATGGGCAGAAGACCTAAATAGACATTTCTCCAAAGAAGATATACAGACTGCCAACAAACACATGAAAGAATGCTCAACATCATTAATCATTAGAGAAATGCAAATCAAAACTACAATGAGATATCATCTCACACCAGTCAGAATGGCCATCATCAAAAATCTAGAAACAATAAATGCTGGAGAGGGTGTGGAGAAAAGGGAACACTCTTGCACTGCTGGTGGGAATGTGAATTGGTTCAGCCACTATGGAGAACAGTATGGAGGTTCCTTAAAAAACTACAAATAGAACTACCATATGACCCAGCAATCCCACTACTGGGCATATACCCTGAGAAAACCAAAATTCAAAAAGAGTCATGTACCAAAATGTTCATTGCAGCTCTATTTACAATAGCCCGGAGATGGAAACAACCTAAGTGCCCGTCATCGGATGAATGGATAAAGAAGATGTGGCACATATATACAATGGAATATTACTCAGCCATGAAAAGAAACGAAATTGAGCTATTTGTAATGAGGTGGATAGACCTAGAGTCTGTCATACAGAGTGAAGTAAGTCAGAAAGAAAAAGACAAATACCGTATGCTAACACATATATATGGAATTTAAGAAAAAAAATGTCATGAAGAACCTAGGGGTAAAGCAGGAATAAAGACGCAGACCTCCTAGAGAACGGACTTGAGGTTATGGGGAGGGGGAAGGGTGAGCTGTGACAGGGCGAGAGGGAGTCATGGGCATATACACACTAACAAACGTAGTAAAGTAGATAGCTAGTGGGAAGCAGCCGCATGGCACAGGGATATTGGCTTGGTGCTTTGTGACAGCCTGGAGGGGTGGGATAGGGAGGGTGGGAGGGAGGGAGACGCAACAGGGAAGACATATGGGAACATATGTTTATGTATGACTGATTCACTTTGTTATAAAGCAGAAACTAACACACCATTGTAAAGCAATTATACCCCAATAAAGATGTTAAAAAAAAAATTATGAGCATACCACATAGGAGTAATTAACTGAAGGTATTTCTTTAGGAAGTTAAACTTAAGTATTCTAGGGACATTCCTTTCTGGGCATCTAATGAATATAAGAATAAAATAAAGAACCATGAGTGTTCATTAATTCTTTCTTTGACTATGCCCTCTTAAATTCCATTTGTTCCAGCCATGATTTTAGCAGTCTTAGTCAGTTGATGTCAACATTTTCTGACACATCTGATTTGACAGTTTACACTGTTGAAGAAACAGTCCTAATGCCAAGTATAATGTTGAAGAAACATTCCTAACAATGTATTATCTGTAGGTTGCTACAGATATTGAAGGATAATTTTTTGTCTCAGAAAAATAGTTTTCTTTTTAAATACACAAGTTCTTTGTCAAATGTTTGATAGAAACTCTGGGGTTATGCACTGAAAAGAATAAGAGGTGATTTCTATCTGGAAGTGTTGTTGACAGCTATTACTCATAGCTCCCTCGCCTGTGAAAGGAGCTTACTGTTGTCTTTGTCCAACTTTAAGTGTGAGTAGAGGTGCACCCGATGAGTGTGTCAGCATGAGTTTGCTTCAAAATATATCTCTGAGGTAGGTAAATAAATTTAACAATGGCACATTGGAGAGACTCATTCAGCCTTATCTGGGGCCACCCTAGTCATGAATGCTGTAGAAGTGATTCTTAATCTTGGGTCTCAGTTTATACCTGGTGAGCTCTTCAGTCTCAGAAAGGACAAAATTTGATGTTTCTTAAACAATTAAATGTTAATTGCTTAAGCTCCACATAACAGTAGTAATACTGTTCTGATTTCCATTTACACGGGTTGATCCAACAAAACATAAATTGACTGTACTCACAGATCCAGTGGCATATTTGAACACTGGAATGAAAATAGTTTTGTGATGGTTATTAAAATGTGAAAAAAAATGAATTCTTAGTATGAGAAACTTAATATTCAGTAAATGTTCTAAGGCATGTCTTGTACTCTTATACGAGGGATTGGGGGTTTTGTATGCGCCTTATGAACAGTATGAGGATGGCCTTTAGGGCCTAGGAAGTTTTAACCATCTTTGGACAATTTCAAAGAAGCTTTCTCAAAGCGACCAAAATTATTCAAAATTGATTTTCTGCGGTGTGACATGGACATCTATGAGAAGTAAGACAGGAAATAAATTTTTATTGAAGTACATCCCTCTTAAATATCTTGAAATCGCATATGGTAACTGTATCCTCCTTCTGGAATGTATAGATAAGAAGGGTCATAATTCCCATATTTTTGGAATCTAGAATGGGTTGCCATAAAGGAATAGTGAGGGAGAGTTAGAGACCATGTAGCCTGAGAGGCTACGAGTCAGAGATTAAATCCATCTGTAGTTCAGGAGATGGGGACAGAAAATAGCTAGGTACTGAAGGTGGTGCCTGTGAAAATATATTGAGACAGGGCAGTTTGAGTTGGGGAACTGTAAGAACAGAAGCAGTGTATGAGCTCCTTGAGATATGTGGGTATAGGACATTTAGAAAGACTGAGAGCATAGCATTCTTCCATGAGCAGTTTTGTTTCTCTTACAAAGAAGCCATACATTTCTTTTTCTCCTATATGAGCTGCACATTAAAATATCTTTATAAAAATATCTTTATATTTCTTGGAAATATCACCTCATGCCCACTTTAAATTTTAAATGCTGTTTGCTGTTACTTTTTCTTATTTCAAATTCAAACCTTTGGGTTCCTCTTTAACTAAATCTCAGATCAGAAAGCAATTGCATTTTTAATTAGGTAAATTTATACCTACCTTTTAGACCTCTTTCACTTTGGAAAAAAAATTTGCTGACAAAATTTATGATATTGAAATTTTTGGAGTTATGTGTTGAATGGGTCCTTTTTCATGGGTACTCACACTCATTACAAAAACAAATAGTTTTTACTTTCTCTTAGCTAATTGTCTATTTGAGTATCCTGCCATCAAGCCCCTTAGGCTTGGAAGGAACATTAAACATTATATAGCTCATTTACTCTTATATTACTGAATCTACAGCATTTCTGCTAAACATCTGTGTGGTCTGAATCGATACTTCAGTGAATGGGAACATAATACCTTTTGAGGTGGTCTGTTCTTTCTTTAGAGAGTCTGACCTATTAGGCAGTTCTTATTATTGAACAAAACCTCTCTCTGACAAAATTGGGGACCGATAATAAAACAAGTGTGCTTTTTCTTCCTTTTACTTCAATTATTTGCTTGTTACCATCATGACCCCTACATGTCACCTATCGAGTCTTTTCTCCTTCATGTCTCTTTTGAATCTACATGCCTTTCAACTAAATATTGTTTTGAATTCTTTCACCGTCTTCATCACTCTCCTCTGGTCACTCTTGTTGATACACATTATGTTAAGTGTAGCATCTATACCTGACCACGGTTGTCCAGAATAAAATAGAAAAGAATTGCCACTTCACTAGTTCTATTAGAATAGCCTTAAATGCTATTAGCCTTTTTGGTGGTCATATTTACTGCTGCCATTCATTGTGCTTACTGTTTTTTAAAACCCCTCAGCCTTTATATTACTTATAGTTCTTAAGGCACAGTTCTTTTCCTCTACTTGTTAGGCACTCAAGCAAAACTCTGCCACAAACTACTACTCAACAGGCAGTTCATGACTATCAAATAATCTTTCCTACTTTCCTTTAGTCTTACAAGTTATTTTGTCCATATATAAGGTTGGAGGCTCAGAAAAAACTATTCACTTTGTATTTGTTGTTCTTTCAACTTTTATTCCTTAGATTTTGACTGTCTGTGGGGGGTTAGAAAATTTTTTTTAAATAAAACTAAAATGCGGTCACTGAAATGCAAGTGCTATGCATTGAGTACCTTTAGCTAGGTATATATGCCTAGTTTGACTAAAATTATAGCTTCTTTGACATTTCTATCAAGTGCAAATTTTGAGGACCCTGCATTTCTTTTACTTTCTGTGCTTTACTTTAATACTCATATAAAGACAGTCCTAAAAATAGTGACTATTATGGGATAAATGTAACTTTTAGTACTAGCTCTCTCTTGCTCTGGGTCGTAACTGGATGAAGGTATGTGATATTTTTTGTCTGTTTTTGCTCTTTTTATAGTTAGAGATGTTGTATTCAAATCCTATATACTTTCTCTTTTATTTGTGCTATTAATTTTGTAAGCCCCAAACAAAGGATAATTCTCTTATGTGCATATATGCTGATTTGGTCTTGATATGTACAACCAAAATAAAATTGCTATTTTTAAAGTCAATGGAACAATCAAGTGAAAGATATCACTTTTGGTGATTATGAGCCAAGATTTGTCAGGTAGCTTTGACAACTGAATTTATTTAAAACATTGCCTATACTGGCTCAGAAATATAAGAGCCATTCAACATACAGCACAATTCAAATCATATTTTTGCTCTGGTCCACTGGTATCCATAGCAGCTGGAAAAAATATAGCATGTATCAGTCATTAGTGTGAAGGCCAGATCTGAGAAAAGACTTGATAAAGAACATGTACTTACAAAGTTAAAAATTATAAATAATTGCCAAATGCAAGAGGAATTTTCTGTTATATTTCACTCTTGAACAACACTAGTTTGAACTGCCCAAGTCCACTTGATGCAGATTTTTTTCAGCAGTAAATACTACTGTACTACACAATCTCAGTTGGTTGAATCTGCAAATGTGGAACCTCGGATAGAAAGGATCTATGGATATGAAGAAACCATGGATACAGAGGGCTGACTGTAAGTTACACATGAACATTCGACTGTAGGGAGGGTTGGTGCCCCAAGGGGTCAACAGTATATGTAATATACACATATAATTCCTTAATGTCATTTCAAGATAATAAAGAACACCATTATCAACCCTGAAGTACATATCTATATTCCTGTGTATAATACAACTAGAAGACATCTCTAAGATACCCAATTATGTCCTATTTGGACACATTTTCTCTTAAATAAGTGATTTACTCATTTAACCATTAAGAATTGTTCCAGTCTTAAATAAGTTCTTTGGCAACTCAAAACACATCTAAATTAGTTTGGCAAACAAAAGAATAAATATAATCATAATATATTAGCATTCTAACCTTAATGAATATTATTTTAATCAGTTAATAACAACTAATGACAACACTCATCATTTGAATGAACAAAATATTGCTTTGTTTTTGACAGTACAAATATTACATCATATATGAATTAAATTTAGACAAAATCAACTATGGTGACTCAGAAAAGGGAGAGATATTTAAATATGTCAGAGCCTGATATTTCACTCAGTGAGTATAAGCTCCAAGGTTTGACTCTACTGTAGTTCAAAAGTAGTTCAATTTAAGTAATATAGCATATAAATACATAAATTTCAAGATTCTATTAATGCATTTTTCTTTTTTGTAGGAAAAAAGGAAAGCACTTCTACTATTTTCCCTTTAATATCTCATACTTAAGTAGCACTAGTGCTAAACTATTGTTTTATATATATATGTATATAGTTCCAAAAATATGATGAATTAAATGTTATTACTATTATCCCATTTTCAAGATTAAAAACCTGAGGTATAAAAGGGATGTGTCTTGCCAAAAGTCACAGTATTCATGTGAATGTTGACCACAAGCAACTTGGCTCTAAAATCTTTCCTATTAACTACTGTACTCACTCAGTACACAAATAAGTTCACATGTACATGTTCACTATACAAGTTATTTCATACACCTGGGGTGTTTGGCTTTCTACAGTTTATATATTTTAGAGGAATTATACGGTCATCTTAGTTTGGGCTGCCATAACAAAATACCATAAAGTGGGAGTCTGAAACAACAGAAATTAATTTTCTCACAGTTATGGAGCCTGGGAAGTCAGAGATCAAGATGCCAGCATGATTGGTTTCTCATGAGGGCTTCTTTCTAGTTTATAGATGATCACCTTCTCCCTGTGTCCTCAGATAGAGGAGAAAGAAGAAGAACAAGCTCTCTGGTGTCTCTTCTTCTAAGAATACTAATCCCATCATGAGATCTCCACCCGCATGTCCTCATCTAGACCTAATTATCTCCCAAAGGCCTTTCTAAATACCATCACATTGGGAGTTAGGGCTTCAACATACAGATTTTGGGAAGACCCAGTTCCATTCATAGCAATGGTAGATTGAAAACTTGTGAGTTCATGGACCATGTTTTGTCCATCTTTGTATCTCCATGACTCCTGTAGTAGGGCTTTGCATATTTTGTGCTCAATAAAGATATGGACTGCTTATCAAAAACTAATCATAATAATCAATATTATTTTTAATCTCATTTTTCCTGATTCCAAACCTAGGAAATATATTTTAAGACCACCATATAATTGATTGACTTAGCTGAAACACTTTTGAAAGAGAAAAAGAGTGGTTTTAAGAATTACATTAGGACAACAGGGGGATGCTGGGACTGTCCCTGGCCATTCGGGAGGAATGGTCAGCTTGTGTATGTGAGAGTAGGACTCTGAGGCTCAAAGGTTTGTCCAAATGGAAATACTTGAACAGATTCTCTGTCTGCAAAGACTGTGCTTTTGTAATTTTATAACATAGAATCCAGAATCATAACATTTTAGAACTAAAGAAGACTTTAGGAACTATTATTATCTATTAGTGTTACAAACCACTGGTAACTTAGTGACTTCACAACATCCACTTATTTAACTTAGTATTCTGCTGGGAAGTTCTTCTAGTCTGAGCTGGAATTGGCTGATCTCATTTGGGATCACACATGTGCTTTGCAGTTAGCAAGTTGGAATGGTGTCTGGTTGGGCCTACATGATCTGACCAAAGCCAGGTGATCAGGTAGTGGGCTGGCTGCTGACTAAAGCAATGAGTGTGAGTGACAGCCTAGCATGTTTCTCATTCTCCAACAGGCTAGCTTGGGCTTGCTCACATGTCAGGGTTCCAAGTGCAGCAAGTGGGGACATCCCAAATGTGAAAGCACTGTTCAAATCTGCTTGAATCACATCTGCTGTTGTCCCTCTGGCCAAAGCCAAGCACATGGTTGATCCCAAAATGAGTGTGGAAAGAGTTACCCAAGGGCACGGATACAAGCAGTCTGGAACAAATTGGAGGCCATCTCTGCACCAGTCTTCCACAGAAACCCTTTGGTCCTACATCACTGTTTTTACATTTGAGGAAATTAAGACCCTGGGAGGTCAAGGGACTTTAGCAAAGCCACACAGCTAATTGGTACATTGCCCTGAATTAAAAATAGTATGATGCTTTAAGGCCCACTTAAGTACCAAGTCAATCTGAACAATGTCTCTTCCATGTACTAAAACTTATTTTGAATAATCTTTATTCTCTTCTGCTAGTTGAAGTTAAATTTTTTTAAAGTGAACATCTAAACCCATAAAATTGTTATGTGTCAAGTTTTTTATCTTTGTCTAACATAGTTCTCTGAACATACAAAAATTTTAAAATGACATAAAAGGGAGAGGTTTTTCTTAAAATATTTAAGAAAATTTGATGTTTCTCTTGTGATATTTTGCTCCCCTAAAATTATTTTAAATGATTTTTCCTTTAAGTCTCCTGGGCTATGAAAGACATGCAAGGAAAATATAAGTTGATTAATTAGGAAATACAGCTATCAAATGGTAGCTTAACTTTAGCTGTACTTTTGGCCTGTTGGTGGATGAGTTTGCCATCTTTGTCGACACTAAACTTTGTTATGAATGTATGATGTATGTTGGCATATGTGGTATTAATGTCAGTGCTTATTCTTTCCCTAAACATTTGTAACAGTTGCTAATAAGCTTGTTGATTGTAATCAAGGGGCTGAGACCTGTCACAGAAAATATTACTACATACTTCTTGGTTGTCGCTAATGGTATAGAAGATGCAGGGAGAGACAGAGAGACATCAAACATGGGCAAAGACAGTTTGGCTATTTTGAGGACCATCTCAAGACAGAATTTAGCCTAAATAAACCTAGAATTAGGGCCAAGGCACATAGTAGGTTCTTATTAATTGCATTTATTTTATTGCTTTCTTGACCATATTGTAAGATCGTATTAGTCAGCTAGGAGTGCCGTAATAAATACCCCAGACTGGGTGGCTCTCTCTCCTTGGGTTTCTTCTCTCTCCCTCTTCTCACTGTGTCCTTAAATGGCCTTTTCTCTGTGCACACAAACTTTTGGTGTCTCTTCCTCTTCTTATAATCCTGTTGGATTAAGTCTTCTCTCTCATGACCTCATTTAACCTTAATTACCTCTTTTAGGCCCTGTCTTCAAATACAATCACACTGGGAGTTAGAGCCTCAATATGTGAATTTTGGGGGGACACATTTTGTCCATAACAAACATTATAACAAAAATTTGGACCCTGGTTAAAGAACGTGATTTTCATGATTTTCCTCAATAGTATATTATCTCCCCTTTATGTAATCATCCATTAATATGCAAACCTTTCTATCATTTTTTACTACCCATATTTACATACTGATATTTTTCTTTCATATTTAACCCTTGGAATTCTTTTTATGAAATAACTGGGTTTTGGGTTTTCTCCATTTTTTCCTTCTTTTTCACTAATGTGAACTGAATTTTGGCGCTTCACCAAGCTAAAATATGAGCTATATTATAAACATTTCAAAAACTGGCCTTATTAACATTTCTTACTAATCCCCATCAAACCTTCAGGTCATCTACAATCATTTCCTGTTTTTTATCTATTTGTATACATTTAGGCAGCATTAGAGAGAGAAATTTTTGCTTATCCGTCTCTTGTGGTGGTTTGTGTGTTTTGTATTATTTTGAGGTGGCAATGTTTTCATGTTAATGAGACAGCAAAGGGGAATCAGGAAAGCTCCTTCAGTCTCACACCTCTTCCACTAAATTTATATTTGGCACAGGAAAATGAATCAAACCCAATCACATGAATTTTATAAAAATATGTATCATCTTTGAAATATTTGGATGTTCATTTGAGAAATGTACTTTATAGCCAACTTTCTCTCATCCATGCTACCAGATAGAATATGTCTGGCCTAGATAATCCACAATAGCCCCAAATCCCCAAATTCTTTATTTATATTTATAACATGGTATATATGATTTACCTTTTACCTTATTAACTACTTCCTGCTATAAAATTATTATTTACAAACTAACTGGTCAAAAGGACATTATGAACAACATAGGGGAATCAGAGTTATAGCTGAGTAGTTTATCTGCAGGTAGTTAGAAATGATAGTTTTACTTAAAGACAGAATATGTTATGTTTAAGCTCAATTGTGGTTAAAAAAAAAACCCCAGAAAACCGAAACAGTGGCTTGAGAAATGTAGAAATGTACTTTTCTCTCACATAAAAACCGATCAAGTAAATATTGCAGGGCTAGCATGGTATGCCACAAGTGTCAGAGACTCAGGCACCTGTCTTTTTATTCCATTGTACATAGACTTGCTCCCTAGTACAAGATGAAGAGACCTAAAGTCCAAGAAAAAAGATGGAGGATGGAACCAAGAAGTCGGTAATATGCACTATTCCCTAAAGGAGGTTCTTGAAAGCCTCTACACACTTCTCCTTCCAGCTCAGTGGCCAGAACTGATGAATGAACTGCTTGCTATCAACAATGCATGATTGCTATAGGTTGGAAAATAAACTCTATTCTGGGCAGCCATGTGCCCAGTTAAGAATTATATTCTGAAAGAAAGGAAGGGGGGACAACTGGAAATCAGTACCACTGTGCATCCCTTTTGCAATCGAATATCTGTGTACAGTTGATTCTTGAACAACACAGGTTTGAACTGTGCGGGTCCCCTTTACATGGATTTTTTCAATAGTAAAGCCTACAGTACTATACGATCTGCCGTTGGTTGACTCCACAGATATAGAAAATCGGATATGGAGGAGTGTCATATAAGGAGGGCTGACTATAAGTTATACACAGACTTTTGACTGCAGTAGTGTTAGTGCCCCTAACCCCTGCATTGTTCAAGGGTCATCTGTATATTGTCACCCATCAAACGACTACATCCAGTTCAAAGTCCATATTTCTTGGTGGTGTGTAGTTTTCTCTGTGTGGTTGTGGCTTGTCATAGTCCAGTGAATCAAAATTAACAGGTAGATTATTTGCCTCCACATATTCACTATACAGTGGTAGGTGTGCAAGTTACCAATTTATCAGCTCTCTACTCCAAATTCACCTTTTCTGCCTGCTCCGTGAAAATGTATGTGGATCCTTTAAATATTTTTATTTTCCCAGCTGGCACTGGAACCTTGTCAGTAGAGGGTACTGGAGAGACATTGCAGGAGGAAACCTGCTTCCGTTCCTGGTTCAGGGGCTCACTTGCTTTATGGGTTCCTGAAGCATGTGTAGTCTTCTCCAGAATCGGGCTCCGGAAGCACTCCCAGATTCCTCAGGCTCTAGCTCCTGTAGTGCACAGTGGCAGCAGCACCCAGCAGCCCCCTGCTTCCCACGGCACATCACCCTGCTCAGGCGATTTGGTAGCAGACTGCCTACTACCTGTAGCACCCTTGGATTCTCCAGTGCCGGGATTTCCAATGCACAGCAGTTAGCAGCATCCCATGGCCAACAGCTAACGCCCATCACACACACCTCAGGTGGATATTGTAGTGCAGTGCCTCTGGTGAGACACCTCCGCATGAACAAATTTCCCTGTCACCCTAGAGGGTAGATTTCTGACACGTTCCAGAGGGCAGTTTCCTAGCAAGTTACACTGGCCGAGCTCCGCAGTGACTGGTCTCCTCTGCAGTGGGCCATGTCGTGTCCTCTCCACAAAGGTCAGGATCTCAGCCCTGTGGATGTAGGCTTTCTTCCTTGGATACTCTGTCACAGTCCCAGGGGTAGTGACTGGTCTTTATATCTGCTATTCTTATATTCTTTAGAATTCTCTTTATTCTTACTAGCCAATTTCCCATTATTTAAATCCTCTGTTATGGTTAATAATTCTTTATATTAAACTTTCCCTGTTCAAATAACTGTGTGGTTTCTCTCTCTTGATTGGATACAGTGGACTGATACAGTGGATCATATCCACAATAAAAGCTCCAATCCAGAGAAAAGAGACAATTGGGGTTACTATTACAGAGCATTTATCAAATTACCATGGGCAGGAAGAGTGAGGACTGTCTTCTCTATCAATAAAAGGAGTTCCTTGGTTAGATCCCCTAGTAAGTATTGCTGTCTTAGTAGAAACTGTCTTGTTCATTGGCTTTCGTGCCTCCTGGTAATGGTTTCTGGTGCTTTTCTTCTTATCTATTATCCATCTTAGTCTGATCTAAGTTGGGTATTGGAGAGTGTGCAGTATGACTTTTAGAAGCAGTATGATTTTCTTTGTAAACCACTTCCTGTTAGTGCACATGTGAGGTCTGAGGGTTGCTCTAACAATTGAAAAATAACTTCATTTTCAAACCAAGTTATGTCTATCTGCCAGTAACTAGAGTGGCAGTCTATGATGTTGAGGACTCACAATTAGTTTGAGTGGCTCCACTTTATGAGGTCTTGACTTCATGGTTCAGGATGTCTGCATCTGCCCCAAACAATGAATAGAGAAAGAAGTAAGGGGAGGCAAATGGTGCAACTGCATTGTTTCTTCAGGAATATTCCCCAGAGATCTCACAAGCTGCTTTTCTTTACTTTCTCATCTCATCACATTTCTTCTCATCACACTAGCCAAGCGTAGTCACAGTGCCACAACTAATTTAATTGCAAAGGAGACTGGGAAATGTAATCTGTATTCAGAGTGGCCATGTGCCCAGCTAAAAATTCTATTAATACGGATGAAGGGATGAAATGGACATTGGGGGACAAGTGGGAGACTGCCACATATGGCTCCTGTGATTTGAAATACATATGGACCAATATAAGAAAAGTACATGGTTCTATACATGCCGTAAATTATAAAATAATACATTTTTTTTTCTCATTGAACATTGGAAAGCTTCTTTCTCTTTAAAAAAAAAAAGACTGGTTAAAATTTACTAAGCACTTTAAGGCAATATTTGAGGAGATAATAATCGTATTTAAAAACAAGCTCTTCCCTTTGTTTAGTTTTAGAAACTGATTTCAAATTCCTGTTTTATGTTTCAAGAATTCTAGGTAGCATCTGTGTGGCAGTGGTTGGAACCATTCTTTGAGATTTTAACAACATTTAGGCCCCCAGAGCACCATGCATATTGTAAACTTCAAGTGGAAAGGGAGAGAGAGAGAGAGAAGCAGGGAGAGAGAGAGAGAGAGATTTCCTTCAAGTTAGGAATAACTAAGAAACCAGAAAATTTAATTCACTTATTCATTCATCCAAGGTCGTCTTACTAAAAGAGTGACAATCTCTTGTTCTCTAGTTTAAAACCAGTTATGTCTGTGTTGTAGGTCATATAAGCAGCACAGGGAATCTAAGATGAGTCACTTCAACATTTGAATATGTACACTACCTGATATAACTGAGTTTTACAGAAACTGGTAACACTTTGACAGTGTGTATTTTTAAAAGTATCTTTTCTACAAAAGTCTCAAAGCACTTTACATTTGAAACATTGAAAACTCAAAAGAAAAAAGGTAGAAATCTGAAGCAGTGGGAAGCATAGATCAATTTGGGAGTAATTACTTCAATTATTTCTAATAAAATCATTTTGTATTAAATGAAAATAGTCTTAAGTTTTAAACATTCACTGACGATTAAGAGTGGCAGGCTCAAGCCTTCATCTTTCCATAAAAAAATGAGCCCTATTATTCTTTACAGAGTTAATAGACTTTTGTAGTTTTTTTTTAAGATAAAGGAAAGTATATAATTGCTTAGACTAATCAAGAGGGACAGCCAAATCCATTTTTCTTAAGTACAGTCACATTGCAATAATTGAAAATTGAAAACATGAATGACAATGGTCATACATTTTGCATGTGATTCCAATACAGTATTTCTATCCTCGTTGTAATACTGTCTACCTTCATTTATTTAGAAATGATTCTTAGACTTGCAGTGGTTAAGAACACAGATTCTGGAGCCAATTTCTAATCCCACCTCAAAAATTATTAAGCTACATGACCTTGGATAATTCACTAAACTTCCTGTCTGTGCCTCAATTTCCATCTATATATAACGGGAATGGTAATAGTAGCTATCCTATTGTGTTCAGAATCAAATACATTAATATTTTTAAAGTATACAGAACAGTGGCTGTCACATAATTAGTGTTATTTGAGTTTAGCTATTGTTATTAGGTTCTTTCCAGCTCAAAAATTTTATGATTCTGTTATCTTCCCTATAATCTTCTTTAAATGGAAATATAAACTATTGATAGATGCTTTGTGTTTTAGTGCATTTATAAGCATTGACATCATGCTGCAAATAATGTGACAGTTTATGATTTGTGGTATGTGGTACATACAGTAAGAAATTTGTTTTGATAAAGCACCTTCTGAAAGGGTGCTGCTTAACTGGAGAGCCTATTTTGGGTTTGAAATAGGTAGGATCCACAAGTCCAAGTATCTATAACAAATAAGTCATTTTTTCCCCAACTTTAATTATATATGCATGTGTGTATGTATGTGTGTGTGTCTGTATATATATATATATATATATATATATATATATATATATATATGTATGTATATACACATATACATATATGCTTTTCAATGATGTGTAGGTAGAAATTTCTAATTCCTCCTCAGTAAGGAAGTGGTGAAAATCTTTAGCCTGGAAGGAAGACAAGAGAAGTCTGTCTCTTTTGGAACAGTCCTAGTGTATCTATCTGCTGGAGATTTCTCCGCTTTGTGGGCAGTTCAGGTTTTCGTTATAATTTTGTATTGCTTCCTAAGACATTCTTGTGCAGGGGTAAGCTGAATATCTGTGTACTTGTATAGCAAGACATTCAATCCTAAATGCAAAAAGTTTTCAGTCACTCAGTCTGATATTATTCAATGTGAAAAATTTAAGGCAGAGATTTTTTTTTCTGTTATTCTGGATATTTCTATATTTACGAAGGGTACATTTTCCCTGATGTGCCCTTTGAAATATTGGATAAAATCTGTTTTCTCCTTGGCTAGAATACCTGGCTACAGAATATGGTAATTCTCAGCTTTGAGTTTGAATCATACAAATGTATCACCTATTCATAAATTTTAATCAATAATTTAAAAATACAAAAATAAATTAAAAGATATTTTTAAAATTAAGGACTTTGTCTTATTGTGTAAGGCAGAATTAATAAAATATAAATATTAAATGAAGCTCTAATAAAAGTCTCTCCACTCAGAGTTTTCTTCTTAACTATTTTGTTTTCATTCTCATGTAGGTTGCACTACCATCAGTATATTCCCAAATTCAAAACTTTTAAATTCCATTGTGTCTGATAAACTTTTCTTCACTTTCATATAAATGCTGTTGATTTTAGAAATCAACTGGGTGCTTAGGGTACAGGGTGGAAGCTTAACTTGATCTTCCATTCAGTGGTAGTAAAACTTGAAGGACGCCAAATTCCCTCACAGTGAGAAATGGATCTCTATGAGGCTGACACAATGTCTGAAAATCTCACCATTAACATTGCTCCTTGCGGGCTTTGTGGAGACAAGCATTTTAATTAAGTTAAGGCATCATATTTCCTGGGTAAATCATTTGCTACCAAACACAATAGCATGCATTTTTCCATCTTATTAAAACTTATTAACACACAGCAGAACCCTGAGGAAATGACATGAGATAGAAAACAAGTGTTTGTCTTGGAGGAATGAAGAGGTAGGAAAGGTCAGATTCATGAGAGTTGCCAGGTCCCCAGTGGGCATTTCTAGACCAAAAGGGAGTATCGTGAGGTTTCAGGAATCTCTTGTGGTTTTTCCTAAACTCTTCACCATGTTATTTGGGTTAGAACTTTTTCTCTTTGTTTTCCATTTTTGTTTTCTGTTTTGTTGGTTTTGCTAACTGGCTCTTTAAGACAAGAGCTACCCACATTTGATGTGACCTTGTATTGTCTCTGTACTGGTTAGCTGTGATCTCAAATTGTCATTCTGTCTTGGTGCTGCTGCAAGGACTTGCTTTTGCCACACATGTCTGAAAGTTTCTGTGGACTATTTACTTAGAAATAATAAACAAAAACAAAGAGTACAGTTAGGCAAGATGGTAATGACAGAGCAGTGCATGGAACTCTGAACATGAATGATAAATTAATTTTATTTTTTTTAATGAATGTGAAAATGATATAGACTGCCACTTCTGGCTAACTATAGCCATTAAGTATCCTAAAAATCCCCTGATTTAAAACAATTAAAATAAAGTAAAGCCATCAAAAATCTAAGAAATCAAGAAATTAAAGAACAATCAAAACAAAACACACGAAACCCCAAAAATGGCTGAAATCCAGAGGAATAAATTGATCCTGGGGCTGCAAAACTCCTGGGGGAATTTTGTAACCTCTAAAATAAGAGATTTGCATTTTATTAACTATGCAGAAATAGGTGACAAGTCCTTGGTTCCATGTCATGTGAGAATTGGGAGTGAGGTCTTTATTAAAGTGAAATTTTTAATGAGTTTCATCTGTAGTAAAAGAGTAAACTAGTAAAATCTAACTCATCAACAAAGTAAGAAGACAAGGAAACTTCTCTATCTTGCCTTAGGGTCTAAGTAAAAAAAGTTTATCTTGAGAAATGGTAACTGAAGCCCAACTCTCATGCAGGTTTGGGTTTCAACATTATACTATTCACATAATATGTGTACATATTCTGGCACAGTAAACCCCATGCTGATAAATTAACAGGAACAATGCCACTGCATGGTGTTTTGGGTAATTGAGCTGAATAAAATACAAATTCTCTCTGGAGCAATCACATCGGGCTCATGAGGGTTTTATCTCATGAGTGTAAGAATGGTTCAGTGTTGGAAAATCAATCAAGATAGTTCACTATATTGAGAAAATTACATCATTATATCAATTGATGGAGAAAAGTCATTTAACAAAATCTAACGTCTCTTCATGATGGATACTCTTGGAAAACTGGGAAGGGAAAAACACTTTATAAGTCTCATAAAAGGCATGTACAAAAAAGCTAAAGCTAAGAAAATACTTAATGATGAAACACTGAATGATTTTCCCTTAAGATCCTTTTATGCTTTTTCCCTTAAGGAACAAAGCAAAGATATCCACCCTCACCACTTTTAGTCAACATGATACAAGAACTCCCAGCCAGTGTAATAAGGAAGGAAAAAGAAATAAATGGCATAGGAATTTGAAAAGAAGAAATAAAAGTCTCCCTATTCACAAATGATTATCTATATATAGAATTCCAAGGGTTCTGAAAAACAAAACACAACTCCTAGTACTAATAAGTGAGTTTCCAATGTCACAAGCTACAAGGTTAACACATAAAAATCAATTATAATTCTGTTTCCTTTTTGTTGAGAAGGAAATCAATTTTTAAAATATTATTTACTATAGTTCCCTCCAAATGATCAACTTAGGTATGTATGTAACAAAATATCTAGAAGGATCTGTATGCTAAAAATTACAAAATTTTGATTAATCAAAGACCTAAATAAATAGTGTTCATAAATTGGAAGACGCAACATAGTAAAGGGAACAATTTTCTTGGATGTAATTAGGAGCCGATTAGATGCTGCAGAGGAAGATATCAATGAACTTGAAGACATAACAATAGAATCAATCCAAAATAAACAGAATGAAAAACAGAATGAAAAACAAAGACTGCAAAAGGAATGATCAGAACCTCAGTGATCTGTGGGGGAAACATCAAGTGATATGACATGCATTTAATTAGAATCCCAGAAGAAAGGTGTGGAGAAGGAAAAAAAAAAAAAAAAAAACTTAAGGAAATTAGGTCTGAAAAAAAGATGAAAAGTATAAACCATGTTTCCAAGGTACTCAGAGAATCCACACACAGAAATTCCATGCCAGAACAGATGATAATCAAATTGGTAACTACTAAAATAAAGAAAATAATTTAGAGCAGGCAGATGAAGAAAGCTACATCAAATGCACAGGACCAACGATAGCAATGACTTCAGAAAACTTCTCTTCAGAAACTGTGCAAAGCAGAAAACAAAGGAATAACATCATTAAAGAGCTGAGGTGGGGAGGAATACCTAGAATTTTATATCCAGAGAAAATACTTCTCAAAAACAAAGGTAAATTAAATTTTTTTCAGGAAAACATAGTATCAGAGAATTTATTGCCAATACAGCTGCATGACAAGAAATGTCAAAGGAAATTCTTTGTGATACAAGAAGGAAACTTAGATGTAAATAAATAGAATAAATAAATAAAAAATAATTTTTCTCCATTTTAAATTTGTATAAAAGCTAATTGACTAGGGCAAAAACGCAAGTAATTTATTGTGGTCTTCGTAACATATATAGAAGTAAAAATGTATGAAAACAGTAACACAAAGGGCTGGAGAGGGAAATGGTACTATGTTGTGATAATCCTCTTAATGTGGAATATTATAATATTATTTGGAGGTAAATTTTGTTAAGCTTATAAACTCTCAAGAAAACCCTAAGAAAATATTAAAAAGGAGTCTTAGTTAAATAACCATTAGTAGAGATAGTGAGATACTGAAAGTTATTCAATCCAAAAGAAGGGAGGGATAAAAAAAACAGAGGAACAAAGAACGCATCAGACAAGTAGAAAACAAATGGCAAGACGGTAGATTTAAACCTAAACATGTCAATTATAACATTAAATATAAGTGGTTTTAACACACCAATTAAAAGACAGAGGTTAGCTGATTGGATGAAACACAACCCCAAAATCTGTAGTCTGTGAGAAATTCTATATATAAAGAAAAAGGTTAAAAGTAAAATGATGGGGCTTCCCTGGTGGCGCAGTGGTTGAGAGTCCGCCTGCCGATGCCGGGGACACGGGTTCCTGCCCTGGTCCGGGAAGATCCCACATGCCGCAGAGCAGCTGGACCCGTGAGCCATGGCCGCTGAGCCTGCGCATCCAGAGCCTGTGCTCCGTAATGGGAGAGGCCACAACAGTGAGAAGCCCGCGTACCGCAAAAAAAATAAAAATAAATAAAAAAAATAAAATGATGGAATGATATTTGCTATAAAAATATTAAGCATCAAAAGATTGGCTATATTAACATCACAAAGCAGACTTCAGAAGAAAGTATGCTACCATGAATAAAGAGGGGACATAAATGTTCATATCAGAATTAATAGCTGAAAGCTGGCCCTATCACAAATACCTATAATCAGTTGAATGGATAAAAATAAATTGGTATACCTAAGCAATGTATAAAAAGATAAAAAGTAATGCACTACTGAGACACATGACTGCATGGATACATCTCAGAAATATTATGCTGCTGAAGAAGTCAGACACAAAAAGTTACACTGTGTGATCTCATTTACATAAACTCTAGAAATGTCAAATACAATATCTGACAGAAAGCAAATTAGTGGTTTTCTGCATCCAGGGATGAGGACTAGAGGGAATTGACTGGAAATGGGACAAGGGAGCTTTTTTAGATGAAGGAAATATTCCATATCTTGATTTTGGTGGGGGGGTACATGAGTGTTTAAACCACCCATACACATGTGCACTTAGAAGTGTTCATTATATTGACTGTAAACTGTATCTCCATATGTTTATTAGAAATGAATGAATTAATGAATATAAGAGTAAGTAAAAAATCTGAGGCAGGGCTTCCCTGGTGGTGCAGTGGTTGAGAGTCCGCCTGCTGATGCAGGGGACACGGGTTCGTGCCCCAGTTTGGGAAGATCCCACATGCCGCGGAGCGGCTGGACCCGTGAGCCATGATGGCTGAGCCTGCGCGTCCGGAGCCTGTGCTCCGCAACGGGAGAGGCCACAACAGTGAGAGGCCCGTGTAACGCAAAAAAAAAAAAAAAAAAAAAAAAAATTAAATAAATAAATAAATAAATAAAAATTGTATCTCCGATTTGCATATCTTACTGCCATTGAAATTGACATTTAAAATTTTTTGTGTATTTTATTTCTTTGGTAAGTTTTTTAAGTTGAAATATATTTGACATAATATGTAAATTTAAGGTGTATAACATGTTGATTTGATATATTTATACACTGCAATATGATTACTGTTGTAGTGATAGCACCTTCATCACATCACATAACTATCATTTCTTTTTTGTGGTGGAAATCATTAAGATCTAGTCTCTTAACAAGTTTTATGATTATAATACAATATTGTTATCTATAGTCACTGTGTTGTACATCAGATCTCCAGGACTTATTTGTCTATTAGTTGCAAGTTTGTACTCTTAAATAATTTCTCTCTTATTCCCCCATCTCCCAGCCCCTGGTGACCAGCATTTTACTCTTTGTTTTTATGAGTTTGGTTATTTTAGATTCCACATATAAGTGATATCATACAGTATTTATCTTTCTTTGTCTGATTTACCTCACTCATCATAATGCCCTCAAGTTCCACCCATGTTGTCGCAAATGGCAGGATTTCCTTCTTTCTCATGGCTGAATGCTATTCCATTGTATGTATATACCATATCATCTTTATCCACTCATCTGTTGACAGGCACTTAGGTTGTTTCAATATCTTGGATATTGTGAATGATGCTGCGGTAAATATGGGAGTGCGTATATCTCTTCGATATCTTGTTTTCATTTCCTTTGGGTTTATACTTAGAAGTAGAATTGCTGGATCATGTGTTAGTTCTACTTTTAATTTTTTGAGGAACCTCCATCTTGTTACCATAGTGACTGAACCAATTTAAATTCCTACCAGCAGTGTACTATGGTTCCCTTTTATCCATGTCTTCGCCAATACTTTCTATCTATTGTCTTCTTGATGATGGGCAGTGGATCTAAACAGACATTTTCCAAAGAAGACATCCCAGTGGCTAACAGGTACATGAAAAGATGCTCAACATCATTCATCATAAGGGACATGCAAATCAATATCACAGTGAGATATCACTTCACACGTATTAGAATGGCCATCAATGTAAGCTGTTTATTCATCATCTTTTGTCCCCTTTTCAATCAGGAATTCTCATTTTTTATTGGTTGATAAGAACCCCTTTTATTTATTTACGTTTATGTTTTAGAGTAACTATTTTAAGTTTATACATGGCTTATTTATTGTAAATCTTTTCCTCAGTATCTCCATTGTCTTTCAGTATTTGCTTTTAGAATTTTTAGCTGCTAAGCTGTAGATTTTTTAAACCTGTGAGGCATTGATCTTTTCTTTATTGTCCCTTTCTTTCATTTTACCTTTAGAAAAATTCTCTCATGCAGCGTTTAGGTATTCAATGAGAATTTATTCTACATTTTGGGGGGAGTTAAAATTGTACATGTTTATGTAGTACATATATAATATTTAATAAACATACATATAAAACATATATAATACACATAAAATACATATCATGTATATAAATTAATTAATTGCCACTCAAGGAAAGAGGAGAAAGAACAAGAGCTCTTACTCTCTCCCCTTGGCTTCCATATCTCTTTTTCTCTCTCTCATATATACGTATATCCCCCTAAGTGAAAGAGATTTTTATTTTAAACTTTAGGATAAGTTGAAACTTTTATAATGAGCATTTCTCAAAGAGCTAGAATTTTATATATATATATATATATATATATATACACACACAAATATATATACAGTATATATATACACACGTACATACACAGATATATACATGCACATACACACAAACACAGTAAGGATCTAACATTATTTTGGTTTCAGCATCATTTATTTATTGGATAAAGTAATTTTTTATTTATTTGAAATGCTTTATTATTTTTTTTCTACAAAATAGAATCTCTTTGAGTGTTTTCTGTTTTTTAGATATTTATACACCCACGTACTTAAAAAAACACTTAAGGCATCTTCCATATTGAGTAGATTTAGACATATGTAAACGAAGCATCATTGAAAAAATTTAGAAGAAAAAATGAGAAACTTATTGTACCGGAAAACTTGGGCAAGGTTATAATTGCAGTAGGGGAGAAAAGCTAGATATGCCAATTATGGCAGGAGAGAAAAAGTGTGGGTTTATGTATTTCTCATAGTAAACATAATGTTGAGTGTTCACTATATATAAGATATTGTAAAGTATATTACATGTATTAGCTCACTAAATTCTTAAAAATCCAGGATTTCGGGGCTTCCCTGGTGGCGCAGTGGTTGATAATCCGCCTGCCGATGCAGCGGACACGGGTTCGTGCCCCGATCTGGGAAGATCCCACATGCCGCGGAGCGGCTGGGCCCGTGAGCCATGGACGCTGAGCCTGCGCGTCCGGAGCTTGTGCTCTGCAACGGGAGAGGCCACAACAGTGAGAGGCCCGCGTACCGCCAAAAAAAAAAAAAAAAAAAAAAAAAATCCAGGATTTCTTTTTTACCAATGAGAAAACCAAGACTTAAAAATTTAATTTCCCTTCTCAGAAAATGTTGGGACTAGGCCTCAAATCCAAATCTTTCTGACTCCAAAGCCATCATCTTAACTATTGTGCTATATTACTTTTGTCAGATTATAGAAAACATAAAAGTTTATCTGGTGAGACAAATACTCTCCTGTCCCTATGTTCTAGATGAGATTTATTGTGTGGATGTTGAGTAACAATGATGGATGATGTCTTCAACACACGTTTAACAGAAAACAGAGTATCACTTTAAAAATGGGCATTTCTTGTATCAGCTTTTGATAAGAGCTTAGTTCATGACATTGAATTATAACTTAGTGCAGGCATTTCTATGGACAACAAGGCTGAGAGAGCTCAGATATGTTGCTATCTATGATCAGCTTTGATCAAGAATGTATTTCTCATATGCCATCATAGGGAGAGCCACAGGGGATCAGAAGGCAGGGCTTACTTTTTTTTAAATATCAGGTAAATGGCAGATTCTGTTAGAGAGGAAAACAAGTCATGCAGAAAAGCCAATGTGAGTTAGCAGTTATCTGTCCTCAAAATAACCAAGATAGTTTCCTAAAGAAAGAGCAGAGTTGAGAACTGACGCTGGTTTGATTACTTGTTCTCTGCATGTGAAACTTTGAGTTATGTGGAATTAAACTCAGTGCCAAGTCAAAAAATGCTAGGATTAAAGGGCTCTTCAGAAGCCTGATTCACCACTGTATTCCAGCACTCAGGAAGTGCTGGGCATAGAGCATATGTTAGATAAATATTTATGCAATAAATAAATGAATAGTAGCATGAAAGAATGATTTTCCAAGGACATAATTTTTTTTTAAAGAGGTATGTGTGTATCTTCCTGATCACTTTTGGGATCATATTAAAACTTTGACAATATATGAAAATTTGATTATGTTTCAATTTTTGTTAATAACTTTCATTGACAGGAGTTTTTCCTTTAATTAATAATGTAACAGTCACATACAAGCACTGTACTAAATTGTTCCTTGTACATAATGTCAATAAATCTTCATCAAAACCATTATAATTTAGATATAGATTCTTCCTTCTGCAGTTGAAGACAATAAAGGCTCAGAGAGGTTAAGCGTCTTGTCCAAGGTTGCACAGCTGTGAGTAGCCAGGATTTTGCCCTATCTTCCCAAACCCATGCCATTTATGATTCTGTACACCAAATATGGATCCACATTTTCTCCATTTTATGTCTTTGAGAATTATAAAAGTTTCAAATTATCCTAAAGTTTAAAGTAAATCCCGTTCACTTAAGGAGATATATGTATATTTAAGTGAGGAGGAGATATCAAGCCAAGGGGAGAGAGCAAGAATTTCCTTTTGTCCTTTCTCCTCTTTCCCTGAGTGGCAACTGACTAACACAGCTCAGAGACTACATGAATTGAGCCACTTATTTTTTTCTGGGGTAAATCACACAGCCTAGCAAAACGGCATTGCTGTTTGTATGCATGATCTCTGATTTCAAATGAGCACCCACCCCTATTCAGCATTCTGTATTTCTCTATTATGCTCACTATTCTCAGAAATGTCTATTGTATATATTTTTTTACTTTTCTAATTCGTTCAGTCTCTGTTAAGGTACTAAGTCATTACTGCCAGATAATCTCATAAAAAGTGATCAGATGGGTGATTTCTCTAATTCCACCACCAAATCTGCCAACAATCCTGGATCTGCTTCCATACTAGTTTTGTTGTGATTCGATGAAGGAAGAGCAGGACATTATGGCTTTAAAATTAATGAAAACGTTTTTGCGGACCCCTAAAATCATTTGTAAGCCCCCAAAACTGTTCCTACTGTGCTAATGAGTAAGTGGGCTCTGAGGAAGAGCCTTTCTCACTATCGAATACTAATCCTTCTTAATGCACTGGATTGCATCTCCTGCCACCTGCTCAAAGAACTTTCTATTTGTTTCCTCTTCTCACTATATTAACCACTTTTAAAAATACTGGGTTTTTACCACCAGTATGAAAACAAGCTTTAGTGTCTTCTAGTTTTAAAACAAAGAACAAACAACAGAACATTCATTGATTATCTTCCCTCTGTTGCTAACTGCTGTCTCTGCTCCCAACTAGAGATAAGCTTCTCTCAGTTCTGCCTTTCTTTGAGATTAACCAAACATTTTTAATAATAATTATTTTCTTCTATTAACTTATAGTAATGCATTATTCTTTTAATTGTTATCCAAGGAACTTGCACTGCCTGTATCCTCTACTATAAATTGAATACAAACGGTGAGGGCAGACATCCTTGCTTTTTCACAATCTGAGGGAGAAAGCATTCAATTTTTCCCATTACAAGTGATGTTAGCTGTAGGATTTTTAGTATATGCCCTTTAACCAAAATCGAAGAAGCTATTTCTATTCCTAATTTGCTGAGAGTTTTTAACACATTGCTTTTTCCACATTTATTAAGATGATCACATGATTTTCTTCTTTAAACTATTGATAGGGTGAATTGCACTGACTGATTTTCCCCCCATTTTTTATTGTGGTAAAATACACATAACATAAAATTTACTATCTTAACCATTTTTAAGTGTACACTTAAGTGGCATTAATTACATTCATATCGTTGTGAAACTGCCACCACCATCCATCTCCAGAACTATTTTAATCTTCTAAGGCTAAAGCTTTATATCCATCCAACAATAACTCCATTCCCCCTTATTCCCAACCCATGGCAATCACTATTCTATTTTCTACAGCTATGATTTTGACTTCTCTAAGTACCTCATAAAAATGAAATCCTACAATACTTGTCTTTTTGTGACTGGTTTATTTCCTTTAGTCTAATATCCTTAAGGTTCATCCATGTTGTAGAATACTGAAGAATTTTTTTTTAAGGCTAAATAAGATTCCATTGTATATATATGCCATGTTTTGCTTATCTATTCATCCATGAATACTTGGGTTGCTTCCACATTTTAGCTATTGTGAGTAATGCTGCTGTGAATATGGGTGTACAAATATCTCTTTGATACCTTGCTTTCAGATCTTTTGAGTATATGCCCCGAAGTGGAATTGCGGGATCATATGGTAATTCTATTTTTGAAACAACTCTATATTATTTTTCACAATGGCTGTATCATTTTACATCCCCACCAGTAGTGCACAAGGGTTCCAATTTCTCTACATCCTCACCAATACTTGTCATTCTTGGTTTCATAGTATCCATCCTAATAGGTGTAAGGTGGTATCTAATTCTAGCTTTGGTTTGCATGTCCCTAATTATTAGTGATGTTGAGCATCTTTTTATGTGCTTACTGGCCATTCATATATCTTCTTTGGAGAAATGTCTATGCAAATCCTTTGCCGCTTAAAAGTTTTTCTTTGCTTTTCTTATTCAAAATTGTTTGGGTTATTCTATGTCATATGTATTTTTTAAACATTAGAATTAACTTGTTCATTTTCAGAAAAAAAACTTCATGAGATTTCATTGGAATTGCATTGAATCCATAGATCACTTTGGAGAGACTCAACATATTAACATTATTGAGACTTTTAATTCATGGAAAGCACTGTATTTCACCATTTATTTAGGTCTTCTTTAATTTCTCTCAGGAATTATTGCACATATCTTATTAAATATAATCCTAAATATTTCATAGGTTTGCATTATATTATATTAAAACTGACATGTTTTAAATTTCAAGTTCCAATTGTTGTGTTAGAATATAAAACAATTGATATTTGTATATTGACTTTTTATCCTGAAACTTTATCCTAAACTCATTTATAATTTTGAGTAGTTTTCAAAAAGATTCCTTAGGATTTACTACATACATGATCCTGTCACATGTAAATAAAGACAAATTCATTTCTTACTTCCCAAAATGCATGCCTTTCATTCATTGTTGAATAAAGTGGTGAGAGCTGAAATCCTTTTCTTCTTCCTGAACTTGAGGGAAGCATTCAGTTTTCCAACCTGAAGTAGATGTTAGTTGTAGGATTTTATAGATGTTCATTATCAGGTTAATGAAATTACTTTCTAATCTTAGTTTCTGAGAATATATGGGACTGATTGTTTTGCTTATGTGTCACAATTTCTTGCTTCTTGGTCTTCTAGTTATTTTTGATTGGCTGCTGTATAGTGTGATTTTATGTTGTTGAGTGCTTGGATTTTGTTATCTTCCTTTAAAGATTGTTGCACTTTTTTTTCCAGAAGACAGTTTAGTTATTCTGGATCAGTTTGATCTTTTTGAGACTTGTTTTAACACTTGACAGGGTAGGTATTGACCAGTCTTTAGGAATAATGTAGTTCTTCCACTTAAGTATGGCTCTCTGGAGTCTCCAGTGACTGCTCTGGTGATCATCAAGAATTGTCCAGTCCAGTTGGTCAAGCTGAATGATTCCCTTTCCTGTGTGAGCCTTGGGAGGACTTCTGCAGTTTACAGCACCTTGGCCTCAGGGAGTTTTTTCCCTGGCTTCATGGAGTTCTGTTGTATGTATGTACAGTTTAATTTTAACATCAGATTCAAGGGGACTACTGTGGAGATTCCTGAAGGTCTTTTTATGAAAAATTCTTTTCATCTGGAACTTTGCTTTTACACCCTGAACTGAAAAATGTTTGTTCCGTCAGTGAGATTACCATGTCCTGCTTATGATTATCCTGAATCTACCATAGTCCTGACTGTGCCTCCAGAAGGAGAGCCACAGGGCTTGTAGGGCTTGTTTCTATCATTTCCCTTTCTATCAGGGATCACATTTTTATACTATATAGTTCCCAATATCTGAAAACAGGTGTTTGATGTCTTTTTTCCAGTTTTCTGGTTGTTTCTAGGAAGTTAAGTACAGACTCTGCAACTTCCTCATGGTTGAATGCAGAAGTCTTGTTATATTTTTAAAAGTTGACTTTTATTTTCTTTTTACTGCAGTTTTAGTTTCACAGCAAAATTGGGTGGAACTGAGAGATTTCCTATATACTCCTGGCCCAACACATGCATAACCTCCTCCATTATCAACATCCCCCACCAGTGTGGTCCATTAGTTACAACTAATAAACCTACATTTACAAATCATTATCTCCCAAAGTTCATAGTTTACAATAGGGTTCATTTTTGGCGTCACACATTTTATGAGCTTGGACAAATATATAGTGACAAGTTTGATATTAGTAATCCAGATTTAGGCCATTTTAATAGATGTGTAGTGATATCTCACGGTTGTTCTCATTTGCATTTCCTGGATGACATATGTAGATGTAGATGTAGAGCATCTTTGCTTATTTGCCATCTGTATATGTTCTTTCGTGAGGTGTCTGTTAAGGTCTTTGGCCCACTTTTTAAAATTGAGTTGTTTGTTTTCTTATTTTTGCATTTTAAAAGTGTTTATATATTTTGGATAACAGTTCTGTATCAGATATGTCTTTTGCAAGTATGGGTATTCTCCGCTTTTCAAAAATTTGCTTTGCACCACTTCACTTTTATGAAAGGTCTACATTAGCAGCTGTTTCCACTAACCTAAAGAAGAAGTGATAGCATTCAGCGTTTGTTTTGCAGCAAGCAATTATAGAAGCAGCTCGCACCTGAGGAGTGGTAGTGACACTGCCAGGTTCCTTTCCCAGGAATTACACTCAGCATCAAACTGCCATGGCTGTGAACTGTATCTTGAGCATCTGTGCTTTATTTGATTTATCTTGTGCATCCATTAGCAAGATGTGCCCTGAGGTATTTGCTTCTTTGCTTTATGTCATTTCAGCTTATAAAAGGTTTCATAAGAATGCTTTACTTTTGGATAGTGGGGGAAACCTGTATTATTTCCCAGTAACCTTTTATGTGTGTGTGTGTGTGTGTGTGTGTGTGTGTGTGTGTGTGTGTGTGTGTGTGGCTAGCCTTTTCATTCTCTTGACGTTGTCATTAGCAGAGCAGAAGTTTTTAACTGCAAAAAAATCCAGCTTATCAATTCTTCTTTTTTTTGGCCATGCTGCAGGGCATGTGGGATCTTAGCTCCCTGACCAGGGATCGAACCCATGCCTCCTGCATTGGAAGTGTGGAGTCTTAACCACTGGACCACCAGGGAAGTCCCAAAAATCCAGCTTATCAACTCTATATTTCATGGGTCATGACTTTGGTGTTGTATCTAAAAAGTCATCACCATACCCAAGGTCATCTAGATTTTCTCCTATGTCATCTTCTAGGAGTTTTACAGTTTTTAATTTTACATTTAGGTCTATGATCCATTTTCAGTTAAGTTTTGTGAAAGGTGTAAGGTCAGCATTTAGATTCTTTTTTTTTCACACGTGGACATCCAATTGTTCTATCAACATTTGTTGAAAAGACTGTCTGCTTCACTGTATTGCCTTTGCTCCTTTGTCAAAGATCAATTGACTATATTTATGTGGATCTATTTCTGTGGTCTTTTTTTCTGTTTCATTGATCTGTTTGTCTATTATTTTGCCAATACAACACTGTCTTGATTACTGTAGCTTTATAATAAGTTTTGAAGTTGGGTAGTATCAGTCCTCCAACTCTCTCCCTCTGCTTCAGTACTGTGTTGACTATTCTGAGTCTTTTCCCTCTCCAAATAAACTTTAGAATCAGTTTGTTGATATCTACAATGTAACTTGCTGAGAATTTTATTGAATGAGTCCTTGGATCAAGTTGGGGAGAACTGACATTTGACAACATTGTGTTCCCTGATTTATAAACATAAAATATCTCTCCACTTACTTAGTTCTTATTTGTTATGTTTCATCAGAGTTTTGTAGTTTTTCTCACATAGATCTTGCACATATTTTGTTAGATTTATAACTAATTATTTCAGTTTGGGGAGATGCTAGTATAAATGGTATTGTGTTTTTAATTTCAAATTCCACTTTTTCATTGCTGGCATATAGGAAAATGACCGACTTTTATATATGACCTTTGTATCCTGAAACCTTACTATAATCGTTTATTAGTTTCAGAAGGGTTTTTTGTTGTTGTTTATCCTTTTGAATTTTCTTCATAGACAATAATGTCTTCTGTGAACAGCTTTATTTCTCCCTTCTCAATCTGTATATCTTTTATTTCCTTTACTTGTCTTATTGCATTAGCTAAAACTTCCAGTGTGATGTTTAAAAAGAGTGGTGAGAGGGGACATCCTTGCCTTGCCTTGTAATTTTTCTATGTTTTTAAGACTTACAGAAGTTTATAAAAATATGAATGGACAAGGGCTACAATGCTAGATTTCCTCTTTTTCCCTTACCTCTTTTTATGCCATTAATTTATATATATTATGCCATAATTTATATACTTTAATCTGCTGTATTTTTTTGTGACATTAAATTTGCCAATATATAGGGCATGCTATAAATATTACTATAATATTTAGAAATTGGAAATCTAGACAGTAAATTGGTATTCAGCAATCTATAGAGAAATGGCCTATTGCTAAAAAGACTATTTTTACATCTGTTTTGGTATATTGATCCTATTTTGGGATTAGATCCTACTCCATCAGTACACAGATTTACTTTTCAAATTTTTTAAAAGAAAAATTGTCAAGTATTCCTTAAAAATTCCATTTAAAATCTCCTCATTGTACAGCACTCTGTTTATGTATACCAAGTCACCACATGCCATTGCACAGTAAATTTTTCTAAAAAGAAAAAAGAAAGGCATAAATATACTTTGAGTTCCTCTATTCACTCTGAATAAAAATCCCCCAAATGATATTGCCCTAGGCCAGCGGTCCCCAACCTTTTTGGCACCAGGGACCAGTTTCGTGGAAGACAGTTTTTCCACAGGGTGGGGTGGGGGGATGGTTCAGGTGGTAATGAGAGTGATGGGGAGCGATAGGGAGCAGCAGATGAAGCTCCGCTCGCTCACCAGCCGCTCACCTCCTGCTGTGTGGTCCGGTTCCTAACAGGGGGTTTGGGACCCCTGCCCTAGGCATCAATGTATAAAAATGAAACTATATTGTACTGACAGAGAAGGATCTTCATTCTGAGGGGTTTTTTAATTGGTGAGTAAACTTTTTATAAACCACATACAAACTCTCATCCACTGCTAGCTACTAATTGTTATTTTAACATAGTATACAAAACAAACAACTAGATTATTTCATCTACTGAATTCACAGCACATCTAAAAATTTTATTTTCCATATCCATAGATGTCAAGATATTATAATTTGTTATTTACCACAAAAGTAAAAAAAAAATGTGAAACATGGTGATTATAGTTAACACTGTATTACATACTTGAAAGTCACTAAAAGAGTAGATCTTAAATGTGCTCACCACAAAAAAAAAGGTAATTATAATGAGGTGATGGAGGTGTTAACTAATGCTATTATGATAATCATTTTGCAGTATATGTATATCACATGAACACATTGTACATCTTAAACTTACACAATGCTATATGTCAGTTATATCTCAATAAACATGGGAAAAAGTCAGCAAAATTAATGTCATTAATGTCATTTTTCACCCTTTCTTTGCTTTATACTTCTAGGTGTGTCAGGAAGAACACTGTAATAAGGACATTCATAATTTATGTGGTAAGTCTTGGGTAACTTCCAATGACAAGTACTTTCAGTGGTCGAAAGTTATAAAAAGTGAGTTATGGGATTGAAAATCTCTAATTGAATTGATGGAGAAATATTATTAGAAACAGGTATAAAAATACTTTATAATTTACCCATTAACTGAAAGTAAAGTGGCTTTTTAAAATCACTCAGACATCGCGTTTCATCACAAACAGTCTAAAATCACTGTAGTCTGAAATCAGAATTTTTCACATTAAGAAAATTTCAAGGAGCAGTTCCCTGTGGTAAATATATGAAATTTGATATATTTAATCTTTGTGTTTAATGCATTTTAATGAATATAAATTTGTCTGTGTCACTTTATTTCTTTGTTAATGGTCATTTGTTTTCTAAACATATATTAATTCAATATATTAATTTTAAATTTTGAAAAAGAAGACATTCCTAATCTAAACTTCTCTACCTGTACCTGAAAAAAAACCTCTTAAATTTTGTGAATAAGGCATATTTACTAGAATACTTGAAATGGAATTTGATACATTCATTTGGACTGATTTTTTTTTCTAGCCATATCTTTCTTATTGTATATTTTATGTGTTTTTAATTCAATCATTAATTTGATTGTTTGCTTTATGGGATTATGTTATTCTTTTATACCACTCTAATTGCTTAAGTATTTGTAGCCACAAATGTTTCAATATAAGAATCTTGTTTCTATACCAATCTGATTAGTCATCATTTTAACTTTTATGGTATTGTTATCATGGTATCCTCTCTGTAGGACATATTTCAGCTCCCTTGGTTTTCCCTTTTTGGTTTCTTTCATTAAAATTTCACCTCAGCAGGGATGCCTCTTGGTGCTAGTTTAAGTTAGTAATAATCTCCAATTTTACTGAATCTTCTAACCTAACAGACCAATGCTACTTTTCGCTAAGAAAACTTCTTTGTTGGCTTATCTGCAAGCCTTAGTCAACCACGGGGATTCAAACATACTGCTTGTTGCTAAGATCATACTCTTTTGACATCTGATATTGTATATAGTTATAAAATGTTGTTCATTAGTTAATGCTGGGAAGCAATTTGATAAGCTGCTTATGTCTTCTCTATTGACTAAAACTAAGCATTTCAACTTTCTTTTAAATCTAAAAAAACACCTCTTCTTCGAAGAAAATTGTAAGTGAGACCCTAATATTTGAAAGAGGTAAAATTTAAAACTGTTCTGGCTGAGACAGAGATGGTTGCTCCCCTTTCAATCTCCTCACCTCTCTCTAAAGGATATCCAGAGAGAGAGAGAGAGAGAGAGAATGAGTATGTGTGTTGATTCCTCTTTGAGTAACTCTAATGTATATGTAGCTTGTCTGTGTATCTATGGAATCATCAATAACTGGCATATTTATTAACATGGACATACATTGTTAATTGAAAAGAACAATATGGTCTGAGGCTATCCGTGCATACAAAAAGTCATATGCCAGTCTTTCTTTTAGCTCTATAGCACTAGGCAAATTATTTGACCTCTCTCTTCCTTGTTTTTCTCATCTATAAAATAGGTATAATGGTAATAACAATCTCATAGAATTGTTAGGTGATTTAAATGAATTATTACCTGTAAAGACATAGAATAGAGCCTGGCAGATCTACAAAAGATCCTACAAATATTAGTTGTTATTTTTCTGTCTTTATTGTACTTTAATTTATGATTTTTCTACATTAGTATGTATAATTTTTGTGATATAAAAATTATAAAATGAAAAATTCTGAGGGAGCATATAAAGCAAGGAAAAATACTCCCTAAAAATGTAAAAGTGCCTGCTTTTTTACCAAACCTTAAATGTTAAGGTTACAAAATTTTTGGTTACCATGATATCTTTACAAGAGGCTGAAAATCGGGGCTGTGTCCAGGATTCTGTGCTTTAGATTAGCAATCTGATTTTTGATCTGAGCTTTACTGGATGTTAGGGGTTCTGCTGAGGTGCCTCTGGGGTTGGAGCAGGAAATGAAGGGAGGATGAGTGAGTGGGGTCCAATACATTCCTCCTTTTTTCAACAGTACAACTTCATTTTTATCAGTTTTATATAGTAGATGTCTAGAAAAATAGTTGAAAACAAGTGTAATGAATCAAGTAGAACATGTCCTACAAATATTTGAATCACATCAAGCCTATAAAGATGACTCACTTGAACAAAGAGAAACATAGTACAATGAGCAGAAGCTTTTCTTGAAATAAACATTACGTGTCAATTTTATGAGAATGATTAATGAGACCATTTTTTAAATAAGATTGGATACCATGATGACCCAAGATCCATTGATTATTATAGAAAACTTCTCAATTGTACAGTGCTTCTCATCAATTTCCTGAGTCTATAAACAAAAATTATCAGATCACCTCTCATGTTATTAGAATTTTGAAATCTAAAAAACCCTGAATTATGTCAGTGCCAGTTTTCACAAAGCAACTTAATTTTAAAAGAACCTATAGAATTTGTTGTCCCCAAAGGAGAGGCTTTTCCAGACACGACTCACTGAAACTCATTTGCCAGCTCAAGTTGGAGTCTCAGAGCCTCTTTGTAATGCTGAGATTATAAACCAGATGCCTCCAATCAAGATCAATTCCAGGAAATGCTGGCCCAGCTTACACTCAAAAAAATGCTCAGAACTTTTTGGATTACACCCATCTATTCATGGTGAGTTAAAATTAGAAGGAAAGAGATCTTTCTTTAGAAATCATTCAGTGTTTCTCAAAAATCTTCCTGTGACATCACATGTTTATTTACCCAGGAAAGTATGAAGAATTAAAAGTGGATTTATAGAGGTGGTGATTTTGCAGGGTCTCTGATTTCAGCTGGAGGCCTTGATAAGTGGCAGGTGCTTTATCACGAAGACTAACTGGCATGTTGCAGACACAGTGTGTTTTCTCCCTTGTACCAAGGACCTTTCTGATGATACAGCCTGAGAGCTTGTCTCCTCAAATCAGAATGATGAAATTTTCTAAGTGGCAGATAAATAGCCCTTTCTGTCTTTCAAATAATCAACGCAAAAGCAAACCACAGAGAGAAAGGCTCAGATGGAATTTTTAGGGCCAACAGCAATATGGATAAGTAATAGCATTAAAGGAAGCAACAGTAGCATGAACAGAGAGCTCAGGAGAATTAGACAAGAGCAGAACAGTCCAACAGCATAGAAACCAAAAAGGAAGAAAAGTGAAAAAGAAAGAAATCTAATAAGAAATAGTATTCACTAGAACTTCTTATCTACCTAAAAACTAAGTAACTTGCAGAAGTCTCCCTCTGCAAGTTTGCTGCAAACATAATACTGTAAGAGGAGATGTGTAGTTTAGTTGGCAAGATCTGTGACAATGTTAGGCTTAAGGTGAGAGTGTTGGACCATGAAGTGAAGGAATAGACTAAGACAAAGACCTAGCAGTCTCCAGACCAGAAAACTGTTTCCATCTCTCTAGGGTAAAAGGAATAATGGTTAAAATGGACTCAGAATTGTACAGTTGTCTTATAATGAAGTTGAGTACATTTGATTTAACTGCTTTATTTGATTATAATTTATCCATACTTCAGCAACCAAGGAACTCTTAAATCATTTATCTAAGCCTTGTTTAAGAATACTAAAGTAACTATTTGTTTTTAAGGATGCTGTCACATCAATGCTAATAATATTTCTATTTATGATAGAAATGCATAAATACAGTTGGGTCTAAGTGCTTTTGTATGCTCTAGAATATTGACCATTTATATTTTCTAGAAGTACAATAACTTCTATCCCATTCTATAGAAGCAACTAGGATATTTTATGTAGATTTTCTTTATCAGTGCTGGGTTCATACAAGACACTCAATAAATGTTTGTTGATAGAATGAAAGATTGATTCTTTCTCAGCCACCTGCAACTTTTCCATAGTACATATTAAAAACTGTTACTTAAGGGATCAACAAAAGATTACTAAATTTAAATGAAGGTAGTACTTGTGTTTTCCTTCTTGATTGGGGTTTTCTTGTCCAGAAATTTAAACTGGTTAACTTTTGCATGAATTAAAGTAAAAAAATTCTTCCTGCATTTTTATAATTTCAACCTATTTCCAAAATTCACTTTGACTGAACTGACTAGCCAAAAGCCAGTTGATGCCTGGACTAAGTTAACATGACATACTCGATTTAAAAAAATTAAAATGTAGAAAAAATAACACCATTGATTGTAACTGCAGGCATAGCCGATAGCCACAGTGTTTAAGGTCTAAACTCAAATTTGCAAATGATTTAGGAAAAAAAATGGAAAGGACATAAATTATGTTTTTAAAAGTACTGTAATTCATGGAATATTGCTTCACCTATCAGTTTAGATAATTAGAGAACAGTGATCCCCTCATTTTGTTAGCTGTCCAGATAACTTATCCTGGTAAACATAGCTTCCTATGGTCTGGGGGCAGTGTAACAAGTTGGTATAATCTTTTCAAAATGTCAATAAAATTGTATTTCTTAAAGGTATACCTAAGCAAGGCACTAGCAAACCAGGCAGTGCCTCCAATACAGCCAATTCAGAGAGGGAATCTTGCACGTCATTCAGCTACACCCACAGCAGGTAATTACAATCAAGGTCCTGCCACTTGTTCACCATAAGCACAATGCTCTTACCTTTCCACTCAAACATGATTTCATTCTAAAATATCTAAAGTTGTTGGCTCCTCTACCCCTGGGCAAACAACTTACCTCACAACATGCATTACCCCATAGGAGCAGGTGTCAGTCAGCAGCCATATTGTCAAACTTCCCCACTGTTCCCTGTTATGACCCTATTATAACTCATCCTCCTCAAATATCGTTATCTTATGGTTAAAAATGTCTACACTTCGAACAAAGCCAGGGCCTGGCACTGGTGGCTTTGTTAATGCTTTTCCCAGCTTTCAACAGTGACGGCTATTTTAATTAGGAGCACAAATTTATGTACAACAAACTTAATGCAAAATCTAAACCATATGGATGTATTGCAGCTTCTCCTGCTTAGTGCAATTCTCTGCACGGCTTTAAACTGATCTTGAGGTTTCCATAACATACTGATGTTTTATCGTTACCTAACATGTTGGTATTTTATGGTGGTGTTAATTCAAAGATAATTCAAGTTACATTGTTGTGTTTAATTATGACCAGAGGCTCATAAACACACTCATAATTTTGTATTAAAGAATGAATTCCAGCATATAATATAAATGTTCCAGGTTGTGCAAGTAATAGTGTGTCTGTACTATTGAATAAATTGTCAGTGCCTATTTGCTGTCATTTTTATCAAACAGTCAGTTGTGAATCATTCCACTAATCTTGTCTTTGAGTAAGGGATGAGTATCATGGAAAATAGAGAAGATGATTAATATATGGACTCTATCTTCAGGGAACTTACAATCTAGTGGGCAGATGTATCTAATAAACTAACGAAATACAAACACCTAAGAGAGACCAAAATATGGGCATAAGAAGAAGAAATTATGTCTACTCCAAGGTTTCAAGTGTCAGTGACTCAGAGAATTAAGTATTAACAAAAACAAATATGTTAATAGAAGGATCTGATTTCATGGGAGAGGAGGAGAGGATGAATTTGGCATTGACCATGTTAAACATCCAATGTGAGTCCTACAAAATGGACACATCAAAATGGAGATATTCATATTGAAAAACCAGTTATGTTTTTATGAATCAAAGAGTTGTAATGTTTGAATTGTGTTTTGAAGCAATGGTTATCACATTTTTTGGTCTCAGGATCCCTTTGTATTCTTAAAAATTATTGGAATCTCCAAAGAGGACCTTTCTTTATATGAGTTATATCTATCAATTTTTACATTAGAAATTAAAACTGAGAAATTTTAGAAATTAGTATTAAATAATTTAAAATAATAGCTTAAAAGGCTTATATATCACCATATTTAATGTATTTTATGGAAAAAAAAGAACTACTATTCCAAAAAATATCAGTGAGTAGAGTGATACTATTTTAATTTTTTGAAAATATCTTTAATGTATGGCTTAATAGAAGACAGTTGGAGTCTCATATCTGCTTCTGCATTCAATCTGTTCTGATATCACACATTTGTAGATTCTGGAAAACTCCACTGTAAATTCATGAGAGAAAGAGACTGAAAAAGAAAGCAAATAATGCCAAATTATTATGAAAATAGTTTGATCTTGGTCAGAGATGTGCTTTGTATGACGTGAGCCTTTCAAGTATGTTTACACTTATTTTATTGCTCAGAATATGGTATATTTTTGTAAAATTTCCATATACATTTGAAATGAATGTGTATTCTGCTATATTTGTGTGAAATTCTCTATAAATACCAATTAGGTCAAGATGGTTGATAGTATTGCTCAAATCTTCTATATCCTTACTGATTTTCTGTATAATTATTCTATTAGTTACCATGACAGTATTGTTGAAATATCTGACTATAATTGTGGATTTGTGTGTTTTTCCTTGCAGTTTTATCAGTTTTTGCCTTGTGTATTTTTAAGGTCTATTATTAAGTGTGTAAGCAACCAGATTTGTTAAGTCCTCTTGAAGAATTTAACCCTTTTTCATTATGAAATGACCTTATTTCCCCGTGCTGTTCTTTGCATTGAAATATGCTTTGATATTAATATAACCACTCCAGGCCTTTTAAAATATTAGTATCAGCATGTCTCTTATTTCCATTTTAACCTATTTTTCTCATATTTAAAGTGTGTTTCTTGTTGTCAACATATAGTGAGGAGTTGCTTTATATTCAATCTGACAATCTCTCTTTTAGTTGGAGTATTTAGACCACTTGCCTTATATGCCATTAGGTTTGATTGACACTGGTAGGTTTAAATTTACTATTTGTTTTCTATTTGTCACATCTATTCTTTGTCCCCTTTGTGTTCATTTTGTCTTTTTATAGATTAATTGTATATTCTTATGATTCTATTTTATCTCCTTTGTTGGATTATTAACTATAATTCTTTGTTTTGTTGTGTGTTAGTGGTCATTTTAAGGTTTACAGTATACAGCTTTAATCTATCACAGTGTACCTTCAAGTGGTATTATACCACTTAATATATAGTATTAAAAGCTTACAATAGTATACTTCCATTTCTTCCCTCCTGACCTTTACACAGTTATCATATATTTTAGTTGCAAAACATATGCAACTAATGTTTTGCATATGTTGCAAAATATTCACTACATTATTATTTTTGTTTAAATAATTTAATTTTAAAGAGATTTACACAAAATAACAAATATTTTATATATTTATCCATGTAGTTACCACTTTCAGTGCTTCTCATTCATTTGTATAGATCCAGGTTTCCACCCAGTGTCATTTTCCTTTTATCTGAAGACTGCCCTTAATAATTCTTGTAGCATGAATCTGCTGGTGATGAAAACCTCAGTTTTTGTAGATCTGAAGAAGTTATTATTCTTACGTTATTTTTGAAAGATATTTTTATTGGTTATAAAATTGTAGGTTAATAGTTTCTTTCTTTCTTCTCTTGTTCTCTTGCTTGCATTGATTCCAACCAGAAATCTGGTATCTTACCAATTGTTCCTCTATACATAATGTGTTATTTTTCTCTGACAACTTAAAAAATTTTCTTTTTAACACTTTTTTTTATTATGATATGCTTTGGTGTAGTTTTCTTCATATTACTTGTATTGACATTTGTTGAGATTCCTGTTATCTGTGAGTTTTCGTTTTCATTTAAATTTGGAAAAAGTTGGGTCATTAAAAAAAATATTTGCTTTGTACTTTTCCCTTTACTTTCCTTCAGGGACTCCAATTACACATTTAGTAAGTGGTTTGAAGTTGTCCTACAAATTAGTCATGATCCATTAATTTCTTAAATGCTCTTTTCTTTCTTTGTTTTATTTTGGATAGGTTCTATTACTTTGTCTTCAAGTTCACTTAATTTTTCTTCTGCAATGTCTAATCTACCATTGATCCTATAGTGTGTATTATTAACTTCAGACATTGTGGTTTTCATTTTTAGAAGATCAATTTAAATCTCTTTTATCTTTTCTATATCTCTACTTAACATGTTCAATCTTTCCAATAGTTTTTCCAATTTATGGGATACAGTGATAATAACAGTTTAAATATCCTGATCTGCTTTTTGTTATTACTGTGCTGGATGTGGTTTGGTTTTGATTATTTTTTCTTCTTATTATGGGTTATATTTTCCTTATATTTTTGCATGACTAATAATTTTTTATTGGATATCAGACACAGTGAAGTTTACCATGTTGGTTCCTGGATAATTTTATATTACTTCAAATATTCTTTTTTCTCCATTTATTGAGATCTAATTGACATAAAACATTGTATAAATTTATGGTGTGCAATACACAAAAATAAACTCAAAATGGATTAAAGACCTAAATGTAAGGCCAGACACCATCAAACTCTTAGAGGAAAACATGGGCAGAACACTCTATGACATAAATCACAGCAAGATCCTTTTTGACCCACCTCCTAGAGAAATGGAAATAAAAACAAAAATTAAAAAATGAGACCTAATGAAACTTAAAAGCTTTTGCACAGCAAAGGAAACCATAAACAAGATGAAAAGATAACCCTTAGAATGGGAGAAAATATTTTCAAATGAAGAAACTGACAAAGGATTAATCTCCAAAACATACAAGCAACTCATGCAGCTCAATATCAAAAAAACAAACAACCTAATCCAAAAATGGGCAGAAGACCTCAATAGACATTTCTCCAAAGATATACAGATTGCCAACAAACACATGAAAGAATGCTCAACATCATTAATCATTAGAGAAATGCAAATCAAAACTACAATGAGATATCATCTCACACCAGTCAGAATGGCCATCATCAAAAAATCTACAAACAATAAATGCTAGAGAGGGTGTGGAGCAAAGGAACCCTCTTGCACTGTTGGTGGGAATGTAAATTGATACAGCCACTATGGAGAACAGTATGGAGGTTCCTTAAAAAACTAAAAATAGAACTACCATACGACCCGGCAATCCCACTACTGGGCATATACCCTGAGAAAACCATAATTCAAAAAGAGTCATGTACCACAGTGTTCATTGCAGCTCTATTTACAATAGCCAGGATATGGAAGCAACCTAAGCATCCATCAACAGATGAATGGATAAAGAAGATGTGGCACATATATACAATGGAATATTACTCAGCCATAAAACAGAATGAAACTGAGTTATTTGTAGTGAGGTGGATGGACCTAGAGATGGTCATACAGAGTGAAGTAAGTCAGAAAGAGAAAAACAAATACCATATGCTAACACATATATATGGAATCTAAAAAAAGAAAAGAAAAATGGTCAGAAGAACCTAGGGACAAGACCGGAATAAAGATGCAGACCTACTAGAGAATGGACTTGAGGATACGGGGAGGGGGAAGGGTAAGCTGTGACAAAGTGAGAGAGTGACATGGACATATATACACTACCAAACGTAAAATAGATAGCTAGTGGGAAGCACCCACATAGCACAGGGAGATCAGCTCGGTGCTTTGCGACCACCTAGAGGGGTGGGACAGGGAGGGTGGGAGGGAGGGAGATGCAAGAGGGAAGAGATATCGGGACACATATATATGTATAACTGATTCACTTTGTTATAAAGCAGAAACTAACACACCATTGTAAGGCAATTATACTCCAATAAAGATGTTAAAAAAATTTATTGTGTACAATGTAATGATTTGAAATGTTTATCATGTTATTGTTAGTTAACACAACCTTCACTTCACATTTTATTGTTTTTGTTATGGTGAGACTATTAAAGCTTTACTCTCATAGCAACTTTCTAGTATACAATAGAGTATTTTTAGCTATAGCCACCATGCTGTACATTAGATCCCCAGAACTTATTCATCATATAACCGAAAGTTTGTATGCTTTGGCCAACATCCCCCCACCTCCACTCTACTCTCTGTTTCTATGTATTTGACTTATTTGAATTTTTTTTTTAAGTTTCTACATACAAATGATACCATGCAGTCTTTCTCTCTCTGGCTTATTTCACGTAGCATAATGCCCTCCAGTTCCATTCATGTTATATATATATATATATATATATATATATATATATATATATATATATCACATTTTCTTTAACCATTCATCTGTCAGTGGACACCTAAGTTGTTTCCATGTCTTGGCTATAGTGAATAATGCTGCAATAAATGAAGGAGTGCAGATATCTCTTCAGGATAGTGATTTCATTTCCTTCAGGTATATACATATATATAGTTCCAGAAGCAGAACTACCAGATCATGTGGTAGTTCTATTTCTAATTTTTTGAAATAACCTCCATACTGATTTCCACAGTTGCTGTACCAATTTATATTCCCATCAACAGTGCACCAGGATTTTCTTATCTCCATATGCTGGTCAGTATTTGTTATTTCTTGTCTTTTTAAAAGTAGCCATTCTAACAGGTGTGAAGTGATATCTCATTATGGTTTTGACTTGCATTTCCTTGATGGTCAAGAATGTTCAACAGCTTTTTGTATACTTGTTGGTCATTTGTATGTGTTCTTCGGGAAAAAAATGTCTATTCAAGTCCTCTGCTCATTTTTAAGTTGGATTTCTTTTTCTTGCTATTGAGTTGTATGAGTTTCTTATATATTTTAGATATTAACTCCGTATCAGATATATGTCTGCAAATATTTTCTCCCATTCCATAGATTGCCTTTTATTTTGTTGATTGTTTCTTTTGCTGTGCAAAAGTTTTTTAGTTTGATGTGGTCCCACTCGTTGACTTTTAATTTTGTTGGTTATGCTTTTGATGTTACTGTATCCAAAATATCATTGCCAAGACTGATGTAAAGGAGCTTTTCCCTTAAGTTTTCTTCGAAGAGTCTTATAGTTTTAGGTTTTACATTTATGTCTTTAATCCATTTCAAGTTAATTTTTATAAATGGCATAAGAGTAGGAGTTCAATTTCATTCTTCTGCCTGTAGATATCCAGTTTTCCCAGCACCACTTATTAAAGAGACTATCTTTCCCCATTATGACTCTTGGCTTCCTTGTCAAATATTAATTGACCACATATGTGTGGGTTTATTTCTGGGCTCTTGACTTTGTTCTTTTTGTCTATGTGCCTGCTTTTCTGCTAGTACCATACTCTTTTGATTAAAATAGCTTTAAATAGAGTTCAAAATCAGGAAGTGTGATGCCTCCAGCTTTGTTCTTTCTCAAGATTGCTTTGGCTATTTGGGGTCTTTTGTAGTTCCATACAAATGTTAGGAATTTTTCTATTTCTGTGAAAAAAATGCCATTGGAATTTTGGTAAGGATTGCATTGAATCTATAGATGGCTTTGAGTAGTGTAGATATGTTAACAATATTAATTATTTGGATCATGACATGAGAAATCTTCTCGTTTACTTGTGTCTTCTTCAATTTCTAAACACCTTGACTTTTTTCTGAGATGCAGGTAAGTTATTTGGAAATAGTTTGGTCTTCTTGGAGCTTGCTTTTAAGATTTGTTAGGCAGGACTGAGACTGGGCTCAGGCTACAGCTATTTATTTTCTATTGTTGAGACAAGACTGTTTTGAGTACTCCATACAATGTCCTGTGAATCATGAGTTCAATCTGGCTATTGGAACAAACACTGTCTCCAGCCCTGTATGACTGTTGGGCACTATTTACTTTTCAACCTTTTGAGGATTTCTTTCTTAGTCTCTGGTAATTTCCTCATCCATGCAGTGATTAATACTCAGCTAAATACTTGATGGGGGTCCTCTGACGATCTCTGGGGCTCTCTATTTGTGCAGCTGTTTCCTCTCTGGTAGTTTTTCCTGGTAACACTAGCTGTCTAATGTCTCCCTAGACTCTCAACTCTATCTCCTCAACTCAGGGAGCCCAACAGGCTCTGATTTAGTTCCCTTTCCCAAGGCAACAGCCTGGATATTGCTTCAGAACAGTAAGTAGGAGCAATTATAGAGCCCACAATTTTTTTCACCTTCTCAAGGATTATTGTCCTTTATTATCGGATAATCCATTGTCTTGAAAATTACTGTTTCATATAGTGGTTCCACTTCTTCTGTCTTCTAACTTCTCTTTTAACTTAAAGGTGGCTACTCTGAGGTACAAAAATTTGAGTAGGAAAATAGCACCTTTAATCCCATTTTTTCTAACAGTACCATCGAATCTTCTGTAGCAAGACACCTATCTTGTCTTTCACTATTGCTGCCCCTTTCAGTTGCTGTTCCCACTTCTGGTACCAATTATTGTATTGGTTAGAGACCAGGAGCTGCAACAGACACTATTTTAGTTTGTGTAAAGCAAAATTGTTTTATTACCTGTTGTTTATCAGTATAATTGAGAGAGCTAGAAGAGTAGACTCCAGTGAGCTTCTAGCAACAACTCTTATGTCATAGAGTTACATCATTTCTACATGAATAGAAAAGCAACTTTTACTTTTGCAGAGAAATATCAAATCTGGAAGTGCTAACTACTGAACCAAATTGCCTTTGCCGTGATCTGCATCAGCAAAATGGTTTCCTCATGTCCTCTGCCTCTTTCCGCGCTCATTTATGAATCCAATTTATGAAGTATATTTAATTGAGAGGTATTCTGACATAGTGATTAAGAACATGCAACTTAAAACCAGACTATCTGGTTTGAAATTCCACCTTCACTACATCGTACCTATCTGTGCCTCAGTCTCATTATCTGTAAAATGGAGAAAAATATTAGTGCCTATCACATCACACTGTTGTGAGAACTAAATGTTAAATGCCTAGAACCAGGCTTCCCTGGTGGCACAGTGGTTGAGAATCTGCCTGCTAATGCAGGGGACATGGGTTCGAGCCCTGGTCCGGGAAGATCCCACATGCCACGCAGCAACTAGGCCCGTGAGCCACAACTACTGAGCCTGCGCATCTGGAGCCTGTGCTCCGCAACAAGAGAGGCCACAATAGTGAGAAGCCCGCGCACTATGATGAAGAGTGGCCCCCACTTGCCACAACTAGAGAAAGCCCTCGCACAGAAAAGAAGACCCAACACAGCAAAAATAAATAAATAAATTTATAAACTCCTACCCCCAACATCTTCTAAAAAAAAAAAAAAAGTGCCTAGAACCATTTCTGGAACACACAGAGAAAAATGTTAGATAAGGGTTAGGAATTGTTTTATTGTTGTTGTTAGTAGCCGCATCAAGGGAGTCTAGCTTTACAGCCTTTTCAGTGTAAGCAGATCCACTAATAAGATGTCAGGATATCTATCCAGTTCACTGTATTGGGCCTTACAGTTCTGGATATAAGAACAATTATATTCATTGATGTAAACCAAGCTTTAATGTAGATATAGATATTAATTTGAATATATTTGGCTCATGAAACTCAAACAGATACATTTCTGAAATTAAAACACCATGGACCAGTGCCTAAACTATAGGGAATTAACCAAAACAACATCACCATTTGGGAACCTATTCTCTAGGTGGTGTTTTCCATATTGTATTCTCTCTCTCCCTTTAACCATAATTGTGTCTAGGTTTGGTAGTAGTAATAAATAGGATATGACTGAGAAGAATAGGGAGATGAGAGGACTGTAATCCTGAGTACAAAAAGCAAACTTAGAGGGGGTGAGAAATGGGAAAAAAGGACAATAAGTCTGTATGGTTTTAAGAATACACATTTTGTAAATTAAGTAGTTCCAATTGATGACAGTTTAACAGTGGAAACTAACATAGTGTGATGACTGCCATTGTATTATACAAGATGCAATGGGAACAGAGAAGAAACGTCTTTAATCTTCCTGAGGGAGTCAGGACTAAGTAAACACAAAAGTGACAAGCAAGGAAGTCATTAATTTTGAGGAGATTAAGGATCTGTAGGGTCAAGGTATCAGTAGATACACCATTATTAATACTGAATTTATTGAAGAAAATATCAGATAAAAGTACTATTTTTTTAAGCAAGAAAAATAAATACAGCAATCGAATATTTTCATGAGCAATACAAGAAATGTTACAGGCAGTGCAAAAATAATTGCTAATGTAAATAGTTATGGTAGCTCAAAGAGTATACATGTGTAAATGTCATAAATGGTTTTGACTACTTTTGAGTCATTACAGTGGTGTGACAGGTAAGGTGAAATCTAAATAGTTAAAAGAAAAATGAAGCTAAAGCAATGATACAGTTTTAGAGCAGAAAAATATTTTATTTCAGATGGAGTTTTTAATACCTGTCAATTGACCCGAGCATACTTTATGACAATAACATAAAGCTGTCCTCCTTACTAGCTGCTGAATAACATTTTTGCTTTTTTTTTACATACAAGAGATTAGAATCAGCAGACCTGCTAAAAAATAATACCAAGACGAGGAATAAGCTTTAAAATTGCGCTTAAATCACACAAGGTGTGTTTAATCAAACATAAAGGTGTTTTTCTCTTTCTGGGAAGAGTATCATAACTGATGCAAATGAGTAAATTAACATATCCATTCTAGCATAAATAACCATACAGTGACTTATCATCGTAAGGAACTGACAAAAAAAGAAAATTTTTTTACAATGATTATTAACACTAAAAAATATATTTGAGGATTTATAACATGAAAAAGGTAAGAGTAAGAAAAATGGTTCTTTCTCTCTTTCCTTCTACCAGAATTGAGATTCTTCTCCCAAGCAGCACAGAATCTAAAGGCTAGAGGGATGTTAACATTGGAGCTAAACTTGGTCTGGGAAGTAGCTACTGGGAACTTCATGATGCCTCTGTATACCATAAACTTTCTCATAATATCCATTTCATATTTCTAAATCTCCAAGTTCGATCCTATTCATGATCTACCTTTTACTTTATTTCTTCTAATTCTTACTTATTGTAAATAATGACAAGTTTTTTTTGTCTTTCCAGTTTTTCTTCTAATCTGGTGGGAAGTTTTATTCATAATGATGGGCTATCTCATGCTCACTGTTCTTTCTTTCTCCATGTGTCTTCATTCCCTCTAACACAAATGTTGACCTTGTCTGTAGTTGCCTGCTCTCAAGTCTCTTCCATCTACTTGATTTCTAGCATCATCTTGCTTTTCTCAAATTTACCTGAGTCATCAGCAAGTTATCATTTTGGAGGTATGAGATTTACGTAAAATAGATGCCTGATTGATGAGTTTTGATAATTGTATAAACTTGTGCAACTACAACCTCAGGAAAGATAGAGGTAATTACACCCCAGGAACTTCCCTCAGGCCCCTTCCTAGCCAGTTTACCACCTTCAAGAGGTAATCAAGAAGTAGTCTTCTAATAATGTGCATTAGTTATGCCTATTTTTAGCTTTCCTATAAATAAAGTCAAATAGTCTATACTCTTTTGTGTCTGAATTCTTTCGCTAAGTATTTTTGAGATTTATCTCTATTGTTAAAATTACCAGTACTTTGTTCATATTTATTTCTGAGGAGTACTCTATATTGTGAATCTATCACAATTTGTTTATCCATTTAACTCTTGATGGATATTTGGGTTGTTTCTAGTTTTAGCTATTATCACTGAAGCTGCTATCAATATTCTTCACATAAACAGACTAAGTTATATAAGTCTTAGTATAAACATATATATATTTTTTTATTTTGGGTAAATATTTAATGGTAGAATTGCTAGATCATAGGGTAGATTTATGTTTAACTTCATGAGAAACTTCCAAACAGTTCTCAAAAGTAGTTGTACCGTTTTATACTCACACCATTAAAAAATGGGAGATCCAGTCGCTCCACAAATTTGCCAACATTTATATTTTTTTAATCTTAGCTATCCTACTGGGTGTAAAATGATGTTTCATTATGATTTTAACTTGTGTTTTCTTGAAGATTAATGATGTAAACACCTTTTCATGTGCCTTTTGACCATTTTGTGTCTTTGTGAAATGAATGTTAAAGTCCTTCGACCATTTTTAATAGATTTTCTTTTTAATTATTGACTTGTTACTTTGTATAATTTCTGTATATTGGTTCTTTCTCTGAAATGTGTTTTGCAAGTATAATTTTCCTCATCTGTAGATTGACTATTTTTTTAACAGTACCCTTTTTTTCCCCCAGCTTTATTGAGGTAATTGACAAATAAATTGGTAAGATATTTCAGTTTACAGCAGAATGATTAGATATGCATATACATTATGACAGGATTCTCAGTAGTCTATTTTGATGTTCAAAATTTTTACTTTTAATAAATTAAAATGTATCAATTTTTTATAGTTTATCAAATTTATGTTTTGTTTAAAAATCTTTGCCTAGAGAGTGATGCCAGAAAGCTGGCAGAATATGAAATCCCCAGCTGATATCCCCCCAGAAAAATAATATTTTGGCAGTCATTCACAGACAAAAGTGTCTTATGGGAGCTTTAGGATCCAAGTAGGAGGTTACAAAACTCTGGTGGAGCCCAAGAACAAAAAGGGCCATTTTGAGAAGGCAGGTCTGTGCCCATCTGGAAACAGTGCTGCTCGCTGTGGACTCAGCTACAGCACTGTTTGGCCTGGGTCCTGCCACCAGCACCATCTGCCAAAGGACAAGGGAGGAGCCACATCTGCTCATGCCTTGGGTACTGGGTCTGCTAACCTTGTTCCTGGCTGTGGACCCTGAAGTGGCCCATGATCCAGCTCCAGTCCCACTCAGCATAGGCCAGGTACCAAAGTCAGATAAGGACACTACAAGAAAAAAAAAAGAAAAGAAAAGAAAAAAAACTACAGGCCAATATCTCTGATGAATATAGATGCAAAAATCCTCAACAAAATATTAGAAAAACCAAATTCAACAGTACATTACAAGGATCATACCATGATCAAGTGGAATTTATCACTGAGAAGCAAGGATGTTTTAACATATGCAAATCAGTAAATGTGATGCACAAAACATTAACAGAATAAAGGACAAAAATCACATGAACATCTCAAAAGATTCAGAAAAAAAGAATTTAACAAAGTTCAACATCCATTTGTGATAAGAACTCTAAACAAATTAGGTATACAAGGAAAGTTCTTCAACATAATAAAGGCCATATATGATAAATCCACTGCTAACTTCATACTCAATGGTGAAAGGCTAAAAGTTTCCCCCCTAATATTAGGAACAGCACACAGTGTCACTCTCACTACTTCTATTCAACATAATTCTGGAAGTCCTGGCCAGAGGAATTAGGCAAGAAAATGAAATAAAAGGCATCAAAATTGGAAAGGAAGAAGTTAAACTGTCATCATTTGCAGATGAAATGATTTTATGTATAGAAAATGCTAAAGATCTTACCAAGAAACTTTTAAAACTAATAAATTCAGTAATGTTGGAGGATACAAAATCAATATACAAAAGTTAGTGGCATTTCTATACGTTAACAACAAACTATCCAAAAAAGAAAGTAGGAAAATTGTTCCACGTATAATCACATCAAAAAGAATAAAACACTCAGAAGTAAATTTAACCAAGGAGGTGAAAGATATCTGCACTGAAACTTATAAGACACTGATGAGAACAACCGATGAAGACACAAATATATGGAAAGATATCCTGTGTCCATGGATTGGGAGACCTGATATTGTTAAAATATCCATAATACCCAAAGTGACCTACGGATTCAATGTAATTCCTATCAAAATTCTAAATTTCACAGAAGTAGAGAAACAATCCTAAAATTTATGTAAACCCACAAAAGACCTTGAATAGCTAAAGCAATCTTAAGCAAGAAGAACAGAGCTGGAGGCATCATACTTCCTGATTTCAAATTATATTACAAAGTTATAATAGTCAAAACAGTATGCTAATGGCATAAAAACAGGCACATAGACTAATGGAACAGACTAGAGAATCCAGAAGTAAACACATGCATATACAGTCAACTAATCTTTGACAAGGGAACCAAGAGTGCATAATAGGGAAAGGATAGTGTCTTCTGTAATGGTGTTTGGAAGACTAGATATCCACATGCTAAAACATGAAATTGGATCCTTATCTTTCATCATACACAAAAGTAATTTGAAATAAATGAAAGATTTAGATACAAAAACTGAAACTTAAATCTCCTAGAAGAAAGCATAGGGAAAAATCTCCTTGACATTGGTCATGGCAATGACTTTTTTTGGATACAACACCAAATGCATAAGCAATGAAAACAAAGGGGGAAAGTGGGACTACATCAAACTACATGAAAGGGCAACCAATGGAATAGGGGAAAATATTTGTAAACCATATATCTGATAAAGGGTTAATATCCAAAGTGTATAAGAAACTCATGTAACTCAATAGCAAAAACAAATAAACTCAATTTTTAAAATGAGCAAAGGACTTGAATATACATTTTTCCAAAGAAGACATACAAATAGCTAATAGGTATATGAAAAGGTGCTCAACATCCCTAATGATCAGGGAAATGCAAATCAAATTTCAATATCATATTACCTCACACCTGTTAGGATATCCATTATCAAAAGGACAAGAGAAAAGAAATGTTGGTGAGGACATTGAGAAAAGGGAAACCTTGTACACTGTTGGTGGGAATGTAAATTGAAAACAGTATAGAAAATAATGTTATGGCAAATACAATATGGAAAACAGTATAGAAGATCCTCAAAAAAATCTAAAGTTAGAACTACCTTATGATCCAGCAATCCCACTTCTGAGTATATATCTAAAGGAAACAAAAATCATTATTTCAAAGCGATAGCTGTACTCTCATGTTAATTGCAGCATTATTCACAATAGCCAAGGTATGGAAAAAACCTAAGTGTTCATCTATGGAAGAGTGAATAAAGAAAATGTGGTATACATATACAATGGGATATTTTTCAGTCATATAAAAGAAAGAAATCTTGCCATCTGTAATCACATGGATTGAACTTGGGAGGTATTATGTTAAGTAAAATAAGTATTATGTTAAGTAAAATAAGTTTCTTATACAGTATTTATATAAGAAATACAAATACTGTATTATCTCATATAATACTGTATCATCTCATATATATGTGGAATCTAAGAATCAAACTCATAGAAACAAGGAGTAGAATGGTAGTTGCCAGGGGTTGGGGAGCAGCATGGGGGAATTGGAGAGATACTGGTCAAAGGGTACAAACTTTCAGTTATAAAATGAGTAAGTTCTGGGGATCAGATGTACAGCATGGTGACTATAGTTAATAATACTGTATTGTATATTTGAAATACTCAAAAGGCTAGATCCAAAGTATTCTCACGACACACAAAAAAGAAAGGGTAGGGGGCTTCCCTGGTGGCGCAGTGGTTGGGAGTCCGCCTGCCGATGCGGGGGACACGGGTTCGTGCCCCGGTCCGGGAAGATCCCACATGTCATGGAGCGGCTGGGCCCGTGAGCCATGGCCGCTGGGCCTGCGCGTCCGGAGCCTGTGCTCCGCGACGGGAGGGGCCACGGCGGTGAGAGGCCCGTGTACCGCAAAGTAAATAAATAAATTAATTAATTAAAAAAAAAAAAGAAAGGGTAATTATGTGAGGTGATGGATGCTTAAATAGCTTAATTGTGGTAATTATTTCACAATGTATATGTATGTCAAATCATGACATTGTACACCTTAAACTTATACCATTATTATTTCGCAATTATACCTCAAAAAATATAGAGATATAAGAATGCTTGTGTTTATGAGCACAAACCATAAGCATTACTGCAAACAGCTGGTACTTCCATGTGACAAGTTGGATGTTTTATGCATTTCCACAAAAATATTGAATCAAGTCACACATTTTATGCGTCTCTACAAAATATGAGTGAAGACAACATAATTTATATTATGTGCATGTAGCGAGAACTTTGACAACAAAATGGGTAATACATAATATCTTTTCAAAGAATATTTAAGATTACTTCTTGCACAAGAAAACTTAAAATGTTCTGAAGTCTTACAGGTCTTAAATAGAAGAAACTGAGTGAGATTTTTTCTGAATTTAAAAGCAATCCTAAAAATTTGTGTTACTGTTAATGCAAATTCATGAAGCTGAAAAAGAATATTTTCTAAAAGGTTAATAAGTGAAATTTTTTCATCAACTATATTAGAGGAAAGACTAAATTATTTTGAGGTTTCTCTGTAGAAAACATTGCAAAATTGTCATTTGAGAAGGCAATCAAAGTGTTTGCAGCTAGAAAACATTTGGGGAAAAGTATTATAGAAATATGCCAAGCAGATAATTAATGATGGGTCTATTTAAGGTTATTTTCTTGGATTTTGTGATGCTTATAGTATTTGTTGGCATTTTAAAGTTTATAATTTATTTTGATTTTTATTCAAAATAAATACACTCATTCATACTTAAAAAAAAGAAATCTTTACCTACACCAAGTTCTTGAGGTTATAGTCTTATAGTTTCTATTAAAATCTTTATGGTTCTAGCTTTTACATTAGGTCTGTGATTATACCCTAAATAATTTTTGCATGTAGAATGAAATAGGGGTGAAGTCATTTTGTTTTTCATAGAAATCTCCAACTGTTCAAACACCATTTGTTAAAACAAAGCAAAACTCTCTTTTTATAACCGAAGGAACTGTATACCTTGGCAAAATTCAATTTACTATATATGTGTGTGAATTTTGCACAGATTTTCTGGACTCTCTATTCTATTTAGTTAATCTTTAGTCTATCTTTACAACAATTTCATACTGTCATGATTACTGTAGCTCTATAAAATGTTTTAATATCAAGATTTGTACATTTTCTGAAATTTTAATTCTTTACATGATCATTCGGGTTTCTGTATGAATTTCAGAGGTTTCTTGTCAATTTATACAAAAATTCCTGCTGGAATTTTGATTGGGATTGCATTGAATCTATAGATCAATTGGGAGATAATTTGCTGTCTTAATAACACAGAGTCTTCCAATACTTGAAAATGACACCTCTCTTCATTTATTTAGGTTTTCTTGAATTACTTTCAACAGTGTATTTTAGTTTTTGGAAATAGGTCTTGCACAGTTTTTTTTTTTTTTTTTTTTTTTTGCGGTACGCGGGCCTCTCACTGCTGTGGCCTCTCCCGTTGCGGAGCACAGGCTCTGGATGCGCAGGCCCAGCGGCCATGGCTCACGGGCCCAGCCGCTCCGCGGCATGCGGGATCTTCCCGGACCGGAGCACAAACCCGCATCCCCTGCATCGGCAAGCGGACTCTCAACCACTGCGCCACCAGGGAAGCCCTTGCACAGTTTTTATAGATTTATGCTTAGGCATATAACAACATTATTTATGATATTATAAATTGAGTTTAAAATGTATTTCTCAAGAATTTATTTATAGTTTATAAAAATAAAATTTACTTCTGCATATTGACTTTATATCTGGCAACATAGGTAAGTTTGCTTATTAACTTGACTTGTGTTTTATTTAGGGGGGAATTCAATCAGGTTTTCTAAATATAGACCCCTTTGTTTTCTGTGAATAACAATATTTTTACTGCTAATTTTAAAAATTATGCCACTTATTTTTTTGTCTTATTGCAATGCCTAGGACTTATAATTCAATGTTCAATGGAAATAATATGAAAGAGCATCCTTCTTTTGTTCTTAATTTAGAAGAAAAAATTAAATATGATTAAATATGATGTTAGCTAGAAGATTTTGGAGATGTCCTTTATCAGATTGAGACAATTACCTTTTATCTCTAGTTTACTGAGTGTTTTTTCTCATGAATGTACATTGTATTTTGTCAAATGCTTCTTGAGCATTTATTTAAACAATCATGTTATTTCTATTATGCTTTTAATGGGATGAATTACATTAATTAAATTTTAATGATTAAAGCAACCTTTCATTCTGGGATACCACCTTCTTTGTTACATAGTATTATTTTTCTTCTATACATAATGGATCTTTTTCCTCTAGGAATCTTTAAGATTTTTCTCTTTACTACTGATTTTCAAAAATTATGATGTGCCCTGGTATACTTTTCTTCATGTTTCTTGTGGTTGGGATTTAAGATTTTTGGATTTGTGGGTTATCTAATTTTCATCAAATATGGAAAAATTCCAGCCCTTATTTCTTCAAATATTTTGTTTTGTCTTCTACTTTGGTGACTTCAGTTATTCATGTAGTGGGCCACCTTAAGTTGCCCCACAGCTCACTGATGCTCTGTTCATTTTTTTTTTCAGTCTTTTTTTCCCCTGTGTTTTATTTTTTATAGTTTCTGTTGTTATTTCTTCAAGTTCATCAATCCTTTCACCTTTCACCATATCTGTACCTAACATGATTAGTCTTTTCTACCTTGTCCAATATATAGATATATGGAATATGGTTACTATAATGATTCTATTTTAACATCCTTTTCTAAGAATTTTATCATCAGGATCATTTCATGGTCTATTTCTGTTGTTTGGCCACTCTTTGCACATTGCGGACTGCATTTTCCTGCTCGGCAGACCTTGTGGATTTTACCTTTTAGAGTGCCTGATACTGTTGTATTTCTGTAAATATTCTTGAGTTTTGTTTTGTTTTTCCCTGGGGAACAGTTAAATTATTAGGATATGGTTTGATCCTTGCTTTTAAGTTTTGTTAGATGGGACCAGAAGAGCCTTTGTTTAGAGTTCATTTTGTCCCACTACTGAACAGATACCATCTTGAGTACTTCACCTAGTATCCCATGAATTCTGAGGCTTTTTACTGTCTGTTGGGAACATAAACTACCCCTGATCTTTGTTAACACTAAAAGTTGTTCTGCCTGTTTCTTTCTGTTGCTTTTCACCCCAAGCCTTAGACAGTTTTCTCACAACACACATGCTGATCAATACTAAGCTAAAGACTCCACAGGAACCCTCTGTAGATACCTAGAACAAACTCTCTCCGTGCAGCTGTCTTCTCTAGCTGCCTTGGCCTTCCTTGTTTCCCACATCCATCCCCTCAACACAGGAAGATCTCCACTTCCTGCACTGCAAGCTGGAAACTCTCTTGGCAGTAAACTGGGAAATTTCAGATTTCAGCTTGTTTTTTCTCTCTCAGGGATCACTGTCCTATACCACCTGATATCCAATAATTGATATTGCATTTTTAATGTATTTGTATAATTCATTAGTTTTTTTCAAGAGGGAGTGAAATATGATTTCTTTTACTTCATCTTGGCCAGAAGTATAATTTCTCCTGCTTCTTTTTGATCTCCTGCTTGTGCTTTCCACTGGCTGAACCCAAGCCAAAGTCAGTGGGCAAACAAGCCAGTTAATATAGACAGTCAAGGTTGGTCTTATGCAATTAGAGCAGGGTGGAGAAGGTCAGAGAGAGGATCAGAAGGGCAAATAGAGGATATCCAGCATAAGTTACTAACGTGATTTTCATTTTAGCCACTTAAGAAAAGTTATTCTCAGAAATAAACTGAACTAAATTTTTTGGCCTCGTTTTCTTCTCTAAGCATCCAAAGACTGTAACATATGATAAACTCAATCATTCTACAACTTCATAGTTCTGAAAATACATAAGTGTCTCAATTTACACATTTTATTCCAATACGTAATTTTGAATATATAGTCGTTTTGGCTATTTGTTCATGCGTATTATTTAAAACAGAGGGGAAGTTTTATAAATTTAAAAGTTAAAAAGCCAGTCTCTTTTTATTTAGTTGTTTCTCAGGATATACACTCAAATTCAGTATATGTATTCAATATACCCAAATAACAATAATGGATATAACTTAATAAGGGATGTCTTTGTACAAAGGAAATAGTATACTATTTACAGGTAATTTTCTTTTTAATTCTCATAATACAATCGTAAGGTAATTATTATTTTCATACCAATTTCTAGATGAGAAAACTGAAATTAAACTGATTAAGAATATTCACAAGAATCATAAAGTAGTGGTGATTAGATTCAAGCTCTGGGCTTTCTGACTCGAAACCTGTTCTCTTGTTGCCTCTTTCTGCTTTGATAAAAGAACAAGTAACAAGTTCAAAGACTGTCTTCATTGTTAGAATCCAGGGGAAAAATGAAGAGAAAATTATTCACATTTTCAATTCCAATATGAAGGTTAACCCAAGTGTCCCTTTAGGCAAGTTGCCCAGACTCTACTGTTTCTTCTCCATAACTGCTTCTTTCACTCATTTGGCATCTCTCTCATATTGAACGATGAGTCTGCTTTCAACATTTTTCTGTTAGTAAAAGACAGAAGGAAAAAGAGAGTATTGAGCTTCAAGCCTTTTATTTATTACAGTTATTGAAATATTTTCAGAAATAAAGGCTGCAAAACTGTACTCCTAAAAGGGTTGCTTGGCATTTCAAAATAGTACCATTTATGTAAAGATAAGAACATGCTATTTACAAATCTTCCTTAAGACAAATGCATATGATGTTTCAAGGATTCTTTTCATCTTAAAACTGCAATGCTTGTATCTGTTTTCTATCTGCTACTGCATTAAAAGTAACAAAAATAAAAAGCATGAATCCAGCTCTGACTGCCCATACATTGTTATGCACAAATGGATAGAAGCCAGCTCCTTCCACATTAGATTATGTGGCCTTACCGACCTACTTACAGGTGCACAATATTTTCTATCTGCTGGAAAGAATCTGTAGTGTGTGTGTGTGTGTGTGTGTGTGTGTGTGTGTGTGTGTGTGTGTGTAAATCTGAAATAAAAGAGAAATAACTGGGTAGATGATGAATTGTAGAAAAAAAGAGAAAACAGCCTTTTTTTGGATCTTTTTTCACAGGGCAAGAAGGAGAGAGGCCTTTCATTGTCTTTAAAGTAAAGTCCCTAAGAGTTATCATCATCTGCAACTGACACCAAAATAAATGTCTCAAACAAGTCATAGAACCTGATGCCAGCAAATTGGCACATAGATGTCATATATTAAAAAATTCTCTCTTATGGGAGATGTTCTAGAAGTGAGACCATTTTGGGGATATATTGATCATATTGTACCAAACTAGAGGTTTGGTGGAATACTCAGAAATCCCTTACAGCTCTCTTATTTTATGATCTTTAGAGTTATATGGATTAATAAATAATTCCATCTAAATACATTACTATGCATTTGTGATGCTGATAGAAATTTCTGTCACTAAGGCAACAGTGTAAGTACATAACATATTTCTGGCCTTTCCATTGCAATTCATAAAATAAACAATATTTTAGAATTGTGATATTTAAAAATTATTACATTCAACAATTCATCTTACAGATGAGAAAACATAGACTCAGAGAAGTGAATTACCTTATTAAAGGTCCCAGAGCTATCTAGTCATAGACAGTGTGCAAGAAAGGATTATGAAGTTTACTACTTCTTAGAACATCACATTAGCTATTAATATTGTATACATTTCACTGTTCCATCAATATAACGAATAAACTAATATCTTCTTCCCAGAAGTCATATGAATGTTGCTTCATATTTGTAATTTTGAAATGATCATATGAAAGGTACTCTGTATATTTCTATTTTATACTTATATATAGCAAGAAAGAGATTAAATGGATAATTTTCAAAAGTAGAGCATGGGTTTACAGGAAACTTTAAGTTTATCTAGACATTTAATAGGTTGTTCTACTACTAATAAAGTATGAAGAATATACATGCATAATTTAGTAGCATTACTAGCTAGTTATCTCTAAACACTCGGCATCAGTAGGTGGTTTCAAACCTTCTTAGCTGTAGACTTGGTTGCCTGAAACAAGGCTTCCTGATAATTCATGATGATCCTGCAATTGACAGTCAGCTGAGAGGCCCTCTGTTCCTTGCAGTTCTGTATATTACCTAAAAGACCTCAACTCAACTCCACGGCCATCATAAATCTAGGGATCTCCCAAGCTTTGTTCAGATTTGCAGAGAGTTCATAGTTTCATGATCTCTATTACCCAACCTTCTGCTTCCACATGCTAATTTCTCACAAAATGTAACTCCCTTGCCAATTTCTACCTGCAACTAAAACAATTATCTACAACACCCACTTCTTACAAATCATTCATGAAACTGATATGATATAGTAGTTTCCTGAAGTGCTGAAGAACTGAGTAATGGGGAAGGCTGAAGTGGTCTCTGCAGGCGGTAAACACTTTAAAGTTTGAAATTAGACATCTCTTTTCTGTAGTCCTGTGATCTCAGGACTCCCTCCCTGAAGGCTCCTGGCTTTTTGGCTCCTGGCTCCCTCCCCGTGTGGCACTTCTGTTCTTCCCAGGTTCCTTTTTTCACTGTCCACATTTCCTCCTCATTCTCCTTTTCCCTTATCTCTCTGAAGGGGAAAAATAATCCTTCCTTGTCCCAAAAAAGACATTCCATCCTTTGATCTGAAGTCTTTGGAACACCCTTGAGATCTTCTATACCAGGCAGTTTTTTTTTTTTTCTCTAACCTACACAAAGGCAGTTTTCTCCCTAGCAATTCTGGAGTATGTTTTAAGATAATCATTTGCCTGTCACTTTTCCAGTTCCAAAGTAAGTATATGGAGGCTACAAGGGAGCTAGTAATCTAGAATCAGCTGATGCAAGACACCCAAACTACCAGGAGGCTCTCCTGGAGCAAATCATGAGCCTCCAGATCTAGGAGAGAAGAGATAAAGTAGGGTTTGCAAATGTTCATTTGCCTCTTTGAATGTTATTCAAAATATAATTTTATCAAGGCTACTGTGCTTAGTAATTTTAACTTAGCTGACCATAATAATGAAAAGTGTTACTCTTATAAGAAAAGTGTATATTTTTTATAGTTGCTAAGTTATTTTATATACGTCATTTGGCTTGCGCTTCACAAAAACCTTCTAGGACAAATAGTTGAGGAAATGTCATTAGTTAAGTTTTATAGATACCAAGAGAGTAAGTGATTTTTATACATAAATGGGATTTCAACTTTAGTCCTTTCACATTTACCTACTCAAATTTAGCTACTTTTCTGTATCTAGGGCCACTGCTTCCTAAATGCTGACCTCCCTCCTGTCTTGAATTTCTCCAATTCAATCTCCCTTTGCAACCAGAGAGATATTTTAAAAATCCAGATTTGCTCACTTCATATTCTTTTTTTAATTAATTTTTTTTAAATTGAAATATGGTTGATTTACAATGTTGTATTAGTTTCAGGTGTACAGCAAAGTGATTCAGTTATACATATGTATATATATTCTTTTTTAGATTCTTTTCCCATATAAGTTATTACAAAATATTGAGTATAGTTCCCTGTGCTATACAGTAGGTCTTTGTTGTTATGTATTTTATATATAGTAGTGTGTATATGATATTTATCTTTCTCTGTCTTACTTCCCTTAATATGATAATATCTAGGTCCATCTATCTTTCTGCAAATGGCATTATTTCATTCTTTTTTATGGCTGAGTAATGTTCCATTGTGTGTATGTACCACATCTTCTTTATCCATTCATCTGTCAGTGGACATTTAGGCTGCTTCCATGTCCTGGCTATTGTAAATAGTGCTGCAATGAACACTGAGGTGCCTGTTTACTTTTTTGTGTGTGTGTGGTACGCGGGCCTCTCACTGCTGTGGCCTCTCCCGTTGCGGAGCACAGGCTCCGGACACGCAGGCTCAGTGGCCATGGCTTACGAGCCCAGCTGCTCCGTGGCATGTGGGATCTTCCCAGACCGGGGCACGAGCCCGTGTCCCCTGCATCGGCAGGCGGACTCTCAACCACTGCACCACCAGGGAAGCCCAACTTCATATTCTTTATTGAATTGTTTTAATGCCTCTCATTGCCTGTAAGGTTAAACTCTTTAATATGGCTTGCCAGGCCTTGCATGCTCTGTCTCTGATCCGCTCTTCATCTTCTTTTCTCCACATTATAGGCTATGTAAAATTTTTGTGATTTCTCAGTTATACCAAACTCTCCCTTAAGGGCCTTTTTACAGGTTCTTCTCTCTTCCTAGCAAATGTCCACCTCTAATCTTCTATCTCCTTCTACTAATAATTTTGTCACATATTACCTCACCTTTGAAGCTGAGTTAGCTCTAGCAAACTATACTACATCATGACACCAGACACACTGTAGTACAGCTGCTTTTTTATTCATCTGTTTCTGCTAGTACACTAAGTTTTATGAGGACTTTGGCCATATTGCTTAAAAACACTTGAATGAATTAAATCAGGTGTCAGTAAATGATACCTGTGGGCCATATCCAGTCCACAAACTAAGAAGTTTTTAAATCTTAAAGGTTGGGGTGGGCGGTTGGGGGTGGAGAAGGAAGAGGAGGAACATATATATGAGCCTTGAAGCTAAAAAAAGTTATGTATCTCTTTACAGAAAAAGTTTGTCAAACTCTGAATTAATAAATGAAACAATGAATTTTAATTTCAAAGCCTTGACCTTTCAACAAACCAGGGTCCTCCTCAAATATCTTCCAAATATCTTTAAAATCTTTTGATTATAGGGAGAAAGTCGCCACGCCTGTTATATGCACATTCTAAACGTCAGTTCACCTCACTGATTAATAGCAATAATAAAAACCTCTGATGTGTATTGCCAGGTAACAGTGGCTGCTTGTGGCATTAACCAGCTTCATGAGATTGATTCAAAAGAGGTGCCTTATATGTGCCAAAAGTATGATGAGCTTGGCAGGCTACACAAGAAGTAGAAGAAAACTGTTTTCGAGAGCAAAATCAACCTGGTAATTCTGACTCTGTTATACTTTGTTTCCCAGAATATTTTATATGTCAGCTGAGGGCCTGTATGCGAAAGAGAAGAAACAAAGCTTTCATTTTAGTTGGTGGCACAGCCTCAACTGCTTTTACAAGAAAAGTGTGGTCTAGGTAGTTTTCAAAGGAGGAAAACAATGCTTTTTTAAAATTTCTGCTGTTTTTTAATATGTTTTCAAAGTTGTTATTTCAGTAGTTGGCATCGTTAAGGTCTATTATGCATTCAACCACATGCAGTTTTATGTATTTTGTCCTTAGCAACCATAGTTTCTTTCTTGTCTGCATCAAAATGAAGATAGTTACCCAAAAGTTTTCACCTTCCAATTTTTCTGTTTACTTAGCAGGTTTGCTGCATGATGGCTGATTCTCGAAAATATCAATTAACAGATAGGGTGACTAAATAAAATAGACTCTTATTGGTAATTGATAACTATTTTGAAAACATATTGGCCCTAGTGCTTTTTGTAAAATCATGAAAAGATAAATTAGTGTACATAGTCACTTCCTAACAAAGTGTTTTAATAGGCATTGAACAATAAATTATGAAAGTTTTAAAATTTTCTTTACAGTATTTATAAATTTACTAACTTGAGTAATGTCATTGGAAAACTATAGCTTGACAATTTTATAGCACAATTACTGAAAATGCATCTTTTTGTTCACTGGGTTGCTTATAGAAAGTCTACAAACTTTAGGGCATGATTTATTCTCTGCCAGGCAAGAGTATGACCATTCAAACTGAAGGACAGAAACCTAGTCAGACCTAGGCTCTCAGGATGAGGGGCGGGGTGAGGAATTTGAAAACAACAATGAAATAGATTCTGTGCTGAAAACTCTATTTTTACTTACTACGTATTTTACGTTATTTATTTACTTATTTTAATTACTACTTTGCTTTGTAGTGAGGATAATTAAAATACTGACTACCTATACTCAACATATATAGTCAGCTAATAAGAGAAATAAAATCAGAATTCCTAAGTTTGTTTACTTGTTTAAATTCTCATTTAATTTCTATATATATTACTTACAATAAGTGGTGTGTTAGTCTAAGCCCAAGCCATGGTCAGTTCCCCTTAGAGATCCTTTACTGGGAAAGTCTCAGAAAATGTGGAATCTATTACTGGTTTAGTGAAGAGAGCACAAATCATAGACTCATCATTCAGGAATTAGGTGCAGATAGGGCTTGGAATATTTTAACTGACTTTTTTATAATTCTCATTCATTTACTAAATCATATTGCATTTTAAATTACCTAATACATGCAGGATATTTCAAGATAAATAAGACCTGTGTCTTCTCTCAAGGAGCAAAAGTTTAATTGGGGAGAGAAACCTGTCAATATTATCATCACAAACAGTGTTAAAGTATGACAAATGGTCTGTGAAAATGCAGACGAGGCAGGGAATAAGTCTATCTAGTGGACTCCTTATTAGGTTCATATTGGCAAATCACCAAATAACTGTGATGAAAGGATAGGAAAGAAACATGTTTGAACTTAACAACAACAAAAAAACCCCATGATTTTCTAAAGAGAAGCACACTGAAATGTTCTAAATATTCCTTTTTGTTGTATTGTTTTGCACCTAGCCAGGTAATTAAATTAAGGGCAAGGAAGATCTTGCAGATGTTGGTATCATAAAATTCAATTTATAACAAGTTCCTCTGATAAAATGTATTATGGACATGTTTATTTAGTAATTTATTATTAGAATATAGTGAATAGTTGTTAATGATTTAGCTCTCTTTATGTGAATGAAATAACTAATAATAATGCTAATATTATCTACTTTTAATTGAGCTTTACGTTAAGCTTTCTGCTGAGTGTTTTATATCTTTTTTTCAATAAATCCTTTCAACAACATGGTAAGCTGTATACTATTATTATCACTATTTTATAGATGATGAAACTAAAGCATTGAGATGTTAAGTAACTTCAAGGGCAGACAAGCAAAGTATTCGTGGGTGGAAGAGCTGAGAGTGGAAGAGCTGAGACGTTAACTCAAGGTCGACAGACTCAAAGATGTGCTTTTACCCACTGTATTTTACATAAGTAAAGGCAAAATAAAGCTCAACATGCTTACGTCTGAAAAGTCAATAACAAAAGACATAGGTTCAGGTTAATATACTCTAATTTGGGCAGAGTCACTCATATATGTTTATTTGAAAATAAAGTTTAAGATCTTTTTTGTTGTTTTCCCTGAGATTTTTGATAGGCTGAATCCCAATTGTATAATTTTGCTCTATTTACATACTTATTTTGAACTTGTGTGGAATCAGGAAGTCGAAATTTTAGGACAGGGTGAGAATGCATTGTTTAAGACAAATCAGGAATAGAGAAGGATGAATAATAATCAAATGGTAAATATAAAACATTTGTTTGTGGATTAGATTATGATATAAAATCAAAGAGCCTAGCTGATGAATAGTCATTTTATCCCTGCTTCTTAGAAAAATTTTTATATATCTTGTTGCCAAGAGTCACAGACTTGGGTGAATTTTGAAGTTTAACATTTCCTTTTTCTTTTCACACATGCCCCTTGAACTACTTTTATGGGACCACGTGTCCTTAGCACCTTGCTGAGTTCCCTGTGAACTTTGATTTTAGGATTGCCCCGTGCGGCGCATCATATCAGTGTGATCACTTCAGTATTCCCATTTTTCCCGAACTGCCTAGGGCCTCTCAGGACTCAGAAACCTAGCTTTACAGTTTTTCCAAACCAAAATTTAACTTTAGTATCTGTGTTAGTCTCCTATTGCTGGTAATAACAAATTACCACACATTTGGTGCCTTAAAACCCACAAATTTTTTATCTTGCACGTCTGGAGATCAGAAATCTGAAATGGGTCTTAATGTGGCCAAAATCAAGATGTCAGAAGAGCTGCATTCCTTCTATAGGTGCTAGGGGAGAAGCTGTTATTGCCTTCTCCAGCTTGTGGAAGCTGCCTGCATTCCTTGGCTTATGCTGCATCACTCTGACCTCTGCTTTCATTGTCACATTTGCTTCTCTGACTCCTGCTTGCTTCTTTCCTATATAAGGACACTTGCAATTACATTGGACCCACCTGGGTAATCCAGGATAATCTCTCCATTTCAAAATCCTTAACTTAGTCACATCTGCATAGTCTCATCTTCCATTTAAGGTAACAGATTCTGGACATCCTTGGAGGGATGATATGCTGTCTATCACAGTATCCTTTATTTGGGACCACATGTCCCTAGAAACTATGTGGCAAAGTTTGTAAGACAAGTCATGCTTGCAATCTGCAATGTATGAGCAACATCCTTTTCAGTTATAATTTGCTCCAAATAATCACTCTAGTTCTGTCTGACTTTTTCTTCCTTCCTTGTTTCAAATGTTTGGAATAAAGTAACTGAATATGAGCATACAAGTAACTTTACATAGCAAATTAGTTTTGTTGTTGTTGTTGTTGTTATTCACCAATGAATACTGCTTCACAGCCATCATAGTCTAAAGGAGGATGTACCATGACATGGATCCAAATTACATGTCCTAGTTACATGTGTCTCAGGAGTTACTCTGACATCACAGTCCGGTGAATGGCACTCAGCAAGCACAGGACTGAAGTTTGATCTTGCTTTCTCCATATCTTCTAAAACCTAGTGCAATCTTTAGGAAGAAATCCATCTGTTCTTGAGCATGACCTTTGAATGGTCATTCTGGCCCTTCCAAATGTCCATCTCAGAGGTTTGTATTGAAACTGGTGTTTACTGAAATTCTTGGAACTGTCCAGTTCCTGACCAGAGGTAACTTCAGTCCTTCACCAGATGGTGCATAAAAGAAGATTAATGGTTTCCATACCCTTGATGAATTCTGCATTATGAAACAGAACTTGAGCTGGAAGATTTTGAAGGTAGGAGTTATCAAAGTAATAAAATCTATGGTGTAGAACAGTGTACAACTTAAGAAATGACCTGTCCCCTCTCTCTATGCTTCCTGCCTCTTTAAAAATACATCTCTGCGCAGAAAATATGAAACAAGGAGAGCTTGCTTTGGGTTCCTTGGTGTTCCAACATTTGTTTCACTTAAAGTTTTTACAGTGTCACTTCATTAATCCCTATTTTCGTTTTGGTAGGGAATCACTGACATGCAAAAGCCATTTTATTATTATGGAAACAAGGGAAATAGTGAGAAACTTTTTATTCTTAAAAAAGATTACAAAAGCATATTTAATTTCCAACTGTTTGGTTTTTAAAATGAAATAATGGACATTTATGAATAATGTTTTTCATTTCATTTAAAAAGAGATTAACCTAGGTTCTTTCTGTGAGCTGTTGTGCCAATGAGCCCTTATCAACTGAGTCCTGTGGAACCCTGGTACTTACACCTTGGAATTTGTCTAGACTTACCATAAAAGAACCTCAACATTTTTTAATTACATTCAACCAACAACCACTTAGTGCCTGCTGTGAACTAGGCATTCCACTACAAACTAGCACTGCAAATGCAAATAAGATATAGACCCTACCTGCAAGGTGTTTATATTCCAACACAGAATGCAAATTCTGTTCAACTATAAGAACAGCACTCCTGCCCAATGGTGACACCAAGTTAAATAAGTTTGGTTCCTCACCTGGGAAGCTCCGAAGCTAATGTGGAAGATAGACAAGTGAATGAAAAATACAGCACAGAGTGAGTGTATGTGTGTTAAATGGAAAAGCTTTAGCGTGGACAGACTCAGCAGGCAAGTGGCCTCATGGGATTGGATGGCATGGGCCAACTTACTATAGTCCAGAATGTGTTTATCACCCTTGTAGGTCCACAAACTAAACAATATTAATGCACTCAGGAAGATGATTAGCCTCTCAAACATGGAAATATTAACTAAATTCTGGACATTAATGAATAAATCACTGAAGATGTTCTTTGCCATGGTCAGAATGTTCATAGTACCTTTCTAAGTTACTCCCCTTTCCTGTTATCAAGAGCAATTCCAATCCAGAGACAATATATGCTGGAGAGGGTGTGGAGAAAAGGGAACTCTACTACACTGTTGGTGGGAATGTAAATTGGTACAATCACCATGGAAAACAGTATGGAGTTCCTTAAAAAACTGAAAATACAGTTACCATATGATCCAGCAATTCCACTCCTGGGCATATATTCAGAGAAAACCATAATGTGAAAAGATACATGCACCCCAGTGTTCATCACAGCACTATTTACAATAGCCAAGACATGGAAGCAACCTAAATGGCCATCAACAGAGGAATGGATAAAGAAGATGTGGTACATATATACAAGAGACTATTACTCAGCCATAAAAATAGAATGAAATAATGCCATTTGCAGCAACATGGATGGACCTAGAGATTATCATACTAAATGAAGTAAGTCAGACAGAGAAAGACAAATATCATATAACACCATTCATATGTGGAATATAATTAAAAATGATAAAATGAACTTATTTACAAAACAGAAATAGACTTACAGATATTGAAAACAAACTTATGGTTACCAAAGGGGAAACGTGGGTGGGCTAGGGATAAATTAGGAGCTTGGGATGAATATACACACACTACTATACATTAAATAGATCACCAACAAGGACATACTGTATAGCACAGGGAACTCTGCTCAATATTCTGTGATAACCTATAAGAGAAAAGAATCTAAAAAAGAATGAATATATGCATATGTATAACTGAATCACTTTCCCATACTCCTGAAACTATCACAACATTGTAAATCAACTATGCTCCAATAAAATTAAAATTTACAAAAAAAGAACAATTCCAAAGACTTATATAGAGCTTACTATGGGTTACATATTTACTCATTTAACTGTCAACACAAACTTTTGAGGCAGAAAATATTATTCTTATTTTACAGGTAGGGAAAATGAGTCATAGAGAAGTTAAATAATTTGCTTAGTTTATGGCTAGGAAATGGAAGAACCAGAATTTGAACCCAGTTTGGTTCTAAAGTTGATGCTTGTAACTTCTATGCTATATTGCTTAAAGAGTCTTTGCAAGAAACTGATTAAAAAGTGCTTTCTTAGAATAGGTTATTATTATTGATTAAACTGCAACTAACTATTTCAGGAAGACATGTCTCCCCAAATTATGTGTTATCTAAATAGTGTTAACTTTCAGAGGGAAACCTTATTTCCCTGGGTCTTATTTCTTGTACCTCTAGATATGCATTGAATAAGAAGCAGAATAATAAAGCTGTGAACCAAGTGTTGTGGAAACAAAACAGAGGGATGTAAGTATCGTTTTAAAGCCATGTCAGTAGACACATGCAAATTAATGAACACCTCATTTCTCTCATTCCAGTATAGCTTGTGGTAAAATGCCTCCAAGTGATGGAAGCGATGGCATATATTGATAAGAACATGTTTAATTTTTCTCATCTCATAGTTGTCTGTAAGATATCTCAGTGCCATCCAGCTCTAAAGATGGTTATGATTCTATAAAGAACCCTTCCATTTCCTTGTGTATATAAAGTTTTTGTCTTAATTGCAGAGTTAATGTAATTTCCTGTTGTAGCTATTACTGTCAATCTCTATGTACAATTTGCTTATTACAATAAAGCTTGGCTCTCTGGAGACCAGGCATCCTAAAACCTCAGGCTTTGGTCCAAATCTGAAGACAACTGGAGAAAACATGCACACATGATATCACTTTGGCCTATTTCTTTTTTTATCATGTAGACCTATTTCCTATAGACATTTGAAATAAACAAATGAACAAGCCGGGATGAAATAAAGACCCAAGGTTAAGCCCCATGTTGTAATTGATTGGTTCTTCAAGAGGAAAAAAAGGAAGACTAAATTCTAGATAAGATGACATTTTGTGTGGGTGTGAAAAAGAGTAGCATGCAAAAGGAAACAAAGCAATAAGAAGGGAGAAAAGAAGTTAGAGAGAAACGGAAATTATGGGCATCTTTTCTCTTACTGATGATGGGGAAAATGAGGGTGAGGAGAGGAGGGGTCAGTAATTGATTCAGGGAATGTTAATTAAAAACAGTATAATAAGACCAGAGGGGCAAGCTAACCCTAAAGAGTCTGTAGTAGAAAAGGTTGAGATGCTGAAGATGAGTGGAGGATTAGAAAAAATGCTTTAACTTCAAGTCAGAGGTCAAGATCAACATCAGTATGAATACAGGTATTGGAACTAGAAGCAAGGTGAAACAGAAGCAAACCAAGATACAAGATAAAGAAAAGAGGAATTCTGTGGGGTAGTTTATAACGCAACAGTATTGGGGGTTTTCTTTTAGGTCAGCAGGGAGTTTTTGCAATGGTGGGTAAATGAGTTGTAAAGAGTCAGTGATGGGTTTGCCTGCAGCCACAGTGGTGATTATACGTGAATGAAGTGTGATGTTGGCAGATACTCAAACAGTGGTGAGCAGAGCTACAACCAAAAGGCAACATGATGGAGTATTCCTAAATCTCAAATTTTCTTTATTTCCTAACATTATAGCATATTACTGTGTGTTTGTTTGTGTGTTGCTGTGTGTATTAACAGCATCCATGCATCAACACTGCAAACCTCCTGACATCACTGACACTTCAGTGCGAGTTGCCTTGAAAATGTTCTCTCTCCATTGAAGTGTTGAAATCACCTATCTGTCGCAGGTACCATTAACCCAGCGAAGGATGAGATCACATGTTCAGTAACTACGGCTTAAGACCACTGCCCTGTTAGCTGTGAAGGGCCCACAAGACCTGTCTGACTTTCCACCAGTGACCCCAGGCCATGTCATTACCCATATTAAATTCCATGGTCAATCATTATACTACTTCCTGGTATACTTGCTTGACTCCATTGGCTTCTCTCCCCTTATCATCGCAAAACAACAACACTGGTTAAATCGGACTCTTTGCCAACTCCATGTCTGTCTCTGTGCAGCTGAGTGTGGTTGAAGCAAACACATAGCCACAAAGGGCTAAATTCATGACTACAACCTCAAGTGAGTCCTTCATACCATGTCATAATAATATTAGACTCCCATAATTTAATTACTTTCTCACTCTTCCAAACTAAGAGTCATCTAAATCCTCGCTACTCAAGCATGAACCATGGGCCCGTGACACCTTCGTCACCTGGGAGATCGTTGGAAATGCAGAATCTCAGGCCTCATACCTGACTTCCTGAATCTGATTCTGCATTTTGATAAGATCTCCAGATGACTCATATGCACTTTAAAGTTTGAGAAGCGCTGATCTTCTGGCCTCTCTCTCACTCTGCTCTAACCACTCTGGCTTCTGCCTATTCCTGAAACATAACCAGGCACACTCCTGCCTTAGTGTTTTTTCACTGGCTATTCCGTCTGCCTGGAATGCTCTTCTCCTCAGGTATCCACATGGCTAATTCCACGTCTCCTTCAAGCTTTGTTCAAATATCACTGTCTCATTGAGTCCTAACCTGACCACCCTACATCATTTGAACTCCTTCTTGTCATGCGTGACTGCCACTTATATGCTCTACATTTATCATTTCCATTGCACTCATCACTTTCTAACCTGCTAAGCTATGCTCTCATTTGTTATGTAAAGCTACTTATCACTTTTTTTGTGTGTCTTACGCCTCTTGAACATAAGCACCGTAAGAGCAGAGTGCTTTGCCTAGTTAGTTCACCAACACATTCTAATCATCTAGATTGGAATAAATCTTTGTTGAATAAGTAAAGGGAAGACAATGTGAAAAGGAAATGCCTGGACCTAAGCCCCAACGTTTTAGGCCTTTGGTTGGGGCTACTGCTGAATTTGGTTAGGTTGAAGTATCCTTAATCGTACAAGGCACTAATAGAGTGAAATCACTGTTCCCAAGTTTGCTGTTTTTGTCTAGTCTAAGTATTGAATATGTTTCATCTACTTTTCTTCATACAGAAAGCTACACAAAGGTGTGTACTTCTACTCGGACTTCATTTTTCTTTCATTTCCTCCTTTTCCTGAGCGCCTAGGATTTCGTGATCAAAATGTTCCTTTATATTTTGAAGCTTTTAAGAATATTCTCTCAACTTTCTTTTTTTTTGTGTGTGTGTGGTACTTTTTTTTTTTTTTTTTTTTTTGCGGTACACGGGCCTCTCACTATTGTGGTCTCTCCCGTTGCAGAGCACAGGCTCCGGACGCGCAGGCTCAGCGGCCATGGCTCACGGGCCCAACCGCTCCGCGGCATGTGGGATCTTCCCGGACCGGGGCACGAAGCCGTGTCCCCTGCATCGGCAGGCGGACTCTCAACCACTGCGCCACCAGGGAAGCCCTCAACTTTCTTTTCCTAACTGAAAATTGGCTATCCCCTGAGGAGAACACACACTCTGCAGAACTCTTACTTGGAAGATGTTTCTACTTTCATAAGCTGCTAACCTCAGATGGTGTTGGTGTCTTCTTTGCTCCCATTAGTTGCTTTCATTCCATTGTTCCTTCTCTATACTGGCAAACTCCCTGCTTCTATGCAGTCTCACCTTCTCTCCCCTGCATTGTTGTTAACCTTCTGATCACTCTGCTTCATGATTTAGTGACTGTGGTCACTGAAGGTTCACTGTGCAAGTCTAGACAAAGACTTCAATACTCTGGTCTCCATGACCTCCATATCCCCAGGGATATTCTCCATCTCTCCACCTCAGTCACACAACTTCCATGGTCACAATCTTGATTTGTTATTTTCCCAAATTGCTCGATTTGTGACATCAGTAATTCAAACGTCTCACTCTTGGATGACAACTTCTTCAATTCAAATTATCTGCTCATCTGCATCTACTACAAGCTTTCTAGCATCATCAGGATTTTCAGACAATGGTTCTCTTCACATTCTTCCTGTTACTCAACTTTTGTTGCCAATTCCATCTGCATCCAGAGTAGAGTGCATGGCTCATAATCTTAATCACCCTTTCGTCAATACCCTGAAGCCATTTGCCACCTACCCAGCCAATATGCAAACCTGAATGAACCCAACTAATCAGCTTCTCCTTTTCTAATTGCTTGAATCCTCTTTGAAGAAACCATGCAATTAAGACTTTTTCTCACTCTGAATTCATATTCATCATGAACTGATTCCTCAGTAGTGCCTGGGAATTCTATTATGTCTTATAGTCAGATCACTTTTCATTCCCTGCAACAATTATTTCAGTTCTCTGAATACCTCTTCCCTCTGATCTACCTGCAACTTGATGTTGCTTCCTAATTCACCAAGAAAAAAAGAAGGAACAAGTCTGGCTTTTTCAGAAAGGTTTCTGTGACTCTCTGAGCAGCATTCTCTTTTCCTCTGCCTTGCCTCAATGATGTTACCTACTGTTATTGTTTTTTTTTTTTTAAATGTTTATTTTAAATTGGAGTATAGTTGATTAACAATTTTGTGTTAGTTTCAGGTGTACAGCAAAGTGATTCAGTTATACATATACATGGAGCTGTTTTTTTCAAGTTCTTTTCCCATTTAGGTTATTACAGGGTATTGAGCAGAGCTTCCTATGTTATACAGTAGGTCCTTGTTTGTTATCTATTTTAAATATAGCAGCTTGTACATGTCAATCCCAACCTCCCAGTCTATTCTTCCCCTGCCCCCACCTTTCCCCCCGGTAACCATAAGTTTATTCTCTAAGTCTGTGAGTCTGTTACTATTTTGTAAATAAGTTCATTTGTATCATTTTTTTTAGATTCTGCATATAGCAATATCATATGATATGTCTTTCTCTGTCTGACTTACTTCAAGATTTCAGATCACCTTTTCTCCTCTTTCTCTCTTTCCATACATATAATTTGTTTAAAGTTGTACAGTTTTTCTTATGTCAATGTCCCATAAGTCCTATGAGCTCCTATGAGTTCTAGAATCTAGTACAGTATTTGACAAATATGGTGGGCATTCAGTGAATAAATGAATGAATGACCATTCTACCATAATTACATTCTACCATAATTACAATAATAGTCATTCCTTTGTGCTTGTAACAGCACCACATGCTTTGTGTACATTACTTCCCAGCAAGCCTAACAGATAGGACAACAGATTATTGTCCCTGTGTTACAAAGGAGTCAGGTTGCGCAAAGTTGAGTCACGTGTGCACATATTCAAGGTGGAGGTGTGGTGTAGTTGGTGCACAGAGCCATTTGCTTCTCAAGGCTTTGTCTTGAAGGTCTTCAGTCTGCCAGCCTTGGGCATGTGGAAATAAGAGATGCCACCTCCTTCCTTGAGAAGCTTATAGTCTGGTAGAACAGTCCAACTATATACATGATTACCATAACATGGGACCACAGGAAAGACACAGTTAAAGAAAGCTTGTTAAGGTAGCACACATGTGGGGCACCCTGTCCAATGCACTGGACTAGGAGTAATAATCAAGGAAGGAATCCTGTTGTGGGTGAAGACTATCTCTATGATAACACACAAAGCCATGAGACATTATAGGAAGCTTCCCTCCCTCATAAAATGCTCTGTGCACATGCAACATTTTAGTTAGCTGTCTCAGAGAATTAATTCTAGATCAACAATTACAAAGAAAAAACAAAGAGCAGAAACATCAGAAGATGGTGCTAATTTTGAAACCAATAAGGAGAAAAGTAGAACAAGTAAAAAAAAATCTGGACACACTTTTAAAATGGTAGCTATAAAAAACTAATGTCAGGGAGGCAATGGCCATGTGTGACAGGGAGGAAGGGCAGGCCAGCGCTTAGAATCAGACAGACTGGTTCTTGTCCCAGCCTTACAACTTCCTCAGTGTGTGACTTCTTTAGGATTTCTAAGCTATCTATTGAAAAATGACAACAATAACAAATGCTTAATAATACTACCAACCTCATAGGGTTGTTGGGAGGATGAAATGGTACATTAACGTGGACTTTGCTTAGCAAACATTTAATAAATGGGAGCTGTTATTATTAATCAATGAAATATATACATCTGATTAATGCAGATGTTCTTCATGCTAGCCCGCCCTCAGAAGGATTCGGAAAGCTCTAGCTCTGAAGATTCTGAGTCAATGTAGGTCTGGGATGGAGAACAGGCATTTGTATGTTTTTAAAGCTCTGCAGATGATGCTGATGAACAGCCAAGGTAGAGCAGCCTTCGTGTGCACAGTGATTTTCAACGCTACGCATAAGGAGTATCTGTTTAGCAGCTTGGAATGCAGATTTCCAGGCTCCACTCCACAACGTTTGTGATCTGTGCATCTGGAGTAAGACCAGGAATGATATTATGAAGAGGGAACCAGACCATATTTTGAAATACACTCTATGTTATTGGCTTTCTGTGAACGAATGTGAAGATCTGGCCCAAACTCACTGGAAGGGTAAAATATTTTCATGAACACATGTCGACTAAGCCACGTGATTTTTCAAAGTTTACTTTAGTGATTCAAACAGACCCAACTCAGAAAGTCAGATTTTGCTCTTCCAAATCGTCTACAAGAGTATGACTCTTAAGACATTTTTTCTCCACAGAACTTATTTCTGTCTACAGCCTTATTTCTCACAGAAAGTGAGCACAGACAGCTAAGCAGTGCAACCTGGGTAACTGATGCTGGAAGCAATGTCAGGTCCTGCAAACAAGTAATCTGGATTTCATGTTTTCAGGGCAGAGAGGGAGCCTTTTGAGGTACGACTCAACCCAGAAGCTCCAGCCAGCTTTTGTTGAACAGAAATGGACCGAACTGCCGTCATCCTGCCAGAAAGTTTAATACACTGTTCTCTTACAGCCGCAGCACAGTTCAGAGGGGCCCAGAAAAAGTCAGCAGGCGCAGAGCAGAGAGCATGCAGAGCAGAAAGGCCATTCCCAGGCAATGAGTGGCTGCGGCTGGCACTTTTCAGAGCTTTTGGAGGAAGAGCAAATCTTAAATCCCAGAACTGTGCGGACAATGGGAGTAGCTACAGGTTAGAGAAACAGCACTGACAAAGCCTCCAAAGAGTCTGAGTGTAAGGCAGCTCTATGCAGGGTGTTTGAGAATTTTCTGCTACATATTAAAATTAATAACCTCTGTTCTGATCTAATACAGGACATGAGAAGTGTAGGATGCAGAAGAGGTCAGCAGATGGCAGCACTAGGTGATGAAGAGAATCCAAATGGCCTGAGACAGAAATATTTCCCTTGGCAACCCCTGGCATAGGGTTTCAAGAGGAGTGCATATTCACAGTGTAATTATTTGTAGTTTTTGATATACATTCATACACACTCACAGTTTTTTTAATGTTGGGTATGGCTCATTTTTTAGTCCATGTGTTCCATTATCCTATACTAATCCTTTTGTTTCTTTGTATATTTCCATATAGATCGTTACTTTAAAAAAGCTTATTCTTTGCTAAGTGTGCTGCACTCTACACAAGCACAGTCCAACTGCTGAGCAGTTTTACGACGCTGACTAAAGCAATCTTTTTGGATGTACTTAAAGAGGAAAAAGGAAATTAACTCTCTTTGTATGTAATAATTGCTTCAAAATTCCATAAGCGTATTGTAATTGTTAGAAAATATCATTGTCCTAGACCTTGCAATTATGGCAAGCATTTTTAAGAATCTTAGAGGTTGTTCACGCAAAAGTTGAAGTTTCCTGTGATGATGGCAAGAGTTGTGATGGAAAGAAAGTCATGAGTCATTTTATCAAATGTTCAACAAACAGAGGGAAATGATCAGAAGGTCAACAAGTGACAGCAGCAGAGAAAAGTGGTACCAAATACTATATGTCAAATGAGGAAATATTTTGCACTCAAGAGAGAAAGTAACATATCTAGAGGCAGCAATGGTGAGCTAAGAGATTGCCAAATTTCCGTCTGCTCTCTGAGGTAACAGAACCAGGATGTATGAAATATGAACAGTTGGTACTTGACAAATTTTTCAGGGGATGCTATTCCTTGGCTTGGTTTTGGTTAGTATAGGAGGTTTAAAAAAACACTGAATGAAAAAGATGTAAATAAATATTTTTACCACAGAACTAGGATTCAAGAGAGCACTAGGATGGGTTGAGAAGAAATCAATTTGAATTAAAAAGACTCAAAAGAACCACAGAGTCGTGCATGGATAGCGGGATTGACAAAGTAGTTCACTAGAGGGTCTTGCATTTGCCCAGTGACCAAGGATAAAAGTGATAAGGAACATAGTTAATACCGATAGTCTTTGAGGCTGCCATCTTGGAAAGACAGATTAGGCTACTAGAGTCGACATACATATAGTGTGTTCCTGAATTTTTCTGCTGTTTTGGTTTAGTGTGGTTTGGTTTGGGTTTAGAGGGTGTTGATTTTGTTTGTTTGTTGTTTATGGTGAATTCTCCCTGGGCAATAGAAGGAAAATATTTGGCTATTGAGGTTTTTGTTTTGTTTTTTTGCGGTACGCAGGCCTCTCACCGTTGTGGCCTCTCCTGCCGCCGAGTGCAGGCTCCGGACGCGCAGGCTCAGCGGCCACGGCTCACGGGCCCAGCCGCCCCGCGGCATGCGGGATCCTCCCAGACCGGGGCACGAACCTGCGTCCCCTAGCATCGGCAGGCAGACCCTCAACCACTGCCAGGGAAGCCCCAACTCTTAAGGTTTTTAACCTCCAGATATAATCCCATTTGCTCAGTACTTAAGGTTTTTAACCTCCAGATATAATCCCATTTGCTCAGTACTCTGAACAAGCTATTGATGACACTGAACTTGGATAAAAATAGTCTTTCATTACAGTTCTTTATGGGTGGTTGTAGGGTATTAGTTCGATCCTGAATTCTTACCTCATTATTTCATTTAACCCCTAAACAATCCAGCAATTTATATCATAACCCATTTGAATGATGAAGCTAAAATAACAGTTTCAGCAGGACAGAACTGCAAGCATTTTAAACCTCTTCTCAACAGGAGGAAGGCACTAGGGAGGTAATCACTTGTGCCTGGCTCAAAGTCAGATTTGGGGAAAGTCTGGAGAAAAATGTGGCTAGTGTCATGTCAGCAGTCATTCAACATACTCTTCAGAGTGATCAAGGTCTTTGATGGCTCAAGAATACACTTTTCTCCAAAGAGTCTAACAAATCCTTGAACAATGAGGAATATTTTATATTCATCACAGAGCACGTAAACTTGGATAAGTATGTTGGCTGATGAAGAGGTATTTGGTCATGGTGTCATTGAAATGAAAATTATTGATGACTTTTAAAAAATAATGGTGGTAAAAGCCCAAGGGGTTATACAGCAACTGTGAAGATCATGATTGAAGAATAAGAAAACATCACTTGGCAAAATCTGTAAGCTAAATTTAAGCTATACTGCCCAGGAAATCATTCAGCTTTATGCATTGTTGTATCTTCATTTAAAAAAAAAAAAAGGGCAAAAGACCTAAAATATGATATTAGGGGGGAAAAAAGCCACTATGCTATCAGACTTATATCTGGCATCATCTGCAATGTAGAGTGTTGTTTTTTTTTTTCTTTTCCTCTCCCAGCTGCAATCAATGGGCCTTCTTCAGCTGTGATCTGGGGGTGATAGTTTGCTGCCCTTCCTCCAGCGAAGGAAGGCTTTTGTTCCATAGGATCTAGGGTCTGGGTGGGGCCTTCTGTTTTTCCTGCAGAAAGGACCTTTTCCCTCCTCCAGGCCTTCACTGATGGGAGTCTTCTCCAGTCACCAATCCTGCCAGTGATCTTTATCATTAGCACCCACTGGAAGCCCTTAGAGAAGAGACTGTAAATGGGTGTGGATTCCCCTTGTATCTGTGGCTCCCAGGAGTTCTATTATCTAAAAATTGCCTTTAGCAATTTGTGCACATTTTAACTGAATTTTTCTTACCTGCTTGTGTGCACCTGGCATCCATCGCTTCCTCTCCTCACTGGAGACCACAGGTGAAGTGTGCTCATGTCCTTGTCTCTGCTCTTGGATTTCAGGCTACTTAGTTGCCCTGCAAACTTAGCTCTCTGGTACGTTCAAGAGAAGTTATGATTTTGCAGTTTATCAGGCTTTCTTGTTGTTGTTATTCTTAGTGCAGGAGCAATACTCTTTCCACATTTCTACATCCTAAACATAAGCACCAGGCTCTGTAACTTCTCTTAATATTTACTACCTTGCTCTTTTCCTGTTATGTTTTGGGTAAGGACCTCAATACGATCACTGAATTTATCCAGTCTGGAGTTTTTTATTTTTTAGTTATTTTTAGTAATTATAACTTTCTTCCAGGACTACTATTTTTTTTTATATTTCTCTGTTCTTGAATTATATCTATATGTTTTTGATTCTTAGTTTTTATTTTTTATGAGTGTCATTTCTTACTCTGTCTCTTTGACAATATTAAATATATTTATGTAAAGAGATTTTTAGATGGCTCTGTTATTTTCAATTCACTGGCAGTGAATTTGTCTCTTGGATTTTAATTTTTGTGAATTGATTTTCTCAGCAATAGTTTTTCACTTGTGCTTTGGAATACTAATTTGCAAACTTTTTCGAGTAGTTGATTTCTCTCTCTGTGTGCCCGTCACCTGTCTATAGAAATTTTAGTGGTCTCTCTACCCCTGGGGCCCAGGTCTGGAACAAGATCTTATTTTTGTAACATGGAACTCTTGCTGCACATACAGCGACATTGCATATCTCGCCTCCAAGCCAGCGGGTAGCCTGGCCCATGTCCAAGTTGTACAGCTGCCTCTTACCCTGCCCATAGGAGCAGACCTGGGTAGGGGTCACCACTTTTGTCAGTCCTTATTCCTGATGTCACAGAACGTGGCTCTGGTCATATACAGATATACACACACACCTACATATGTGTATATATATTTGCTGTTTTAAATATTGATTGTTTGGTCATTTCAAACCTTCAGTACCCCTTCAGATTACACACTTACACACACAATTTATAGATGTCCTTGGATGTTATGTCACCAAACAAATAGAAACTATCAGGCAGAATCTCCTCAACTTCCCAGCAATTCTACCAGTAAACTTATATCTGCACTTATCTCCTTGTTAGAAGGGCAGTATCTTTTCTCTTAGCTTGAGTATGCAGGCCCTTTTACATTCTCAGGAACCTTATCAATGTTCCTTCTCTCTGTTATCATTAATTTGACCTTCTCTACTAACTTCTTTCCATCAATATTTCAAAATTAATCTCTCCATTAATAAAAACTAAAAAAAAAAAAACAAATCAAAAACACCTCCTCTGACCCAATTTCTCTCTTCAGCTACAAATCTCAATCTTTCTCTTTACAGTCAAACTCTTGAGTGAATTTTCCATAACTGTGGTTTTCATTGCCTCTCCTCTCCCTATTAAACACACCTCCGTCTGGCTTCCACTCTGAGTGCTCTTCAGGAACTGTTTTCACCAAGGCCACCCATGTCCCTGCTGGACACCTTCAAGTTCTCATTCTGATCCTTCTCACTAGTGTTGGATACTTTTTACTCAGTCTCCACAAATTCCTTTTTTACCTAAACCCTAAAATTCTGTTCCTTTGATTCTAGGACCTTTCTATTCCCTGTTGACAAACTGGCCCTAATAATCTATCCCAGTCACTCATACAGCTTCAATGACCACACATGTACCGACAATTCCCATATATATATCCACACTACTCTCACTCCAGATCCATAATCAATTGCCTGGTTGGTTTTTATCACTTGGGTCTCACAAGCACTTAAAATTCAACATGTACAGATAAAATGAATTATTTTTCTCCCTCAAGCTGCTATTTCTTCAGAATGCTCTATCTTTGTAAATGGTACAATCAGCTGCTCATTTCCTCAAGCAGGAAATCTGGAAATAATCTTGAATGCTCCCTCTCCCTCACTTTCTTTGCCATGCCCTACTAATTCTATCTCCTGAATAGCTTTCATAATTTTCTGCTTACTCCATTTCCACTGCTAGCAGCCTAGGGTATATCAACATCATCCTGGTATGAAGGGCGGGAACACCACTGAATGATTGGAATCGCCTCTTAAATGTTCTTCTTTCTAACATATCTATTTTTCACTCATTTATATATTCACAAGTGTTTTTGAAGTATTTATATGTGCAAGATAACCCATGTGACAGGCACTCTAACAAGTATTTGAAAAAAGAACAAAAAACTTTATAAACCATTTTTCAAATAGGGTAAGTGAGAAATGAATAAAAATTCAGTGAGGCAAATTGTTGATGCCTGCAACAAAGGTACTACAGATAAAGTGCCAGACAAGTTCAGAAGAAAAAGTTCTACTTCCACCTTGGGGGAAAAGGGAGGAGGTTTCATGGAAGAGGGAATATTTGAGCTGAACTCTACTGGTTTGGTCTTGAGAGTATTGGGTTGGAAAAGATAAAGGGAAGGGAGTCATGGAAAGGAAGGAAGGAAAAAAAGGAGAAAACAGTGAAGTAAGTAAGACCCAGAGAGTGCAAGGTGCATATCATTGAATCTGGCAACAAGGCAAGGTGCTTGAAGATGTTTAGTAGAAGATGAGCTGAGAAGTAAACACTTAACATAATTAATGGAAGCGCATTGTTTCCACATTCCCTGCCCCTCAATACACTGCATTTTGTTACAAACATATAGAGATAGAGAAGGCCATGTATGAAATTCTTAACAGATTGAAGGAGGAAGGAGATCCCTCCAGCCTCTGCAAAAATGATGAAACGACCTTTCAGTGCACATTACTCATCACATCTAACAACTTTAGAGTCACATTTTGCCTGGTTCCTCCCTCCACATGTGATTTTTACAAGAGAAATTTTCTATTGGCGGAGAATCCTTCTAATAGGATGGGAGGATCATTACTTCCCAGTACCTGTAGGAACAAACATCTACCACTTTCCAGTGACCAAAATGTTTTAGTTATTGTTCTGACTGCCACACACATACACAGAAAGCGTATTAGAATATGGGTTTAAGGTAAAGCCTAAAATGTTCCTCTTCATAATTACGTAACAAATATCAAGTTCTTCTAATACATTTTCCATTGTGAGAACCCTAGAATAAACATGCAACTGCTACTTCAGGCTTGCAATCTTGTTCATGAATTTTAAAATTATAATTATTATTTTAGGTATCAAATATAGTACTTTTATTTCTCTAAAATGGAGAAAATGAGAAAGAAATGTGAGAGGGCAATTATCTCCAACTTGAATCCTAAGATACTTAAATCATCTCTTGTTTCCTTTGCATTAAATACTTATATTGATTTCCTAATACTGTAAGGGACACTTAACACCTCTATTTATATATAAATGACTGGAAGAACACGTTTATACTTTCTGCTGAAGTAGATTATTAAGAAATAGGCACTCGATATTGTATGAGGAAGTATTTTGTTGCTTTAATGTAGTCCATAAATTATAACTGAGCATATTTAAAACAAAACACAGTGATCCATTATAAACAGAGAAATCCACTCTAATCTTTGCTATTTTAAATTTAAGCCAATTATTTGAAGAAAGGCATTTTCCTGTAGCACTTTGTATTTCTTTTTTTTTCCTAAATCTATTTAAGATTTTTTTTCCTTAGAAGATTGGCTTTAATGCTCCATTTATTTTCTGAATCTCATTCTCATCTTTCCTGGACCTAAATCTTTCTTCTAATTTTTCTTAATGAATTTAGTATATCCCATTTTGTATTTTTCTTCAAATAGACTCAGTTCTTCAAATAGACTCAGTTCTCTAACTTAAAAAAAAAAGAAAACATCTTTTCTTGACTCCACTACTTTTTAGACTTAAAAACCTAATCTTTCTTTCTTTATGGAAGATCTAAATTTTATATGCTTTATCTGTTTTTTCATTAATATCAGTTCATTCATTTGTTCATCTATTCATTCAAAAAAAAATATGCACTGAATTTCAATCACTTTTAAAAGCCAAATCAAACACTTCCTTCTTAACAAAGCCTTTTCTGAAGTCCATTTTCCCCTGCCCTAAAATGTCCTTGATCCTTTCTTCTCTGAATTCCCATTACTCTTCTTAATTCACTTGCACTGTTTTGTTTCATACTTTGGTTATTTGTATGTGTGTTTTCTCTAACCTACTAATTAAACGCTCTTTGAGGGCATAATCTTGTCTCCTGAATGTCTAATGAATTACTTAGACAATTCCCTTAAATGCACATTCATTCAGCACCTGAAATATGCCATGCATTAGTTTCTAAAATTTATATTTCATCAGACAGGTTTAGAGAAGGAACTCAAAGTAGCATAAACAAATTGAACAAAGACTCAGAGATGGGAAAGTGTGAAATGTGGTTTCACAACATCTAATCCACTTCTGCTAGATAGAAGGAACTGGAAAAGAGCTAATGGGAGAAAAATTGAGAGCAGCATGTGGTAAACTATTATTATGGCTGTAGTTGAAGTCTGCCCAGAAAGCTTTTTCACCTCTCTTCTTCTGGTAACCATCCCCGGGCCTTTCCTACATCAGCCTCCACTGTATGTGTAAGTCTTGGTGGGGCACCTTACCTGGCGTAGGGGTATACCATGTGTCAGTGGACTTGGTACAGCAAATTAATTTAATCTCTTGTCGCAGAAAAAGGGGTGTGATTCAAGCAAATTATTTAAAGTCCTTCATGTGATTTCTTTTTTAGAGTTAACAAGGTAATTTTCCCTAGGGATGCTTAGCTGAAAGGGCTTATCGGGAGTTGCTGACAGGCATTCAGCCCCAGATATGAAGAGAGTCTGCCTGCTAATAAAGCCGAGGCAAGCCAAGGAATGAAAAAAAGGGAAAGAGAAAAACTTAATGACCTCAGTTAAGTCTCTGAATACAGTCATGTGAGAGCTCAGTGCATCCTGGACTTCTCAGTTACATAACCCAGTAAACTGTGTTTTTGCTTTTCAGGAGTTTGCTTATTTTACTTAATTGGACTTGAGTTTCTGTCAGTTACATGATAAGAGGAGTGGATGCTGTTGAAAGGTAGTTTGTGCTTTTACTCTAAAGATGGAAGACCATTGAAGAGATTAAGAAAAGTATCAGGTAATCAAAGTTATATCAGCTTTTTATTTATTCATTCTCTAATTAGTTTTCTTAACTCCAATGGTCTTCCCCTGTTTCTTCTACTCAAACGTGTTCCACAAAATTGTTGCTAGATTCAATGGTTCTTTCTCAGTTTGTAGTTTCCTTGATTTCATTATAGTGTGTGATGATATTCATAATTTATTCTTTCAATATAGACTAGGGCCAAAAAGAATGGGATTTGTGCCCGATTTTAGTTTGAATCCAGTTTTATGGTGTTTTAGCTGTGTGATCTTGAATGATTTATTTTAACATGGGACTTTAGTTCCCTCATCTGTAAAATGGGGTTAGTAAACTTACCTCATAGTTTAATTGTGAGGATTAAGAAAGATAATAAATGGGGAGCAACTGACATGGAGTAAATGTTCAATGTGGACATAGGCCATACTTTTTATGGCATAAAAAGTAAAAACTGTAAATTCTCACTCTCTCCCAATAGGTAAACACTGACGAAGTATTTTGAGTGAATGCTTTCATGTCTTAGTTTTACATTTATGTGCAGTATTTTTAATTTTTTCTTTTAGTAATGAACCATATTCCTAATAACTAGTTTCTTCCTTTGAAATGTTTCATATGCATCCTTTCCTTTCCATTCCAACTGCTACCATGTAAGGTTTGACCTGATCACGTGGACAGATTTCTAGCCCATATTGCTTTCTCTTTTAGCATATCATATATTTTGCTGTTAATCTTTCTAAAGCATGGATTTTTTTTTCATAAATAAGAACTTGCATTTTTTCCCCTACTGCTAACTGCACTAGGTTCCTTCGCTTCAACTGCAAAACCTTCCATAAGATTTCACATTAGCTTTTCAACTACATACCATTTCTTTATTTTTATTTAGCTCTATTAGGGTATAATTTACATACAATAAATTTCATTCATTTTAAGTACAGAGTTTGATGAATATTGGCAATTGTATACAGGCTTAGAACCATGACTATGATTAAGATACAAAACATTTCCACTGGTCTTAAAAGTTCCCTCGTGACCCTTTGCCATTGATTGACTACGCAACCCTGGTGGTAGGCAACCACTGATCTTCATTCTATTACTATAGTTTTGCATTTTCTAGAATTTCATGTCAATGGAATCATGAAGCAAATGCTGTTTTGTGTTGGATTTCTTTCACTTACCATAATGTTTTTGAGATTTGTGTTCTTTTTGTTGTTTCTGAGTAGTACCCCAAAGTATGGATGTAATACAATTTGTTAATCCATTTACCAGTTAATGAACATTTAATGACATGTTTCCAGATTGGGGCCATTATGAAAAACTGTTGCTATGAAAATTTGCATACAAATCTTTGTGTAGACCTATATGTTCATTTCTTGTGGTAAATACTTATAAGTAGAATTGCTGGGTCCTAATACAGACCCTGGCATGTATATGTTTGTTGTCATAAGAAGGCAGTAAACTACTTTCCAAAGTAGATGCAGCATTTTGCATACCACCGGCAGCATATGAAAGTTTCAGCTACTATTTAGTCTTTAAATATTTTTGGCCCCCTTATTGTTCTTCTCCTTCTGGAACTGCATTATATTATGTTTATTTTCTTTTTATTTTCTCTGTTCTTTACATTGGATAACAGATTCCTGACTCTACTAGACAAGAATTCTCTGTCTCTTTCCTCAGTCATCACCATCATTTCACTTTTATGCTTATCCAGTGAATTTTTAATTTCAAATATAGTACTTGTCAATTCTAGAATGTCCTTTGGTTCTTTTTATTATTTATATTTCTCTGTTTAAATATTTTGTATTTTTTATGTATTGCAAGCTTATATTCTTTTATTTCATTGAGGATTGTTATACTGGCTGTTTAAAAATCCCAGTTGGCTCATTCCAACATATAGATAATCTAGAGGTTGGTGTCAACTGTTTTCTTTTTTCTTGGCAACCCATTATATTTTCCTGAATTTTTATACATCAGGTAATTTTGGATTCTGTCTTGAACATTATGAATGTTAAGTTGTGGAGACTCTGAATTCTATTGTTTTTCCTACAAAGAGTATTACTTCTTTTATTTTAGCAGGAAATTATCTTGGTTAGATTCCAGCTGCAAACTGGGCAATGGTTCCAAAACTAATTCAGATCTATTTTCTTTAACTGAACTGTAATGGACCTACTGCACAAGTGTGTGGTTCAGGAGTCAACCAAAGATGTAGGCAGACAGAATTTGAGCATACCCTTTATGTCTATATTCTTTTCCCTCAGATTCCCCCTCTTTACCAGTTTCCCCTGGACTCAGTCTTCTGATTCCCCAAACCAAGGAATCACTGGTTTTCCTGCCACACTGACTGCTCCTGGCTCCAGGCTAACAACTGCAAAAGTGAGAACTCATTCTGCAGAACTCTCCTTCTCTGTGTGTGGATTCCCTACAAGAATCTGCCTGCTTCTGTTTATTATAAACTGCCTTTATGTAACTGCTGTTTTTGTGTTACATCCATGAGTTTATAGTTATCTTCAGGAAGGTTAGTCTAATAAGATCCTACACAGCCATTACCTGAAGCCAGTTCTTCATATTGCTTAAAAATACTTGTGTTGATCTAGAAAATGAATTTATTCAGGCCATTAACTCTTTGTCCTTTCCTCCACGTATTTAAGTCAAATTGATACTATAAGACACACTAGAAACTCAATCCTCAGTTGACATTTTTCTAGCTGCAGCTTGTGTTGCTTCTCTCTCAATCTTTCTCTCTTCCTTACTCCCTCCCTCCCTCCCTTCTTTCCTTCCTCCCTTCTTTCCTTCCTCCCTCCCCTTCCCCCCTCCCTTTTTTACTTCCTCTCTTCCTTCCTCCCTTTTTCTTTTTTTTTCTTTCTGTATCTCTCTCTCTCCTGTATGTTTGTTGAAGTTTTGGACAATTCTTGACATCAAACATACTAACTTCTTTTAATAAACAATGCAGAATATCTAAACTTTACACATTTGCCAGTGATCTCCAGCTGAAGTAGTTTTTTCCTGTACTCATATTAAATACAAAGTTGACCAACTTGTATTTGAAAGCCATAATCTCATACCTGTTCGTTTCTTTTCTGTTCAGGAGGATAGTGTGTGATGGTGGTAAGTTAACTGAACTTAAAATCAGAGGATATAGTTTCAAATTTAAACTTTTATGCCTCGGATCTAGTTTCTCCATCTGTGAAATAGGTATACTAAAAATTCCTACTTTGTAAAGATATGATTGACAGTACCATTCATCTTGTTGCTCCTGCTTTAAAACCAAAAGTCTTTTAAACTTTTTCTCATGTTTCCAAGTTTTTCTTGAATTAACACACTGCTCTTAATTCCTTTTTTGTTGTTGTTGTTATTACTGTTGCAGTTGTTACTACGTAATGCAGACACCCCCACCTCTTTTCACTTCATTTCAATAATTTCATAACTGGCTGCCTTACCCTTGGTTTTACCATTTCTTCCAAATCCGTTCCTCATGCTGCTACAGACAGACTTTTCTAAAAGGTAAACATGATCCCACTACTTTGCTGAAAGCCCTCCACTGTCCTTGCCTAAGGGTTAAGTCCAAACTTCATTGTCAGACATGCAGGTCCTCTCATTATCTGACCCCGCTTACACAAAACCTCAGTTTTTGCTACTCCTCTACATGCCTCCTATGCTCCAGCTAAACTGAACTGCTTGCCTTTAGTAACACATTTTGCACTCTTGTGAGCTCATGCCTTTAAATATGTTGCTCCTGTGCTTGGAATGCCTTTCCCTGGAAAGTCTTTTTGTATTGTGCATGAAGGCATCATATTGTCTAGGTATTATCCTACCTCAGACTCAGAGGTACTGTACAATACAAGTGGGAAGGGACCACATCTTATATTTCTTCTTATCCTTCCATAATGAAATAATAGGTACAGACAGGCAGTCAAAAGATTGGTGAGAATTCAGTTACTGAATAATACAAAATAATCTTGACTTATTTAAGAACTAACTACACAGTGTATTATTAATGTGATTTTAGGGTTTTATAACTGCTTCTATAAATTTCAAGGGTTTTTTTGGCATTTTTTTTTGGCCGCAGGCATGCAGGGTCTTAGTTCTCCAGCCAGGGACAGAACCCGTGCCCCCTACTGTGGAAGCACGGAGTCTTAACCACTGGACCACCAGGGAAGTCCCATATAAATTTGTAGTTTTTAAGTAATAACAACAAAGGTATTTTAGAACATAAGTAAAAGAACATTACCTAGATACTCTATTTCAATAGTAAAACTCTGGGAAATGAGCAAATGTGAAATCTAAGTCATATGTAATAAAGTACCATTGGCTCTTAAAGGAACAGAGTATCTTTGGAAGTAGGGTATCTCTGCTTTATGAATACATTTGGGGCTAATAATGTCCATTCTAAACATTATCTCAAAAAGTGGGGACCTATGTAATTATGGCTTTAATGTATTTTAAGTAAGACATATATTTTAAAAATATAACTTTCAAGGATACCTGAGCAAATTTCTATGCCTTTATGTTCAATTGCTGGATGAAATCGTGATGGTCTGTAATCATGCCCCCAGAATTACTATTAGTGAATCAAATTGACTGCAATCATTCATTCATTTGTTTGTTCAACCATTACAGACCACAACAAGTCAGGCATACTTCTAGGTGCTTGTCATACAGCAGTAAACAAAACAGGCTAAATTCCTGATTTTGTGGCAGTTACCTTCTGGTAAGGGGAAACAAATAAATATAATCAGGTTATAATAAGCATTCTGAAGCAAATATAAGAAGTTAAAAAGAGAATAAGGGAGGAGGAAAATGCTATTTTAGATAGTTAAGTCAGTGAAGACATCTTTTGAAAGTGACATCTGAGCAAAGACCTCATATAAATGAGGGAGGGAGTCACAGAGCCATTAGGAAGAGGAGAGACCTGGGAAGAGGGAATAGTAAATGGAAAAGTCTCAGGGTGAGAGATTGTTTAGTATCCTGTAAACAAGCTAACAGAGACAAAAGATCCAGAAATAATGGTAACACAAGAGAGACTGTGCAACTGCATTATGAAAGGTGCACATTAGTTACATTCAGAGTAAATAAGGGAAAATAATTTCTGATTGAGGGGATCTTTGAGGTAGTATTTTTGGAAGTGTTTAGAAGGTAGGGATGGTGATTTGAAATCACCATGAGAATAAATCATTAGAATTGTCCTTAGGGACCAGCAAATATTATCTTTCAGGAGAAATGTAGAGATTAGGAAGAGAAGTAATGGGAGAAGAAGCTGAATAAAGGTGTGTGGGATTGAGAGTATGCTAGATTTGGATTTTAGAATAAGGACTTTGTATTTCACATGATAGGAGATACAGGTTCATTAAGCATTTTCATGAATGGCTTGATTTGGTAAGGGCTAGGTAAAAAGATGAATTTGGCCATGCTATACAGACTATATGGGATGGAGAGGGGGTTTGTGGGTACGCTGGACTTGGAGACCAGGTGGATTGTGGCCAAATGGATACTAAACTCTATCAGACTATGCTGGTAATTCTAAAAGTCAGTATCTGTCTTTTCTCTATTAATAACGTCTATATCTTTTGTCCAGGTTATAATAGTCTGCCCAGGAAGCTAGGCAGGTGGTCTACCTTGCAATGCCACTTGACAGATTATGAGGCTTCATGTTTTATTTCTTTCACAGCTGAAATGTGAACTCTCATAGCCCCCATAAACTCGTTCTCAGTATATTATTTATATTTAGACCATTTTAAGTAAAATACATATGATTTATGAGAAAGGTTGTAGTAAAATTTTATCTAAGCATAACATTTTATTAATACTTTCTCTTCTGAAGCCCCTTGAAAAAGAAAAAAAATGTGCTAACCTCCTGCTGTGAGTCTTTGGGCTTTTCCAAAGAATGAGAAGTACTCTTGCTTTTTCTTTACTTTAGGAGAACATGCCATTAAATTTTCTTTATATATATAATTACTGGGGAAAAAAATCTTTTGAACCAATATTTTCAGAAAATGCTAATACGTTATATTTGTGTTATCTTAAGATTTCCTTCCAAATCTATGATAAGCCCATATGTTTGGGCAAATTTCACACAGTTTTTATTTGTAATTGACTTTACAGAGAGTTCCAGTATTCATTCTAAACAGTATGTAACATGGTAAAAGGCCATAAAGTCCAGCGCGGTTAATGTCACAGCCTGGAAGACTACGTGATCTGCAATGTAAATTGAATCCAATTTCTTACATTTTATTGCTGCCTTCATCATCTATTCATGTGTTTAATGTTTTCTTTTCTGTCTCATCCACATTTAATATGCTCCCTTACACTAAAGTTAGCTAATAGAAGACAGATACACACCATAAGGAAAAGAGAAGGTAGGGAGGGCCTAGGGATTCACAAATCACTAATGATTTTCATGTTATAGATAGCATGTATGCAACCAAATTTCATGATCAGTTTTTAACACTAAGCCCAAATGTCACTACATATATTGATGTCTGAAGCAGTAGAGGAAACACATCCCATAGATACTAAAAATAGAGTGAACCCTGAAAAATTACTTACTCATATGTCAGGTGCTTTACATGCATTATTTTAGATACTCCTCACAACATTCCTGCAAAGTAGGTACTATTATTATCTGCATTTTGCAGAGGTAGAATTTGAGGTTCGGAGAGATTAGGAACATGCACCAGGCAATAACATATTAAGTGTAGATCCAGGATTCAAACCAGGCAATCTGATTCCAGAGTCCCAGCTCTTAACTGCATACCAACAAAAGAAGAAAAAAATAAATAAAAAGCAAAATTTCTTGCTTTTTAATTGCTTGTGGGATTCAATGGTATGGTATGGATTTATCTCCCTCAGGGGGTTTGTTTGGGAAAGTGGAGAAGAATAGGCGGGAGAATTTGGTTCATTTGCCTGTATTTACAGATTATGATAAATGCTATTTGTGTGACAATTCTATTGTGTTAAAATTCTTGGGCTTCGTAAGACTAACTCATAAAAATGAGATAATAGTGCCCAGCTGATAAAGTGTAGCTGTGAAAAGAATAATGAAAAAACACAGTAGAACCTATTTAGAATTAATCTATACTACAAATGCCAAATATTAAAAATGAAAAATGTTCAGTCATTACTTTTAGGGTTCTGATATTAACCTCAGCAGATGCATTTAGAATATGGTGCCCACAGCCTTGGGAAACAAGAGAGTATCCAAAACTTTACATTCTGTAAATTACAATGGACAGTTTATCAAATAAGCCCTATTTCTTTTTTAAAAGTTTGGTTCTGCAGTTATCATAATGATACCCTCTATTAGGCTACCTTAATTGTGTAGTCCCATGAAAGATGAAAGGATTCAATCAGGTACTTTCATTGACATTGGAATACTTATATCTCATCTTTTCTAGGAAATTTCCAGAGAACTCTCCAGATTCCAGAGACCTTTCACAGGATTTAGGATTTAGACAAATTGGGCAGGGTAGATCTGTCACCAAGAATCAGATACATGCTTTAGTCGAATGAAATTTCACTTTCCTGGGAGCAATATCAAAATCTACTACAATATTTGTCAACACATCACCTAAAGGTTACTTCTAAAAAGAAGGAAAAAATGACAAGATACACTGAATTCTAAAACTATGTCGGGAGAATGTGGTACTGAATTCTTTTTAAGGGAATGGAATGTTATGTCATATTTCAGATCGTTTTTAAAAATCAGATCACATATTCTGGAACCTTAGGTTTCTTATTTATTATTATTGGTAAATTAATGAGTAATACTTCAGAGCAATTGCATTCTAAGTGCTGGTTATTTTAAAGTTCCTTTCTTTGACCTGAATTTTACAGATTAAAGGATACATGCAAATGAGAAATATGAAGCAAGCTCTTAAACAAGAAAAAACACTTTTCAAGACCAAGTGTGACGGACTTCTCTTAGGGATTTCCTACTGGTGAATTTTATTATTATTATTATTATTACACGTTGCAGTCAATTAATTCAGTGGTTCTGTTGGTAGGCCCCTGTCCCCCAACTCACTTGCATTTAAAATTCACACAGAGAAGCTAGTAGGAGGTGGGTAGGTGTAAACAATGTGGTATAGTGAGTCACACCCGTCACAAAAGCCAACACTGATTAGCTACGATGAATTTTTAAAAATCACCTATCCAGCAGCAGAAGATGTGGGCGCAGCCCGCGGGAAGAGGCCAAAGGCAGTGGCTTTGCATTTACACTACTCCCACATAGGAGACTACAACCGACACGTCAATTCGGAGCTTACTCTGCCTCTAGCTGGTGCAAACAGAAAACAGGGGCGAGTTTGGTGGCAAGGGATCTACCAAGGGGGTGGGGGGGGGAGAGGGAAAAAAACAAAAACAGAAACTGAAGAAACACAGTAGAAGGCTGTTGCCTCTAACTCCTCACTCATACACCAAGACGAAAACGCCTGGGAGGGAAGCACAAGGACTCCGAGAACCGAGAAACCCGTTGCGTCCGAGGCCTCGCGGCTCCGCGGCCGTGCGGCTTCACTCACACGCTCCTCCGAGTGAACGTCACACGTGACGCCCGGGGCCTTTAACCCCTCCTGTCGCCGCGGACGCTGCGGGCGCTGCGGGAGGAGGGAGGGAGGAGGGCGGAACTTGTAAAGGGAAGGACCACCGCCAGCCTCAAGTGTGCCACCGCGGGACCCGCGCCCCCGAAGCCCACCCCCACTGAGATCGTGGCTCCGGACCCGGGGAGGGGACTTGCGGGGCGGGGGCGGGGGGGGCGAATGCTGTGCCACAAACCGGGAGAAGAGACGGTGGCAGGGGTGGGAATCGTGGCTCTGAGGGGGCTGGACGGGGTCGGGAGGATGGGTCTAGCTTGATTCAGACTCCTGCACCCGGCAACGCCACGAGAGAGGGGGGAGAGGGAGAGGAGGTTGTGCTGTGTGTGTGCGCGCGTGTGTGCGCGCGTGTCTACAGGTAGCAGCGGCGGCGGCGGCTGCGGGGACCGGAGCAGGGGACGCCTCTGCAGCCACCTCCCCTCCTGTGGCTTTCGGAGGCGATTGCTCACTTAGCTGACGGATCTGTACCCTCGGGAGCTCTTCTCATCCTCTCCATTTCCACGCGTCTTAGGCGTCTTCCAGTTTCAAGTGTGTGTTTTGGGTATTTTATTTTTATTTTTTTTCCTTCTCCCTCTAAATCTTTTCGGGAATTCTTCATATTGAAGCAGGTGGCTCCTGGGACGAAGTCTTTGG